>NW_028270160.1:70547244-70865577 GCF_037043375.1 Chiloscyllium plagiosum | reverse complement strand
TTGGTTACAAAAAATGACTGCAGATGCTGGAAACCAGTTTTCGGATTAGTGGATTTGGAAGAGCACAGCAGTTCAGACACCAACCTAGAAGCAGTATAGTCCGGGTTTACAGATCAATGCACTGCTGTGGACTGCACAGCCCCCCGTGCTGGACAGATATCTAGTCCGTGTTTATAGACCAATGAGTTGCTGTGGTCTGCACAGCTTCCCGTGCTGGACAGATATCTCGTCCGTGTTTATAGATCAATGCACTGCTGTGGTCTGCACAGCTCCCCCTGGAGGACAGATATCTGTTCGGGGTTTATAGATCAATGCAGTGCTGTGGTCTGCACAGCTCCCCGTGCACGACAGATATGTTGTCTGGGTTTGTAGATCAATGCACTGCTGTGGTCTGCACAGCTCCCCGAGATTAACAGATATCGAGTCATTGTTTATCGATCAATGCACTGGTGTGGTCTGCATAGCTCCGCGTGCAAGACAGATATCTAAACCGGGTGTATAGATCAATTCACTGCTGTGGTCTGCACACCTCCCCGTGCTGGACATATATCTAGAAAGGATTTAAAGATCAATGCAGTGCTGTGGTCCGCACAGACCCCCGTGCTGGACAGATATCTCGTCTGGGGTTATTGATCAATGCACTGCTGTGGTCTGCATAGCTCCGTGAGATGAACAGATATCTAGTCAGTGTTTATCGATCAATGCACTGGTGTGGTCTTCATAGCTCCCCGTGCTGGACAGATATCGAGTCCGGGGTTATAGATCAATGCACCGCGATGGTCCTCATAGCTCCCCGATGTGGACAGATATCTCGTCCATGTTTTGAGACCAATGCATTGCTCTGGTCTGCGCAGTTCCCGTGCTGGACAGATATCTAGTACGTTTTTATAAATCAATGCACGGCTGTGGTCTGCACATCTGTCCGAGCTGGACAGATATCTAGTACATGTTTATATATCAATGCACTGCTGTGGTCTGCGCAGCTCCCCGGGCTGGACTGATATCTAGACCGTGTTTATAGACCAACGCAATGCTGTGGTCTGCACTGTAGCCCGTTCTGGACAGAAATCTAGTCGGGTTTATACATCAATGCACTGCTGTGGTCTGCACAACTCCGCGTGCTGGACTGATATCTAATCAGGGGTTATAGATCAATGCACTGCTGTGGTCTGAACAGCTCCCCGTGCTGGACAGATATCTCGTCCGGTGTTATAGATCAATGCACTGCTGTGGTCCGCACAGCTCCCCGAGATTAACAGATATCTAGTCAGTGTTTATCGATCAATGCATTGGTGTGGTCTGCATAGCTCCCCGTGCACGACAGATATCGAGACCGGGTTTATAGATCAATGCACTGATATGGTCTGCACAGCTCCCCGTGCTGGACAGATATCTAGTCCATGTTTATAGATCAATGCACTGCTGTGGTCTGCACAGCTCCCCGTGCTGGACATATATCATGTCTGGGTTTATTGATCAATGCACTGCTGTGGTCTGCACAGCTCCCCGTGCTGGACTGATATCTAATCCGGGGTGAGAGATCAATGCACTGCTGTGGTCTGCGCAGCTCCCCGTGCTGGACAGATATCTCGTCCGGGTTTGCAGATCAATGCACTGCTGTGGTCTGCATAGCTGCCCGTGCTGGAAAATTATCTTGTCCGTGTTTATAGATCAATGCACTGCTGTGGTTTGCAAAGCTCCCTGTGAAGGACAGATATCTCGTCAGTGTTTATAGATCAATGAGCTGCTGTGGTGTGCACAGCTCCCCGTGCTGGACAGATATTTAGTGCGTGTGTATAGATCAATGCACTGCTGTGGTCTGCACAACTCCCCATGCTGGACAGATATCTCATCCGGGTTTACAGATCAATGCACTGCTGTGGTCTGCACAGATCCTCGTGCTGGACACATATCTCGCCTGGATTTATAGATCAATGTACTGCTGTTGTCTGCACAGCTCCCCATGCTGGAGAGATACCTAGCCCTGGGTTTTAGATCAGTGCATTGCTGTGGTCTGCACAGCCTCCGGTATAGGACAGATATCTAGTTCCGGTTCACAGCTCAATGCACTGCTGTGGTCTGTTTAGCTCCCCTTGCTGGACAGATATCTTGTCCGTGGTTACAGATCAATACACTGTTGTGGTCTGCACAACTCCACAAGTTGGACAGATAACTATTCCGTGTTTATAGATCAATGCACTGCTGTGATCTGCACAGCTCTGCATGATGGACAGATATCTAGTTCGGGGTTTTAGATCAATGCACTGCTGTGGTCCGGAAAACCCCCGGTATAGGACAGGTATGTTGTCCCGGTTTACAGATCAATGCACTGCTCTGATCTGCTTAGCTCCCCGTCCTGGACAGATATCTAGTCCGTGTTTAGAGAGCAATGCACTAGTGTGGTACGCACTGCTCCCCGTGCTGGTCAGATATCTAGTTTGGGTTTATAGATCAATGCACTGCTGTAGTCTGCACAGCTCCCCGTGCTGGACAGATATCTCGTCCTTGATTATAGATCAATGCACTGCTGTGGTCTGGATTTCCCCCCGTGCTGGAAAGAAAGCCCGCCCGTGTTTATAGAACAATGCACTGCTCTGGTCTGCTTAGCTCCCCGTTCTCTACAGATATCTAGTTCGGGGTTCTAGATCAATGCACTGCTGTCGGCTGCACAGCTCCAAGTCCTGGACAGGTATCTTGTCCGGGTTTATAGGTCAGTGCAGTCATTTGGTCTGCACAGCTCCCTGTGCTGGACAGATATCTAGTCGGTGTTCATAGATCAATGCACTGCTGTGGTCTGCACAGCTCCCCGTACTGGACAGATATCTGGTCCGGGGTTATAGATCAATGCACTGCGGTGGATTGCACAGCTCCCTGTACTGGTAAGATATCTGGTCTGGGGTTATAGATCAATGCACTGATGTGGTGTGCACAGCTCCCCGTGCTGGACAGATATCCAGTCTGGGCTTATACATCAATGCATTAGTGTGATCCGCACAGCTCCCCGTACTGGTCAGATATCTGGTCTGGGGTTATAGATCAATGCACTGATGTGGTGTGCACAGCTCCCCGTGCTGGACAGATGTCTAGTCTGGGTTTATACATCAATGCATTAGTGTGGTCCGCACAGCTCCCCGTACTGGTCAGATATCGAGTCCGGGGTTATAGATCAATGCACTGCGGTGGTCTGCACAGCTTCCTGTGCTGGGCAGATATCTAGTCCTTGTTTATAGATCAATGCACTGCTGTGGACTGCACAGCTTCCCGTGCTGGACAGATATCTAGTTCGTGGTTTTAGATCAGTGCATTGCTGTGGTTTGTACAAACCCCCCGGTATAGGACAGATATCTAGTCCCGGTTCACAGATCAATGCACTGCTGTGGTCTGCTTAGCTCCCCTTGCTGGACAGATATCTTGTCCGTGGTTACAGATCAATGCACTGCTGTGGTCTGCACAGCTCCCCAAGTTGGACAGATATCTATTCCGTGTTTATATATCAATGCACTGCTGTGGTCTGCACAGCCCCCGGTATAGGACATGTATGTAGTCCCGGTTTACAGATCAATGCACTGCTCTGATCTGCTTAGCTCCCCGTCCTGGACAGATATCTAGTCCGTGTTTAGAGAGCAATGCACTAGTGTGGTACGCACAGCTCCCCGTGCTGGTCAGATATCTAGTTTGGGTTTATAGATCAATGCACTGCTGTGGTCTGCACACCTCCCCGTGCTGGATAGATATCTCATCCTTGATTATAGATCAATGCACTGCTGTGGTCTGGATTTCCCCCGTGCTGGAAAGAAAGCCCGCCCGTGTTTATAGACCAATGCACTGCTCTGGTCTGCTTAGCTCCCCGTTCTCTACAGATATCTAGTCCGGGGTTCTAGATCAATGCACTGCTGTCGGCTGCACAGCTCCAAGTCCTGGACAGGTATCTAGTCCGGGTTTATAGGTCAGTGCAGTCCTTTGGTCTGCACAGCTCCCTGTGCTGGACAGATATCTAGTCCGTGTTCATAGATCAATGCACTGCTGTGGTCTGCACAGCTCCCCGTACTGGACAGATATCTGGTCCGGGGTTATAGATCAATGCACTGCGGTGGTCTGCACAGCTCCCCGTACTGGTAAGATATCTGGTCTGGGGTTATAGATCAATGCACTGATGTGGTGTGCACAGCTCCCCGTGCTGGACAGATATCCAGTCTGGGCTTATACATCAATGCATTAGTGTGATCCGCACAGCTCCCCGTACTGGTCAGATATCTAGTCCGGGGTTATAGATCAATGCACTGCGGTGGTCTGCACAGCTCCCTGTGCTGTGCAGATATGTAGTCCTTGTTTATAGATCAATGCACTGCTGTGGACTGCACAGATTCCCGTGCTGGACAGATATGTAGTCCGTGTTTATCCATCAATGCACTGCTGTGGTCTGCACAGCTCCCCGTGCTGGACTGATATCTAATCCGGGGTTATAGATCAATGCAGTGCTGTGGTCTGCACAGCTCCCCGTGCTGGACAGATATCTCGTCCGGGTTTGCAGATCAATGCACTGCTGTGGTCTGCATAGCTGCCCGTGCTGGAAAATTATCTTGTCCGTGTTTATAGATCAATGCACTGCTGTGGTTCGCACAGCTCCCTGTGAAGGACAGATATCTCGTCAGTGTTTATAGATCAATGAGCTGCTGTGGTGTGCACAGCTCCCCGTGCTGGACAGATATCTAGTGCATGTGTATAGATCAATGCACTGCTGTGGTCTGCACAACTCCCCATGCTGGACAGATATCTCGTCCGGGTTTACAGATCAATGCACTGCTGTGGTCTGCACAGATCCCCGTGCTGGACACATATCTCGCCTGGATTTATAGATCAATGTACTGCTGTGGTCTGCACAGCTCCCCATGCTGGAGAGATACCTAGCCCTGGGTTTTAGATCAGTGCATTGCTGTGGTCTGCACAGCCTCCGGTATAGGACAGATATCTAGTCCCGGTTCACAGATCAATGCACTACTGTGGTCTGCTTAGCTCCCCTTGCTGGACAGATATCTTGTCCGTGGTTACAGATCAATACACTGCTGTGGTCTGCACAGCTCCCCAAGTTGGACAGATAACTCTTCCGTGTTTATAGATCAATGCATTGCTGTGATCTGCACATCTCTGCATGATGGACAGATATCTAGTTCGGGGTTTTAGATCAATGCACTGCTGTGGTCCGGAAAACCCCCGGTATAGGACAGGTATGTAGTCCCGGTTTACAGATCAATGCACTGCTCTGATCTGCTTAGCTCCCCGTCCTGGACAGATATCTAGTCCGTGTTTAGATAACAATTCACTCGTGTGGTACGGACTGCTCCCCGTGCTGGTCAGATATCTAGTTTGGGTTTATAGATCAATGCACTGCTGTGGTTTGCACAGCTCCCCGTGCTGGACAGATATCTCGTCCTTGACTATAGATCAATGCACTGCTGTGGTCTGGATTTCCCCCCGTGCTGGAAAGAAAGCCCGCCCGTGTTTATAGAACAATGCACTGCTCTGGTCTGCTTAGCTCCCCGTTCTCTACAGATATCTAGTTCGGGGTTCTAGATCAATGCACTGCTGTCGTCTGCACAGCTCCAAGTCCTGGACAGGTATCTAGTCCGGGTTTATAGGTCAGTGCAGTCTTTTGGTCTGCACAGCTCCCTGTGCTGGACAGATATCTAGTCGGTGTTCATAGATCAATGCACTGCTGTGGTCTGCACAGCTCCCCGTACTGGACAGATATCTGGTCCGGGGTTATAGAT
Source organism: Chiloscyllium plagiosum (assembly GCF_037043375.1). Taxonomy (NCBI): domain Eukaryota; kingdom Metazoa; phylum Chordata; class Chondrichthyes; order Orectolobiformes; family Hemiscylliidae; genus Chiloscyllium; species Chiloscyllium plagiosum. The sequence continues at coordinate 70,859,809 of NW_028270160.1, read as the reverse complement.
CAATGCACTGCGGTGGATTGCACAGCTCCCCGTACTGGTAAGATATCTGGTCTGGGGTTATAGATCAATGCAGTGATGTGGTGTGCACAGCACCCCGTGCTGGACGGATATCTAGTCTGGGTTTATAGATCAATGCACTACTGTGTTCTGCACAGCTCCCCGTGCTGGACTGATATCTTGTCCGGGTTTATACATCAATGCATTAGTGTGGTCCGCACAGCTCCCCGTACTGGTAAGATATCTGGTCTGGGGTTATAGATCAATGCACTGATGTGGTCTGCACAGCTCCCCGTGCTGGACGCATATCTAGTCTGGGTTTATACATCAATGCATTAGTGTGGACCGCACAGCTCCCCGTACTGGTCAGATATCGAGTCCGGGGTTATAGATCAATGCACTGCGGTGGTCTGCACAGCTCCCTGTGCTGGGAAGATATCTAGTCCTTGTTTATAGATCAATGCACTGCTGTGGACTGCACAGCTTCCCGTGCTGGACAGATATCCAGTCCGAGTTTATAGGTCAATGCACTGCTGAGGTCTGCACAGCTCCCCGTGCTGGACAGATATCTAGTCCGGGGTTATAGATCAATGCAGTGCTGTGGTCTGCACAGCTCCCCGTGCACGACAGATATCTTGTCTGGGTTTGTCGAGCAATGCACTGCTCTGCTCTGCACAGCTCCCCGTTCTGGACAGATGTCTTGTCTGGGTTTATAGATCAATGCACTGCTGTGGTCTGCACTGCTCCCCGTGCTGGACAGATATCTCGTCTGGGTTTATAGATCAATGCACTGCTGTGGTCTGCACTGCTCCCCGTGCTGGACAGATATCTCGTCTGGGTTTATAGATCAATGCACTGCTGATGTCTGCACAGGTCCCCTTGCGGGACAGATATCTCGTCCGTGTTTGTACATCAATGCACTACTGTAGTCTGCACAGCTCCGCGTGCTGGACTGATAAATAGACCGGGTTAATAGATCAATGCACTGCTGTGATCTGCACAACTTACCGTGTTGGACAGATAACTCGGTAAAAAAAAAATGACTGCAGATGCTGGTAACCAGTTTTTGTATTAGTGGTGTTGGAAGAGCACAGCAGTTCCGGCAGCATCCTAGGAGTTGTATAGTCCGGGTTGATTGATCAATGTACTGCTGTGGACTGCACAGCTCCCCGTGCTGTACAGATACCTAGTCCGTATTTATAGACCAATGAGCTGCTGTGGTCTGCACAGCACCCCGTGCTGGACAGATATCTCGTCCGTGTTTATTGATCAATGTACTGCTGTGGTCTGCACAGCTCCACGTGCTGGACAGATATCTAGGACGGGTTTGTAGATCAATGCACTGCTGTCGTCTGCTCAGCTCCCCGTGCTGAACAGATATCTAGTCCGTGTTTGTAGATCAATGCACTGCAGTGGTCTGCAAAGCTCCCCGTGCTAGACACATATCTCGTCCGTGTTTATAGATCAATTCTCTGCTGTGGTCTGCAAAACTCGCGTGCTGGAATGATATCTAGTCTGGGTTTATCGATCAATGCACTGCTGTGGTCTGCACTGATACCCGTGCTGGACAGATATCTCGTCCGGGTTTATAGATCAATGTACTGCTGTGGTCTGCACTGATACCCGTGCTGGACAGATATCTCGTCCGGGTTTATAGATCAAAGCACTGCTGTGGTGTGCACAGCTCCCCGTGCACGACAGATATCTGGACCTGGTATATCGATCAATCCACTGCTGTGGTCTGCACAGCTCCCCGTACTGGACAGATATCGAGACCGGGTTTAAAGATCCAAGCATTGCTGTTGTCTGCACATCTCCCCGTGGTGGACAGATACCTAGCCCCTGTTTATAGACCAATGCACTGCTGTGGTCTGCACAGTAGCCCGTGCTGGACAGATATCTCGTCCGTGTTTATAGACCAATGAGCTGCTGTGGTCTGTAAAACTCCCCTTGCTAGACAAATATCTCGACCGCGTTTGTTGAAAAATGCACTGCTGTGCTCGGCACAGCTACCCGAGCTGGACAGATATATACGCCGTGTTTATAGATTAATGCTTTGCTGTGGTTTGCACAGCTCCTCGTGCTAGACACATATCTAGTCCGTGTTTATGGATCAATTCTCTGCTGTGCTCTGCACAACTCCCGTGCTGGACAAATATCTCGTCCGTGTTGATAGATCAATGCACTGCTGTGGTCTGCACAGCTCCACGTGCTGGACAGATATCTAGGACGGGTTTATAGATCAATGCACTGCTGTCGTCTGCACAGCACCCGTGCTGGACAGATATCTAGTCCGTGTTTGTAGATCAATGCACTGCTGTGGACTGCACATCTGTCCGAGCTGGACAGATATCTAGTACATGTTTATATATCTATGCACGGCTGTGGTCTGCACAGCTCCACGTGCTGGACAGATATCTAGACCGTGTTTATATATCAATGCACTGCTGTGGTCTGCGCAGCTCCCCGAGCTGGACTGATATCTAGACCGGGTTTATAGATCAATGCACTGCTGTGGTCTGCACTGTTGCCCGTGCTGGACAGAAATCTAGTCGGGTTTATACATCAATGCACTGCTGTGGTCTGCACAGCTCCGCGTGCTGGACTGATATCTAATCCGGGGTTATAGATCAATGCACTGCTGTGGTCCGAACAGCTCCAGGTGCTGGACAGATATCTCGTCCGGTGTTATGGATCAATTCACTGCTGTGGTCCGCACAGCTCCCCGAGATTAACAGATATCTAGTCAGTGTTTATCGATCAATGCATTGGTGTGGTCTGCATAGCTCCCCGTACGCGACAGATATCGAGACCGGGTTTATAGATCAATGCACTGCTATGGTCTGCACAGCTCCCCGTGCTGGACATATATCTTGTCTGGGTTTATTGATCAATGCACTGCTGTGATCTGCACAGCTCTCCGTGCTGGACAGATATCTGGTGCGTGTGTATAGATCTATGCACTCCAGTGGACTGCACAGCTCCTCGTGCTGGACAGATATCTCGTCCGGTGTTATGGATCAATGCACTGCTGTGGTCCGCACAGCTCCCCGAGATTAACAGATATCTAGTCAGTGTTTATCGATCAATGCATTGGTGTGGTCTGCATAGCTCCCCGTACGCGACAGATATCTAGTCCATGTTTATAGATCAATGCACGGCTGTGGTCGGCATAGCTCCCCGTGCTGGACATATATCTTGTCTGGGTTTATTGATCAATGCACTGCTGTGATCTGCACAGCTCTCCATGCTGGACAGATATCTGGTGCGTGTGTATAGATCTATGCACTCCTGTGGACTGCACAGCTCCCCGTGCTGGGCAGATATCTCGTCCGGGTTTACAGATCAATGCACTGCTGTGGTCTGCATAGCTGCCCGTGCTGGAAAATTATCTTGTCCGTGTTTATAGATCAATGCACTGCTGTGGTTCGCACAGCTCCCTGTGAAGGACAGATATCTCGTCAGTGTTTATAGATCAATGAGCTGCTTTGGTCTGCACGGCTCCCCGTGCTGGACAGATATATAGTGCGTGTGTATAGATCAATGCACTGCTGTGGTCTGCACAACGCCCCCTGCTGGACAGATATCTCGTCCGGGTTTCCAGATCAATGCACTGCTGTGGTCTGCACAGATCCCCGTGCTGGACAGATATCTCGTCCTTGATTATAGATCAATGCACTGCTGTGGTCTGGATTTCCCACCGTGCTGGAAAGAAAGCCCGCCCGTGTTTATAGAGCAATCCACTGCTCTAGTCTGCTTAGCTCCCCGTTCTCTACAGATATCTAGTCCGGGGTTCTAGATCAATGCACTGCTGTCGTCTGCACAGCTCCAAGTCCTGGACAGGTACCTAGTCCGGGTTTATAGGTCAGTGCAGTACTTTGGTCTGCACAGCTCCCTGTGCTGGTCAGATATCTAGTCCGTGTTCATAGATCCACGCACTGCGGTGGTCTGCACAGCTCTCCGTACTGGTAAGATATCTGGTCTGGGGTTATAGATCAATGCGCTGATGTGGTGTGCACAGTTCGCCGTGCTGGACGGATATCTAGCCTGGGTTTATAGATCAATGCACTACTGTGTTCTGCACAGCTCCCCGTGCTGGACAGATATCTTGTCCGGGTTTATACATCAATGCATTAGTGTGGTCTGCACAGCTCCCCGTACTGGTCAGATATCTTGTCCGGGGTTATAGATCAATGCACTGCGGTGGTCTGCACAGCTCTCTGTGCTGTGCAGATATGTAGTCCTTGTTTATAGATCAATGCACTGCTGTGGTCTGCACAGCTTCCCATGTGGATCAACATCTCGTCCGGGTTTATACGTCAGTGCACTACTGTGGTCTACACAGCTCCCTGTGCTGGACAGATATATAGTCCGGGTTTACAGATCAACACACTGCTGTGGTGTGCACAGATCCCCGTGGTGGACAGATCTCTAGTCTTTATTTATAGATCAATGCATGCTGTGGTCCGCACAGCTCACCATGCTGGACAGATATCTCGTCCCGGTTTATAGATCAATGCACTGCTGTGGTCCGCACAGCTCCCCATGCTGGACAGATATCTTGTCCGTGTTTATAGAACAATGCACTGCTGTGGTCTGCACAGCTCCCCGTGCTGGACATATATCTCGTCCGGGTTTTTTGATCATTGCACTGTTGTTGTCTGCACAGCTCCCAAGTTGGACAGATATCCAGTCCGTGCTTATATATCAATGCACCGTTGTTGTGTGCATAGGTCCCCCTGCTGGACAGATATTTAATCCAGGTTTATAGATATATGCACTGCTGTGGTCCGCACAGCTCCCCATGCTGGACAGATATCTTGTCCGTGTTTATAGAACAATGCACTGCTGTGGTCTGCACAGCTCCCCGTGCTGGACATATATCTCGTCCGGGTTTTTTGATCATTGCACTGTTGTTGTCTGCACAGCTCCCAAGTTGGACAGATATCCAGTCCGTGCTTATATATCAATGCACCGTTGTTGTGTGCATAGGTCCCCCTGCTGGACAGATATTTAATCCAGGTTTATAGATATATGCACTGCTGTGGTCTGCACAGTTTTCCGCCCAAAGCAGTTTGCTGATTTGGACTGCACAGACCTTGATCTCTATTTTGCTCTCTGCTGAAGAGATATCTCCACCGGGCTATTGTCTCTCTTTGGTGGATTGTGAAAGTGAATGAAGTCAGCATTTCAGTTAATCTGGCATTGCATTTACACCTCATTCTTGCGATTGGAACCTCTGTCTCCCACCCCATTAATGTTACAGTGTGCCCAGGAACAGTATATCATGTTGACGAATACCTAATGTCCTGGCTGCAATCACGGCCTCTTCATTCGGAAGCAGGCAGCCATTTCCATCGTAGTCATGTCTTCATGCATAAAGAAAGGATGGCCCTCGGATAAAGGCTTCCCCTTGATCCATGGCTCAAAACACCACCCCGCTCACCACTCTGCACGGCCAACTAACCGCATTAAAATATCCCGTGTGTCCTGAGAGCAATGGGCCCACTATGAATATCAGGGAGGAGACCACCAGGGAGATGGAGGAACACTTCCCATGTCTAACCGGTTCATTGTGAACCCTCTAGTACACACGGTATCACTAAATTCTGTAATCACTCCCGAATTATAAAATATAAAACTTGTATTCTGCCTGAAAAATCACAGGTGCACAGTTGCCCACGTTCTATTCCGGCTGCCAAGTTGTTGTCCATTTCTTATCCATTTACAGGTTCTCTACCTCCCCTTGATTCCTTCAGTTCCTGTCTATCTTGGAGTCAGTTTAAATTTAGTTAGAACATGTTTGTTCCATTTATGGAAACTGATGATATTCATTGCAAATAGTTGAGGCCCCAACACTGCTCATTGTGTCAGTGCAGTCGTTCATTTGTGTTAAACTGATAGAAACTGATTTCTTCCAAATTTATCCATGCTCCTGGCTCAGTAACCCGTCCTCCCCGTATTCCAGTTTTGAAAGACTGAATGGTCCCTTCCTTTTCCTGTGTAACAGGTATGAGAAATTAAAAGATCTCTCCAATTGCTGAGTAACAGCCTCCAATAGATGAATGACCTCATTCTGTTCCTGTCTAAAACTCTTGATTGGCTGAATAGCCTACTTCAGTATCGGTGCAGTTGGGAATGTTGCAGAACATTTTGGAATCATCAGTGAGCAGCCCACTTCTGACTTTATGGGGGAGTGAAGGCCATTGATGCTGCGGCTGCTGCTAGCCCACAGTGTCTCATGGATGTCCAGTCTCCACGTGGTCTTTCCTTCAGAAGTATGTCCTATTTCACAGGAGGGAGTGCCACACAACACAGTGGGCAAGATCTTCAATATGAGGCTGAGACATTCCCTCCACCCAGACTGTGTGCGGACGGCTCCTGTTCGGGCCAAATCCATCTGGGAGAAGGAGTTTGGTGAGAATGTTTCCCTTTTGTTGGTTCCCCCTTCCCTTTCCCCAGTCTGGCTGCTGTGTTTGTGAGGTCTCTCCCTGCTCAGTCAGTGGTGGGCCTGTGGGGACACTTTTGGTGATGGACATTGAAGTCCCACACCCAGAGGACTTCCTGTGTCCTTGTCACCCTCAGTGCTGCCTCTGATTTGTTTTCAACATCGAGGGGAACTGTGTTATTACCACGAGACGGTGTGGGGGAGCAGGAGATGTCCTGCTTTATAAAGATTGCCTTGGCTATCTGTGATCTGTTTCCATGAGATTTCCAGGGTTGTGGAATCAACGTTGGGGAATTGCAGGGTGTCCCCACCACTGGTGGGTCTGTTCTGCCAGTGGGACACGATATACCCAGAGATGGTGATGGGACTTCATGAAACATGACCCATCAGGCCTAATCCTGGGAGCATAACGGTGTCGGACTCTTTCCTGACCGTGAGTGTGGTGCTGAAAAAGCAGAGCAGGTCAGGCAGCATCTGAGGAGCAGGGGAATCAACGTTTCAGGCATAAGGACTTCATTGGGAATGAGACTTGTGGTCCGGGGGACGGAGAGATAAATGGGAGGGGGCTAGTGCTGGGGCTGGGGCTCGGGCTGGGACTGAGGTTGGGGCTGGGGGGATGGTAGGTGAGAATGTGATCGATAGATGGAGGTGGGGGAGAGGTGCTATGTCAGAGAGGAGGGTGGATGGAAACTGGGAAAGGTGATGACAACGTCAAGGAGTCCCCCGGAATAGTCTGTACCAAACATTCTTTAACTGACATTCCCCGGTACATTATATCCCTGACCTTGTTTGTGAACAGCCGGATGTTTTCCACGCATTTACATTTCTTCACAACAAAGGATCGACCACAATTTAGACTAAAATACAGAAATTTACAACGCACTTTGTCTTCAGGAACTGAGAGAGAATCGAGTGTGTGGGAATGTTCTAGAAACCATCTGTCCTTATGGATGTGTCTCTGTGTGTTTGGGGAGGGAGGGTTTCTTGTGGTTTATATCACATTTTTGTCAGTAATTCAGATCTTTCCAGTTGTTATTTCAGCTCCAATTATTTTAATAAATCCCTGAATACAGGGACACATTTGAATATCTCATTGGGTCCCCGATCAAACGGGTCCCTTTGCCTCCAGGCTGATGGATAATGGGTTTGTTTTCCTTCCTCACAGTTAACGCAGTGACCATCTACGTCCTGCTTTATAAAGATTGTGGATTGTCTCCATCTGTCAGACGTTACCTGGGGGCCATGGCAGCGGCGGATCTCCTGGTCATTATCCTCGACCTGATCCTGAGACACATTCCCATTGTTTATCGGGAACAGTTTTATTTCCTGAAGGACTCCGTCCCCGTGTGTAATATCCACGCCGTCCTGCTTTATGCAGCCACTGACTGCTCTGTCTGGTTCACCGTCACTTTCACCTTTGATCGGTTTGTGGCCATTTGTTGCCAGAAGCTGAAAAGTAAATATTGCAGTGAGAAGACGGCAGCTGTGGTTCTGGGAGCAGTGACTGTGCTGAGCTGTTTAAAGAACATTTTCTGGTATTTTAAACTCTTACCTCAGTATTGGCTGAAGAATCTACCCTGGCATTGCAATATAACAGTTACTGTTCGATTCTCCATTGTCTGGATAACAATCGAGTTCCTCCACCACATTCTAACCCCGGGGCTCCCGTTTCTCCTGATTCTGCTGCTCAATGTTCTCACCGTCAGACACATTGTAGTGACCAGCAGAGCCCGCAGGAGACTCCGCGCTCACACCAATGGGGACGCTCAGTCTGACACAGAAATGAGAAACCGAAAAAAATCCATCATTTTACTGTTTGTGATCTCTGCCAATTTCATTCTGTTATGGTCAACATTAATGGCATATTCTATATGGTTCCGGATGTATTTTACTGTGTATGTGGCTGTGTATCCAGAAGAATTTATGAAGGAATTAGGCTTCATGATGCAGCTCCTCAGTTGCTGCACAAACACTGTAATTTATGCCGTGACCCAGACTAAGTTCAGGCAGCAGCTGAAGGATGTGCTGAAATATCCCTTCACCCAAATCAATCCTTCAATCAAATTCCCTCATTAGTCAATCCATCCGGGATTTTCTAATTTCAGTTCAGTGTTTCAGCGATGGAGCAGCCTGTCGCTATGGTAACAGACTGAGGGGAGCGCTGGTTCTTCCATCCTTACCCCACAGGGGGTTTACAGGGACACATTTCAATGTTTCTCACAACTCAGGGGCCAGTGAGAAAAGGCACCATCCCACTGACTGTATACATCACTTCCATTCGTAAACAGTAAAAATGTTTATTAAAGCGTGCCGAGCAGCAGAGTGACCGATGTTGTTGTGTGTCTTTGTGTTGGAGAAGCTGAGCTGGAGAGAGACAGACTCAGCCCCAAGTCCTGGTCCTCAGGGAAGGGGAGGGAACCGCGTCCTGAGCTCAGACGCTGGGTTTAACTCCCTCTGTCCCTCCCCACTCCAACCTGTCCTCCTTATTTCCTCTCCCCTACACTTTCTCATCACTTCTCTCCGTCTCTCTCTCTCTCTTTCTGCACTCTGTCTCTTTCTCACCACCTCTCACTTTCACTCTCTCTCGTACCCTCTCAGACACCCGCCAACCCCGGTGTCTCCACCTGTCTCCACTCTTCCCTCTCCCCCTCACCCTCACTCTCTCTCTCTCCTGCCGTCACTGTATATATTCCGTCTCTACCCCATTTGCCCCTCCTCCCACTTCCCACATCTCTCTATCATCACACCCCGGCACTCAGCCTCACGACCAACCCACAGTCTCTGGGTCAGAGGGAGAGGGAAGGACCAGGGAGACAGAGAGTGTAAGAGAGAGAGGGAAGGACAGGAGGAAGAGAGATTCAGTCAGAGAGAATCGGAGGGAGGTGGGGAGAGAGAGACACTAAGGGAGGGGGATCCAGAATGATAGAACGGGGAGAGAGAGTGAAGGAGCAGGGAGAGAGAGCAGGGGGCAAGAGAGAGATAGGGTGAGGGAGGGAGACAAAGAGACAGGGGAGGAGATAATGAGAGACAGAGATGAGAGAGAGAGTCAGAGAGGTGTGAGGGAGGGGGCGAGAGAGAAAGGGGCAAGTCTTGGAGAGAGAGGGACAAGGAGAGAGAAAATGGACGATAGAGATACCTCTTGAACTGGATTACACCCTACCTCTTGCAAAAATGCCATCCCGAATTCGAAAATCCTCCACCTCCGCCATATCTGCTCCCAGTAGGACCAGTTCCAACACAGAACACACCAGATGGCCTCCTTCTTTCGAGACCGCAATTTCCGTTCCCACATGGTTAAAGATGCCCTCCAACACATCTCGTCCACATCCCACACCCCCGCCCTCAGACCTCACCCCTCCAACCATAACAAGGACAGAACGTCCCTGGTCCTCACCTTACATCCTACCAACCTTCGCATGAACCAAGTCATCTGCCAACATTTCTGCCACCTCCAAACAGACCCCACCACCAGGGATATATTTCCCTCCCCTTCCGCCTTCCGCAAAGACTGTTCTCTCTGTGACCACCTGGTCAGGTCCACGCCCCCATACAACCCACCCTCCCATCCTGGCACCTTCTCCTGTCACCGCATGAATTGCAAAACCTGTGCCCACACCTGCTCCCTCACCTCTATCCAAGGCCCTAAAGGAGCCTTCCACATCCATCAAAGTTTTACCTGCGCATCCACCAATATCATTTATTGTATCCATTTCTCCCGATGCGATCTCCCCGATGGGGAGACTGGACATGTCCTAACAGAGCGCTTTAGGGAACATCTCTGGGACACCCGCACCAATCAACCACACCGCCCTGTGGTCCAACATTTCAACTCCCCCGCCCACTCTGCCGAGGACATTGAGGTCCTGGGCCTACTTCAACGCCGCTCCCTCACCACCCGACGCCTGGAGGAAGAATGCCTCATCTTCTGCCTCGGAACACTTCAACCCCAGGGCATCAATGTGGACTTCAACAGTTCCCTCATTTCCCCTCCCAACACCTCACCCCAGTTCCAAGATTCCAGCTCAGTACTGTCCCCATGACCTATCCTACCTGCCTATCTCTTTTTCCATCTATCCACTCCACCCTCCTCGCTGGCCAATCACCTTCAACCCGTCCCCCATTCACCTAATGTACTCTATGCTACTTTCTCCCCACCCCCACCCTCCTCTCATTTATCTCTCCACTCTTCAGGCACTCTGCCTGTATTCCTGATGAAGGGTTTTTGCCCTAACGTCGATTTCACTGCTCCTCGGATGCTGCCTCAACTGCTGTGCTCTTCCAGCACCACTAATCCAGAATCTAGTTTCCAGCATCTGCAGTCATTGTTTTTACCTAGTTAATGAGGTGAGTTGAATGAGATAACTCCAGGAAATTAGCTCAGCCTCGTGAGGGCAATCTCTCTGCCACACTCAATGAAAATGGCACTGAGGCAAATTATTGTTAGATTCAGCCCAATGAGTCATAGACTCTGGTGACCCCACTCCCAGTTACAAAGCTGCAGAACAAATACTCATCTGATCTCACACCAATCTCCCTTTTTCCATCTTTCTTGGGAAGACAGGCTGAGGGGTTACAGGATGCTCTCGAAGTGTCTACATTTCAGCATTCTGAAACCTGCGAACACATCCTTCCATGACACTGTCTCTCAGTCTACCCCTCTCTGTCTACCCCTCTCTGTCTACTTACCAAACCACTCCCATGTGGTGATATTTAATCTGATTCCCCCGCTATCTCTCTTAGCAGTGATGTTCACACCCACAGCACCCCATTATCACAATGGAGATATGGAGCTGTAAAAGGATGGGAGCTGCACATTCTGTCACATCCAGCATGGGCAGCAAATTCCCCACACTACGCAGGGTTCTAACACAGTGTTACTGAGCAATGCACTAGGGTGTTGTACACAGTTCTACAGGCTGGGAGGGCAACTGCTCCTGGGTTACAGATCAACGAACTGGGGTAGTGTATGCAGTCCTACATGCTGGGAGTACAGATCAACAAACTGGGGTAGTGTATGCAGTCCTACATGCTGGGAGGGTAACTGCTCCTGGTTTACAGAACAATGCACTGGGATGGGGTACACAGTCCTATGTACTGGGAGGGTAACAGCTCCTGGTTTACCTAACGATCCACTGGGGTGGGGTACACAGTTCTACATGTTGGGAGAGTAACTGCTCCTGGTTTACAGATCAATGCACTGTGGTGGTGTACACAGTCCTACATGCTGGGAGGGTAACTGCTCCTGGCTTGCAGATCAGTACACTGGGGTGGTGTACACAGTTCTAAATGTTGGGAGAGTAACAACTCCTGGTTTCCAGATCAATGCACTGGGGTGTTGTACACATTCCGACATGCTGGGAGGATAAATGCTCCTGGATTACAGATTAAGTCACGGGTGATCACTGCACACGTCCCTATGCTGGTCAGATTATCTGGTTGAGATTTATAGATAATGCAATGATGTGGTCTGTTCAGCTCCCGGTGCTGGACAGATATCTAGTCCGGGGTTATAGATCAATGCACTGCTGTGGTTTGCACAGTTCCCCGAGCTGGACAGATATCTAGTCCGTGTTTATAGATCAATGCACGGCTGTGGTCTGCGCAGCTCCCCGGGCTGGACTGACACCTAGGCCGGGTTTATAGAACAATGCACTGCTGTGGTCTGCACAGCTCTCTGTGCTTGACAAATATCTAGTCTGTGTTTATACATCAATGAACTGCTATGGTCTGCACAGCTCCCTGTACTGGACAGATATCTAATCCGGGTTTGTAGATCAATGCACTGCTGTGGTCTGCATACCTCCCGGTGCTGGACAGATAGCTAGACCGGGTTTATAGATCAATGCACTACTGTGGTCTGCACAACTCCCAGTGCTGGACAGATATCTAGTCCGGGATTATAGATCAATGCACTGCTGTGGTCTGTACAGCTCCCCGTGCTGGACAGATATCTAGTCCGGGTTTATAGATGAATACACTGCTGTGGTCTGCATACCTCCCGTGCTGGACAGATATCTAGACCGGGTTTATAGATCAATGCACTGCTGTGGTCTGCACAGCTCCCCGTGCTGGACAGATGTCTAGTCCGGGTTTACAGGTCAATGAACTGTTGTGGTCTGCGCAGTGTTCCACTCTGGACAGATTGCTGGATTGTATCGACCAGTGTAATGGATGAATCTGGGCAGATTGCTGGGTTGTACTGAGCAGTAGCTGAAAATGTGTTGCTGGAAAAGCGCAGCAGCTCAGGCAGCATCCAAGGAACAGGAGAATCGACGTTTCGGGCTTAAGCACTTCTTCAGGAATCCGGTCTAGATATCTGTCCCACACGGGGAGCTGTGCAGACCACAGCAGTGCATTGATTCCTGAAGAAGGGCTTATGCCCGAAACGTCGATTCTCCTGTTCCTTGGATGTTGCCTGACCTGCTGCGCTTTTCCAGCAACACATTTTCAGTTCTGATCTCCAGCATCTGCAGCCTTCACTTTCTCTCTGTACTGAGCAGTACACAGGCCTGGTCTGCACAGTGTTCCACGGTGAACAGATAACTCCTCTGGGTTGGTGTCTGTGAGGTGGATTTAGAATGTGGTATATCTAACCATTTCAGCTGCTCTGGCAATGCCTTTAGTTCCCATTCCTGTGTTTGGACCCTCCGTCTCTCACACCATTAATGTTACAGTGTGCCCAGGCACAGTACATCATGTTGGTGGGGTGGGTAAGGGGGAAAGCTGATGGACAGGTCAAGGAGATCATCGGAACGTTCTGTCCCCAACATTCTACAACTGTCATTCCCCGGAACGTTCTGTCCCCGACATTCTATAACTGACATTGCCCAGAACGTTCTGTCCCCAACATTCTACAACTGACATTCCCCGGATAGTTCTGTCCTCGACATTCTATAAATGACATTCCCCGGAACGTTCTGTCCCCGACATTCTACAACTGACATTCCCCGGAACGTTCTGTCCCCGACATTCTATAACTGACATTCCCCAGAACGTTCTGTCCCCAACATTCTGTAACTGTCATTCCCCGGAATGTTCTGTCCCCAACATTCTATAACTGGCATTCCCCGGAACATTCTGTCCCTGACATTGTTTGTGAACGGCCGGACGTCAGTGAATTGAACAAACGATAAGATCCCGAGGGAAGAGATCCCGTTCCAGGGAGAAGGGGACACTGTTCCGAAGGCGCCTCAGGCAGTTAAAGGGGTGAATACGTTTTCCCTACGTTTACATTTCTTCACAACACAGGATCGACCACAATTTAGACCAAAATACAGAAATTCCCAAACTCCATCTGTCTTCAGGAAACTGGGAGAGAATCCTTCAGGACAGCACCGTTTCCACCTTCCGTATTAGGAACTGGAAAGGAGTGACCTGTGCCTGCTCTCGAGTGATCGAGTGTGTGGGAATGTTCTAGAAACCATCTGTCCTTATGGATGTGTCTCTGTGTATTTGGGGAGGGAGTGTTTCTTGTGGTTTATGTCACGTTTTTGTCAGTGTTAGAAACAAACTTAACACAATTAGCCAAGACCACCAAAACTGGAAACAAGACAATTTATTTTACGATCTTGCAAGAAAGTGCATCAAATGCAGAAGCAAACGAGCAATGAGAATTGAAACAACTATACAGTTAAACCTTTGAGCTGCGTGAGATCACCTCTCTTGACTCCTACATTACCCAATCACCCTAGTTCTCTGCCTAACTTGTGACCTGACTGCCCCTACGTGACTTCTCCTTATCTTGATTCTACTTCTATCTCCTTGGGCCGTTAGCTACAACCGTTTTGTAATTTGCTGTGCTAGTGTTTTCTATTGTTCTGCTTTTCTGCCTGCACAAACTTGTTTTTCTCCGAAGTTTGCTAATCTGATCTTTGCCTGCAGCTGCCCTCTTTTCCTGTTTGTCAGTGCTATGCTTAAACTTATTATCACTACTCTTTTTTGCTACATCTGCGAAAGCAACACCCTTCCCCATTTCTCACAACTCCCCCATTTCTTTTCTTTTGTATCTTGTTGTTTTTGCAATTTCTGCCCTCTTTACACCCTAAGGTGCAGAGGTTCACAATCGTATACACCGGGTATCACCTTACCCCTTTCGTCTCTCGAATTCTAGGAGCATTCTTTGACGTTCCCTCTGTTGCATGTCACCTGTTGATTATAAAAGCGTCTGATGATGTATTTGAGTCCCCTCTCCAAGGGACGTCATCAGTCGGCTCATTATCCACTTGAGGACATTGAACCCGACTACCAGACCCACTAATATCAATAATCCATAGATAGCTAGATTGACTGACTACTTTTCCCAACCCATCAGTCCCCAGTCACCACATCCCCATCCTGTTCCTTTATCTTTCCGAAATTCATCCCCAATTTCTCTTATATCTTTTATCTTTTTCCTTATTATCTCTGCCTTTTCTTCCACTGTGGAAGTGGTGTCTAGGATGAAAGTGCAGCATTCTTTACCGATTAAAGCACAGGTTCCCCCTTTTTTGGCCAAGATATAGTCTAAAGCCATTTGATTTTGTAAAGCTGTTGGTCTCGTGGCCATCATTTCCGATGTTATGGTCACTATTTGGGACTCCGTTTCTCTAAATGTGTCAGCGGTATCATTAACCAAATTTTCAAGGGCTGCCGCCAGTTTCAGTATTTCTCTCCCCGCCCTTGCATTGCTGTAATATGGGAATAATGTAAACCAGAAACGGTCTCATTCAGAGACCTCTCAGATTTTACAGCTTATTCCCTTTTCCCTTTTCAGGGTGTCATGTTTTTCTATCCGGAGGTGGGGGGAATATATAAGAGGGGTAACAGCAGCCACTCCAGCTTTTTTGTTTCTGTGGTAATGTCTGAGGTTTTACTGGATTGTCCCAACATTTACTGGCAGTGCAACCACCACTCCATACGTACTTTCCGCCCAGCATATAAGGATGTGCCTTGGACCCGGATATCCAATATGTCCGGTTTAATAATGGGGGAATGTTCGTGGCCCTGGCTCGGTTGGTGTAGACGCAAGATGATTTTCCTAATTGGAAGGGGGCAGTATCATTCTGATTACAAAAACAAGTGGCGTTTACTGTTCCTGTTGGCAGATGAACGCTAAGTCCATTAATAGGACACAGGGTTTTAGGGGCGGGTCGAGGGAACCATCCCTCAAAGTTATAGTTATCCCTTTCAGATCTCCAACGTGTATTATTTGAGCCCCAGTCAAATTGTTGGGCATCATAAACTTCGCTTATGGTAAGTACTGAGATGGGGATCCCCGATTCGCCATAGTGAGGGATCTCTGCACAGACCCAACAGTCGGTAAGTCCCTTTTGTTCAGCATAATGTTGGCATAAGGAAGTAAAATTATTTTTCACGTCTCCTTGAACCATCAGTATGACTATCATTACAACACTATACCAATACCCATCCATCTCTTACCTCTGTCAACCTTCCTGCTTATCTTTCCCTCTTTTGTACTCATCTGGGAGAAGTGAGTCCACGCAACCCTTACAATCAGTAGCAGCAAATTTTAAAGTCAATGGCAACAACTATTAAAAGTCTCTTATTTCAGTCCAGTCCTCCTGCTCAGCTTGACTTTCAGAGGGTTGTCTGTAGGATGAGCTTGCCACTCTGCCGAAGGGGAAGGAGTGTCCACGGAGCTCTTAACACAAGTGTGATGACTCCACCCTTTTTCTGCAGTTCAGATGGCTGGTTCGATAGTCAGGAGAGTTAATAATGGTCCCTCCCAGCTCGGGTGTAGTTTGGTATCCTTCCAGGTATTTATCAGGACCCAATCACCCGGTCGTATCCGATGTACTGCAAACTCAAGTGGCGGTGTCTGTACCAAAAGGCCTTTATTCCTATGAACAGATAATGAAGAGCCAAGTGCCACAGGAAAGTTTTTCAAAAACTTGTCATTAAACTCGGCCGTGGGTACCTCTCCCTTCCCTCCCAGAAATGGCAGCCCAAACATCATTTCATAAGGAGAAATTCTGATACCATGCCTCGGGGCCGTCCGAATGTGTAATAGTGCAATAGGTAAGCATTTAGTCCATGGTAATCGAGTCTCTCGGACTAACTTTGATAATTACTTCTTTACGGTTTGATTCATTCTTTCCACCCGTCCAGAGGAAGGTGAGTGCCAAGGAGTATAGAATTCCCATGAAATTCCTAATCCTGCTATTACCCCTTGTAAGAACTTAGAAGTAAAATGGGTACCTTGGTCTGAATCTATAGTTTCAACTATTCCATATCGTTGGATGATATGTTCAAGGCGTGTTTTCACTACTCCTTTTGAGGTAGCTGAAGACATTGGGAAAGCTTCCACCCACCCGGTTAAGTGGTCTACTATGACTAATATATACTTTTGTTTCCCTACCGGGGATAATTCTGTATAGTCGACCTGAAGGCTCTGAAAAGATCTTATCCCGGGATTCCTTCCACCTTTTTGCCCTCCTCTTGTTACCTTTTTATTAATCTTTTGGCAGATCGAGCATTATGAGCATACCTGCTTGGCTAATGTGCATATTCCTTCACATCCATACTTCCTTCACACGATGTCACACATAGCTTGAGAGCCCCAATGACTGCCTTGGGTGCAGGGTATTTAGAATGTTTCTCATGACTGGTTTACTCAACATTTCCCTCCCATCCGGGAGAATCCACCTTCCTTCACTTGTCTTAGTGGCTCCTATCTCCTGGAATTCTTTTTCCTCTTCCTTCGTGTACACGGGGTTTATGGAAGGAGACTCCACTAGGGGTGTGAGAACCCGTATTTTTGTTACTGTAAGGTTCATAGCTGCCTCTTTGGCTGCTTCGTCTGCTGGCCTATTTCCTCTTTCTTCTAGAGTGTTCCCCTTTTGCTGCCCTGGTACATGAACTATTGCTATTTCTCGTAGTAATTCCAAACTTTTCAACCCTTGTCCTATTAACTCTTCGTGTACTAATTCCTTTCCCCGGCTATTGATTAGTACACGTTCTTGCCATATTTTTCCGAAGGTATGGACTAGCTCATAGAGTGGGTGTAAATTGTCCCATCCTGATTTTCTAGTTGTTGTAAAGCTTGGTTTAAGGCATACAACTCGGTTTGGGCCGACCATGTTTAGGCAACCGGTCAGCCTCAACTGTTTGGTTCTTGTTACCATCAACTACTGCATATTCATTGTGTCTTTTTCCTTGTACCATTCCATAAACAGTCTGTCCCCATCATGCAAGGGAATATCTTTTGGATTTGGTCTAACCTTAGTCTGATACTCAATGATATCTAAACAGTCATGTTCTAATTCTCGTTTGTCCAGAGGTTCTCCCTTCCATAGGAAGGTAGCTGGGTTGAGACAGCTATCTTTTGCGAACACGAGGTCATCTCTCTTCGTCAGGATGGCTTCGTATTTCAGGATTCATAAGTCTGTCAACCATCTCCCTGCCTTTTGGTTTAGCACAGTTCTGACTTGATGGGGGCTACTAATGACTAACGCCCCTCCAAAAGTAAGTTTACGGCTCTCCTCTACCAGTATGGCAGTGGCTGCCACTGCCTGTAAACATTCAGGCCATCCTCTCGAGACAGGATCCAAGATCTTGGACAGGAAGGCTATGGGCTGCCTCCTTCCCCCTCCCTTCTGGGTTAACAGTCCTAAGGCTGCTCCATCATTTACTATCACAAAAAGGTGAAATGGTTTCTCGAGGGAAGGAAGGGCCAGCACCGGAGCTTGTATTAAACTATGCTTTAACTCGTGCAACCCTTCCTTTTCCTCTTCTGTCCAGTGTAGTCTTTCATGTTCAGATTCTGTCAATGTATAATATAACCCCTTCGTTTTCTGGGCGTATGCTTTTATCCATAATCTACAATACCCCACAAGCCTCAAGAACTTCCATAATTCTCGTTTGGTGGTCGGGAGGGGTAGTTCTACGATTCCTTTAATTCTCTCGGGGTTAATTCGGCTAGAACCTTCACTAACAAGGTGCCCTAAATATTTCACTTCTTTCTCTACATATTGCAATATATTCCTAGATACTCTTAAACCTTGTTGCCCTAGGAAATTGAACAGCCTATTGGTGGCCAAGCTCACGTCATCACTCTTTCGTCTTGACACAAGTAGGTCGTCCACATATTGTAACAGTGACGTCCCTTTAGGCATCTCAAGTTGTTCCAGAACCTGTTCCAGTACTTGCCCGAATAGATTAGGTGATTCTCTGAATCCCTGGGAAGTACCGCCCATCAGAATTGTTGCTTTCTACCAGTGTATGGGTTTTCCCACTCAAAGGCAAACATGACACGGCTTTCTGGAGCCAGAGGGCAGGCCCCGAATGCATCCTTTAAATCTATTGCACTAAACCAGTGATGGTCACACGGTATCTTTCCTCGCAAAGTGTACGGATTGGGGACTACCAGGTGTCGTGTTCGAACTAATCAGTTCAATGCTCTGAGATCCTGCACTAATCGATAGATTCTGTCTGGTTTGCGGACAGGCAGTAATGGGGTATTAAAGGGTGACATACAGGGTTCTAACAATCCGGTTTTTAGCAAAGAATTTATAACTGGTTGCAGACCTTTACGACCTTCCAGTGATATGGGGCATTGTCTAACCCGAACTGTCTTATTTTCCTGAATCAACGTAATTACCATCGGAGTAATAGTTAGATGCCCTGTATTACCCCGTCTTGCCCATACCTCAGGGCTGATTTGCTTTTCGTCGCTAGGTGTTAACATGGCCATCTTTACGGTCGCTGCACTATTTTCCACCCCAATTTTTAAGCCTAACAAGATAATCAAATCCCTACCTAATAGATTACTTCCAATGTCGGGAATATACAATAATTGTCCTGTCACTTCCTCATTATTTACTCTAATTAGCGTTGGCTCAAAAATAGGCACTAGGAATTCTTCGCCTTTTACTTCAGAAACCCTGAGATTCTTATTGTTCAAGTTAACACCAGTAGGTCTAAAACTTAGGGATGACCGTGCCGCTCCCGTGTCCACCAAAAACACTGCTTCCTCCCCTTCAGGTCCCACCATTAGATTTATCAAGGGTTCCCGGTGCGTTACAGGATGAAGAAACCCCTGACTCCCGTATTCCTCATCAAATGTCATTCGGGAAACAGTTTCCCTTTCCCGTATTAGTCCAGGGCATTCTTGTTTAAAATGCCCTACTTTTCCACAATGGTAACATCCCACCTCTTGCCTCCTTTCTTGGACGTCCGACCTTTGTCTTTCGTGTCTTCCTCAATCCTTATCCTTTCTATTTTCTCCCGATCCTAATCTCTTTGTTATTTCAACTAATGCCACCACCATCATTTTAGATCTCTGCTTCTGCTTCTCGTCCTCTCTCTTCACATAAACTTTCTGTGCCTCACGTAACAACTCTTCCATCTGTTTTTCACACCATCCATTTTTTCCTGCAATTTCTTTTGTATGTCCGGTCATGACTTTGTCACAAACTGGACCTTCAAAAGTCCTTGCGCTACCGGGTCATCAGGATTCATTACCGAATAGTTCCTTGTGGCTTCTTTGAGCCTTCAAAGAAACGCTGACGGGGTCTCGACTTTCTCCAGCATTATCAAAGTTTTGTGATATTGGCGCTGCTTCCTTAATTCCCAAGATCACCATTTCACGAAAATCTCTCATCCTTCCCCTATCATGTGTATTCATGCCCTCCCATCGGGGATCTGTATTAGGGAATTTTTGTTCAGGCGGAGTTACTTTTTCACTCGGAGGGTATCTCTTTTCCCATTCCCTCAGAGTGGCCCTTCTGATCATACCCCTTTCTTCTCCTGAGAATAACGTCCCCAATACTGCTATCATTTCCCCCCAGGTATACCAATTTGACCCCAAAAACTGGTCTAACTGCTCCGCCAATTCCCCGGGATCCTCAATTATATTTTTCATTTCCGTTTTAAAGGTTCTGACTTCCCCACTGGTCAGCGGTGCATTAACATATTAAATTTCTCCGTTTCCAATGGGGACCTCTCTGAGAGAATATGCCTGTGTTGCCCCGCCTTGTTCCCTTTCTTCTCTCCTTACTGTCGATCTCGTCTTAACCTGGCTCACAGTGGAGTCCTCTTCTGGGCCTTTTTCAGATTTCTCTTCCGGGGGTTCCTCTGCTGGGGGTGCAGAGGGCTGGGAAACGATCGACTGTCACCGGAGGATGGCGGACCGTCATTTGACAAAGGGTCCCAACGGGGAGTTTTGGGTTTTTTTTAATCCTTTTCCTCTCCTTCTTTCTTTTTTAAGACGAACATATTTTGGCTGCCTATCCAACAGGCTGCATAATCAGCCTCTTGTCAGCTTTATTTATCTTTGTTATTAACATACATATTTAAGTCTTAGCACAGCCAATCTTCATCAGACCCATATTTGGGCCAAAAGTGATCAGATTTCTTAATACTTTCTTGTGTCCAGACAAAACAACAATACCTTATCATTGTAACTTTATCTTTCCCCCGTATCCGGGAGTTGTGTTCCCAATTTCCCAACATTTTCTCCAAGGGACTGTCGGACGGAATTTCTTCAAGTTTAACATTATCTGTAGATCGATCTTTATAGAGACAACTTCCCTTGCCTCCCATTTTTTTGAATTTAATTGATCTTTTCGAGGTCCGGTGTCACCTTCTTCCACATCTACTTCAGGTTCCTGACCAAAGCGTCGGGGATTTCCCTTCTTAATAACCGGTCGAAGGCTGGCTGCTAGAATCAGGTTGACATCCTTTCCTGTCCGATCACACTGGCCAATTATATGTTATTTTTAGACATCACTAATTCCCCATACTTCTTACACATCCCCTACCACCAAGGCAATACTGAAAGGTCCTTTTCTTACCTTGGTCTGTGCACTGAGTTACCTGGTCGTGTCAATTCGGCCGTTACCCGCGCGGCAATTCCCGCAACAGCTACTGTTGCAAATCCCTGGTCGCCTAGATATATTTCGAGAGACTTTTCCTTACCCGGGTCTTTGCACAAGAGTTACCCGACCGAACCCGCCACATCTTCCTGTCTTGTTTCCAGGGTCTTTCCGTCCAGACCACGCTCGCCCAAAGCCGTTGCGGCAACAAGGGGAAACTAGAGATCACTGAAATCAGCGAAGTGCACCTTCTGTGTTTGTCCAAGAATGGCGAGGGACCGGAGCTTGGGATCCCGGACGAGCTGCCAAATCTGTTAGAAACAAACTTAACAAAATTAGCCAAGACCACCAAAACTGGAAACAAGACAATTTATTTTACGATCTTGCAAGAAAGGGCGTCAAATTCTAAAGGAGAAAGTGAGAACTGCAGATGCTGGAGATCAGAGCTGAAAATGTGTTGCTGGAAAAGCGCAGCAGGTCAGGCAGCATCAGCTGAAAATGTGTTGCTGGAAAAGCGCAGCAGGTCAGGCAGCATCAGCTGAAAATGTGTTGCTGGAAAAGCCCAGCAGGTCAGCAGCCCTGAAGAAGGGCTTGTTCCCGAAACGTCGATTCTCCTGTTCCCTGGATG
Organism: Chiloscyllium plagiosum; assembly: GCF_037043375.1. Classification (NCBI taxonomy): domain Eukaryota; kingdom Metazoa; phylum Chordata; class Chondrichthyes; order Orectolobiformes; family Hemiscylliidae; genus Chiloscyllium; species Chiloscyllium plagiosum. The sequence goes on along the minus strand of NW_028270160.1, from coordinate 70,837,923 downwards.
CTGCCTGACCTGCTGCGCTTTTCCAGCAACACATTTTCAGGTCAAATGCTAAAGCAAATGAGCAATGAGCATTGAAACAAGTATACAGTTATACCTTTGAGCTGCGTGAGATCACCTCTCCTGACTCGTACATTACCCAGTTACCCTAGTTATCTACCTAACTTGTGACCTGACTGCCCCTACGTGATTTCTCCTTATCTTGATTAGATTCTACTCCTATCTCCTTGGGCCGTTAGCTGCAACCGTTTTGTAACTATATTAACACTTGCTGTGCTAGTGTTTTCTATTGTTCTGCTTTGCTGCCTGCACAAACTTGTTTTTTTTTCCCAGAAGTTTGCTAATCTGATCTTTGCCTGCAGCTGTTCTCTATACCTGTTTGTCAGCGCTATGCTTTAGCTTTTTTTCACACTACCCTTTTTTGCTACATCTGTGAAAGCAACACCCTTCCCCATTTCTCACAACTTTCATTCAAATATACAGGTATTTCAACTTTTCTAAGTTGCCCTCCATTTTTTCTTGTCGAGCACATTCATCTGACTTGTATTGTAATCAGTATTTCAAGATGTAAGAAAAAAATGTACAGCAACTAACATCAGAACTTCATTGAATACAAAGCACAGCAAATTACATTTACGGAGGCAACTGTCAGTATTTGCTCTGAATAAGCAGATAGGTATTGTTAATGGGCATAAGCTGAAAATGTTTGCACCCACAGTTGAATTAAGACAAACTTATACCTTCATTTTCAATACTTGGACTGAAAAACTGTTTGAAAACATGCAACATATCAGACTATCAACATTGTTCGCATCCTTGGACATTCTTACGAAAGAATAAATATTGCTTTGAGCACCAAGTATCGTGTGTAATGCCTGAACTTAAACATAAGAGGACAGTTATTATATTTATTGGGTGGAGTGATATCCAGTTGCTTACCGTGGTGATTGCTCACAGGAATAATAAAATAGCAACTCAGATTTTTATACTGAGCAGTAATTAGATGGTCATGGATACAGTTTTGTCGTTTTACACGCAGTATTTTGTGCGAGCATTGATTTCAATAGCATTGAGATATTTTATGAAAATTAGAAGCAGATTGCTATGTCAAATGCACTTTAATCATTGTATAATAAGTTAGATTGGTGAGAGATATGCAAACACAGGGGTGATTGCGCTCAAGAACAATAAGAAACTTAGGTCATTCCACTGAACAGTTATTAGATGTTCATGAAGACCTTTGTTACACCACATGCTGTGTTTTGTGAGATCACTGGTTTCAATCATTTTGAGATACTTTATGTGAATTAGGAACAGACTCATAACTGCGTGTCAAAGATCTAATTTAAATTAATTAAATTTTGATATTTACCAGCGTTGCTATGTGAAATGCATCATGCAATAAGCGATGTCGGTACGCGATATGCAAAACCAGTTTATAAAGGAGCACACTCTGATATTTTGAAAGCATTTCAAATTTAAGTTCATATCAATAGGTGAGTGGAAAAGTCAAAAAAATGTCATACATTTCATAATCTGAACAATAATTGATTACTCACTTTGATCAAAGCTTATAAAATATTAGACAAATTACAATATTTAGTTATAAATGTAGGAAATCAGCTATTTAATGTTTAATAGGAAGGACATATGGTTATTTCACTGAAGAATAAATCAATTTTTTTCTGATTTATAACATTGCAGCACAAGACTGTATGCGTTGAAATTATTGAACTATGGCCTTTGGATAAAAATAATATCAGTGAATATCATTACTTCGACTTTTACATCTTTAAGACAGCAACATTCTCAAATATTTTCCAAGCAATTTAGAATGAGTGGGAGTGGATGCACACATCTTTTTGGAAACCTGAAGGAAATAAATAATAGATATTTTGATTATTGGAATGAATAACAGATGGTAACATACCTCGTGTAGAATTGAAAAGAAGTTTACTCAATTCTTAGATTCGTTCTAGTTAACATTCAGATCTGCTGTGGCAAACCTCTGTTGAAGTTGGGAATTGAGAGCATGCCTCCTGATATGGTAATAGAGACACTACCAGATCTCCACAAGAATCCTTCATAATGTTCCCAGGAAGAGCAGGACAATAATCACATGTTTACTGTAGTTACTCAAGTGAAAACTAATCTGATGTTTAGCATGATAATTGTTTTGGGAATTAATTAGATAGTGTATGTGTGGAATGGACTGCACGTGACACAGTAATTCACCATAACATTGGGATGAGTCAATAAATGCCTGAATTACATATGAAATTTGTGATAATTCATGGAAAGACAATTTGACATAATTGTATTATTGCTGTACACTGATAAAAATAATCAATGAAATAATTCCATATGTTCAAAGCAGTTTGTTATTTGATGAAATGAAACTTAAAAAGCTTTGCAAAACATGTGAACTGGTAAAAATAATGAAGTAGTCATTCAATGTGACTATTCAGCTGAGGACAACATTGGTTCCTTCCAAACATTCCAAAATTTCCAAGAATTCAAAATTTACTGTCATTGTTAAATGAAACAACCAAAATGTAGATTCCTTTTTGCGTATTTTGAAAATTTGACATTAAGGTAATTATCACATGAGTTAAAGTTATATGCTATTGTGATGGGAAACATAATAGAAGTTAGCTTTGAAGTAAAATATGATCAAATCAATTCAACAATAATTCCACGTTTAAAATAAAATTCACAATGATTGGGAGATTGTACACTGCAATGTCTTTACAACAGTTACTGGATGGAACCATTATTCCACATTTATACACCTTATTGGACTGAACAATTGTTAGCAATTAGATATTAGCAACAAATATATTATTAAAATGTTATGAGTGAAAATAAGATGAATGAGGTTGCTACTTCCCTGAGCAATATGTAGAAACGTTAAATGCTTTTCTCTGACCTTATAAGGCTGAGATTCCTGTGACCATCCAAATGATTAAAAATCATATATTTACAATGAGGCTTGAAATGGAATTCGTTGATGTTTTTGTTGGTATGTTGGCATGAAAACAAAACGGATATTTATATTGTAGCATTGGCTCCAAGAAAGAATGGATGAAGTAAAAAAACTTCATTTGTTACAAGCAATAATTAATACTTTCAGTAATTACTGTAATGCCGAAGAAGTTATGATTGATGTTAGAATCCTCGTGGATAAATCGATTCAACACATTGAATGCACTTTGTTCTGATGTTAATCGGTTACTCATTCAGATTGATAAACTGATAAATGATATCCAAAAAGTAGCTAAAAAAATAGAAAACAAAACAATTCATCGATAATTGACCAAAAATGCTTCTGCTCAAACATTTCGGCAACATAACAGTTATATATTTCCTGGCTCTAGTTTCTTGTGGAGACATGTGTATTTAATTTATGTAATTTTTATCAAGATCAATGTTTAGATGTTTGTGTCAGAATTAGGAAGGATATAACTAGACAGTGAAAGTGAGTATTCCTTTGAACAAAAGATGCCATCAATGACATTTGATAGAAACAGGAATTCTGATAAATGTGTGATTATTGTTCATTGTCAACTAACGTTGCAATAAAATTGTAAAAAAAAGCTCACATCTTCAAAACAATCTTTTCTTGTAAAGAAATGAAAATAAAATCATTTTGGGATGCACATGATTTTAAAAGGCAAAGCGCCATTTAATATGACATGCTCGCTGACGACTAAACGTTTTCCCACATTGTAGTATTTCCAAAAATTCAAAATTTTGTGTTAGTTTAAATAAACAACAAATTGATGCAACTCCATTGTTTAATAGAACACAATAAAAAAATTGAAACAGTTTTAACCAGAAAAATACTTCACTCTTAATGTGATCATTTGAATCACAATAAATGTTTGTAGTGAATTGAAATTTAATCAAAGCATAGCAATTAGGATACCACTGTTAAAATGCAAATCAGCATTCGCTAGCATTGGGAAATGGTACATTGCAAAATGATATCGACACTGACCCATAATTATACACATAAAGCTGGATATATTGGATTTGAACAATGATTAGATATTAGATATAAGCAACAATTAGCATTATAAATAGTTTATGGCGAACTTTAAAAATGATTAGCAATCTCATATTTCTGTCCGTAGTTTATACAAATGACCAGCAATCATTGGAATGCAAAACAATCCGTAGTGTCTTAGTTTAGAAAGCCAAGTACTAATCGAATGATTTCTGTGAACAATCATGTGAGAAAGGATCAGATACATGTTGTGAATGTTGGATGATAACTCACAGGTTGGTTGCCGGGTGTGTTCATCTGGAATAAAAGAACCACTTTTCATTGTAATGTTGGCATTAAGAAATAATGGATTAAATTAAAATGTGAATCCGGCGATGTGTGTTACAAATCCTAAACTGAATTACTGTATGACTGTTGGAATGACATAGAATTGGGAAGAAATTTCAGAACTCTGGCAAAGTAAATGATACAATATTTCCAAACGGGCTTGCTCTGATGTTGATTATATATTTATTAGGATCAGTGAACTGAGAATTAAAATGCTTGCATGACGACTTGCAAAAAATATCAGATATTCACTGGTTCTTGGTTCGAATTGATTTATCATTCATAATTTTACGATATTCAAGATTTCTATACTTCCTGTTTCTACTTCTCTTTTGGAGAAATATAGTATATATATCATGTCATTTCCATGTCATCCATATTACACATTTGTGTCAGAATTATGAATAAAATAAATGTATAAAGAACATGGGGATCATAGAAAAATGCAGTCAACAGAAGTACAGAGGAAATATTTTCAATAATGTTTCTGAAAAAGCAGATGAACAAATTTAATTGAGATCTGATTGAAATAATTGCAGCTACTGATGTACTGAGCCGTGATTACACGTTTGTTGTGATGATTCAACTGGAAACCTGCAAGAAACTTGCCTATATTAAGGACTTTCTTCATCTCGATACATGTTATATTAGCATCCTCAGTCGTAAGTAATTAAGTATGATTTTTGGGTTGGGAAAGATATAATGTGTAAACTACAAGAAGTTATCTCTTGATATTTTGGATCTGATGAGAGCGTGATGTTTGCTGTGGTTATTCATCCTGAGAACAATAAGATACTTGCAAAGAGTTTTTCAATGAACACTGATTAGGTGGCCTTGAAGACCATTATGAGTACTTAGCTTTCAATATGTTGAGATGTTTTTCATGATTTGGAAAATGTTTAACAACATTTTTACAAAGTTCTAGATTCGAAGCATTCGATGGGTTTTGTGCAAAATACCCTTCACTTGTTGTCATTGTCAAGGGAGACACTGGCTGGTAGTCAGGTTGTCAGGAAATCTGCTTCAAACTCTTTAATACACAACTCTCGGGCTGGTTGTGACATCTTTGACCTGGGTTTCCACTGTTTTCTGGAGTTGATTTATTTTGCCTACTGTTTGCTTTATTTTGACGCTTTTTCGCTCCGATTTTTCCAGCTGTAGGAATATTTAGAATGTTCACGTATGGGCCACGGATCACTCGACCTCAGTAAAAAATAAAATGTGGTTCACTTATTGTTGTAGCACTGAATTGATAATTAATTGATAATTAAATAATTTCAACAAATAAAATAATTCAATGTTTTTAATCAGTTTACAGTGACGTTGATTAAATATTAATTAAGCGAGATCAACTGAGAATCAAAATCCAGTTTCAGGGTGATTAATTGAAAGTGTCATTGATCTGCAGAGTCTTTTTTGGAAGGAATTGGTTTTTCATACAAATGTGTAGGCGGTTCAAGAAGTTTACATAACCTTCATTGGTTCTCTTGTTGAGCATGCGAATTTATAATTGATATAACTTATATTGTGTTCAGTATTTCGAGATTTGTTTCAGATTTAAGAAGAAATTGAAGAGTAATTAACGTGAGAACATTAGTGAATAGAAAGCACAGTAGATTAAACTTAGAGGCAGCTTTCAGCATTTGCTCTGAATAAGCAGATAAATATTTTTAATGTTGGGAGCGCGGTGCTGCAAAAACAAGCAGCTCTGGCAGCATTTGATGAGCAGGAGAATCAACATTTCAGGCATGAGCCCTTCATCAGGAATCTTTTCTGATGATGACCTCATGCCCCAAATTTTGATTCTTCTGCTCCTCATATGCTGCCTGGGCAGTTGTGGCATTCCATTGCCACACTATTGACTCTCATCTCCAGCATCTGCTTTCCTCACTTTCTCCAAATATTTTTAATGAACATGAACTGAAAATCTTAATATTGGCAGTTGAATAAAATCAAATTAACATTTTTTGGAATATTTAGACTGAAAACCTGTTAGTGAACATGCATAAAGCAGACCTAACAACATCTCTTGCCGTTAGAATCATTGGCCATTCATAATAAAGGATAACCACTGCTTCGACCAAGCAGTATCGTGCATAATTACTGAACTGAAATACAACAGGACAACTATAGCATTTATTTGAGGGAATGATGTCCATATCCTGACTGTGGCAGTGGTGATCGATCTCAGGAACAATAAGATATTCAATGTGATTATTCCACTGAACAGTATTTAGATGGTCAAAAAGATCTTTATGTGACTTTATGTTCAGTGTTTGTGTTCGCATAGCTTTAAAAAAATGGAGATTTTTGCAAGATTTAGGAACACCTTGATAATTGAGTGGTAAAGATATTTTTTAAAGTGAAAATTTTCAAAAAATAGCTAGTTTTGTTTAGTGAAACGCAATTATACGATCATAGAATCCCTACTGCGTGGGAACAGGCCATTTGGCCCAACAAGGACACACTGACCGTTCAACAAATAACCCACTCAAGCACATTCCGCTACCCTATGGCTCGCCATTTATCCCTGACCAATGCACCTAACCTGCACATTTCTGAATACAATGGGCAATTTAGCATGGCCAGTTCACCAAACCTTCACAACTTTGGATTGTGGTAGAAAACTAAAACAAAGCCACATAGACACAGGGAGAACATGGAAACTCCACACAGACAGTCACCTAAGAATGGGATCAAACCCAAGTCCCTGGTGATGTGAGGCACTACTAATAACCACTGATCCACTGTTCTCCCTGGCATGGAAGAAGTCAACTAAGTGAGACATGCAAAGTCAAATTTCAAAGTGAACACTCTCCGATATTGTCAAAGCATATCAACCTTACATTAAGTATGAAACGGTGAATGGAAAACAAAAAGAAACACATTTCTGACAAATCACGAATGACGAATCATTAGCAATGTAATTAGATCGAATGACATAATAATATTTAGATGAAGTGCAATGTTTAATAACAACTACAAGTAATTCTCTGACTAATGAATGACAGGAAGTACCATTTGTTGATTTTTCTGACGAAGAAACTGACTTGTTTTTCATCTTTGTAACACAGCAGAATAGCGATTTATGTGTTTGAAATATTTGAAATAAGCTCTTTCAAAATAAAAGGAACGATCACTTACAGTTCTTCATTTTTAAGACCGCAACATTCTCAGATATTTTCCAGGAAATTTGAACAAGCAGAAGCAGTTAATTTATTTTTCTTGAGAACCCGAAGAGAATAAGCAGTAAATACTGTGAATTAATCATTCCATGCGAGTATACAGCTGAAGACAATATCACTTCTTCGCAAAAAAATGTTCAACTTCCAAAAATTGAAAACTAATGGTCATTGTTTAATGAAACAATAAAAAGTTGTTAATTGTATTGCATTTGACTATTGAGAAAACCACATGAATTTTACGTGATTTTGTTGCATGAAAAATACTTAACTCTTATTGTTATTATACACACAATAATTGTTAGCACTGAAGTGAAATAATTAATTGAATTCAACCACGTTTCCACGGGCAAAATAAGAATTGGTCTTAACAATGATTGAGAAATTATAACTTACAATATATTTCCAGTTATTCATACAAAGAGTGGTAAATTCACATTTGCACCACGTACTTGATTGAATAATTAATATGTAAGAGTAACAACTGAATTGTAAAATTCTACCAATGAAATTAAAAATAATTAGAAATCTCATTTTGCTATGTGACTGATGAATGTGTGGAAACGAACTTAAATTATTGCAGCGAAAAGTAATTACAGTTCCGTGACTTTTAAGGCTGTGATTACGGTGATCATTCAAATAAGCAAACATCAGATTTTTATAATGAGTGTTGGATGACAAGTCCTTGGATCCATTGTGGGACACTTGACCTGAAGAAAAAAACGCAGGTTCATACTGCAGTACTAGTACTCAGAAACAATTGATTAAAGTAAAAATCACACAACACCAGGTTATAGTCCAACAGGTTTAATTGGAAGCACACTAGCTTTCGGAGCGACGCTCCTTCATCAGGTGATTGTGGAGGGCTCGATCGTAACACAGAATTTATCGCAAAAATTTGCAGTGTGATGTAACTGAACTTATACATTGAAGAATTGATTGTCTGTTAAGGCTTTCATCTGTTAGAATACAGTGATAGTTTTACTCCTTTCATGTGTAAATCACAAAACCCTTTTTTTTTAAGTTATGTGTGCATTTGGGTCTTTGTCTGTCTGTATGAGTGTCTGTCTGGGGATGGGGTTGTGAGTGTGAGAAAGTGTGTGAGTGTGTGTAGTGAATGCAGAGTGTCTTAAGTCTGTGAGGGGGTGCATGCATGGGAGTGTGTGTATCTATAAGGGTGTGTGTGGGTGTCTGTGTGCGTGTCTGTGTGTACCTGTGGTCGTGTGTATGTGAGAGTGTATGTGTGTGTAGGAATATCTCAGGAACAATAAAATACTTACAATAAAATACTACTGAATGTTAATCAGATGGTCAAGAAAACCTATGTGTGCCTTTATGTGCACTGTTTGTGAAAATTGATTTCAATAAAATGGAGCTATTCCCATCAATTAGGAACAGATTGATAATTGGTTGTGTCTGAACTTTTTTAATTTCAGACAATTTTGATATTTACAAGGATTTCTGAATGAAACGTTCTAAAACCATTATGCAATCAATAAGTGAGAGATGTGCAAAGTCAACTTTCAAATGAACACACCCTGATATTTTCACAGCATTTCAATCTCACATTCAAAATAAATAGTTGAGTGGAAAACTCAACACAAGTTTCACACAATTCGTAACTGATGAATAATTATAATTTGAATCATCATAGCAAGTGGCATTTGTTTAGTTTACTGAAGAAGTAATTGATTTTTTCTCATATTTATAACACTGGACCATAAAGCTGTGTGCACTGTTTGAACTCAGCTCTTCAGAACAAAAGAAAATTAATGGCTATCATTGCTTCCTATATTCCAGCTTTATGACTGCAAATTCTCAAATATTTTCCAAGGAATATTGATTAAAGAAATTAGATACATGTTGCTATTAGTGACCTGAAGAAAATAAGTGGCAGATACTTTGATTATTGGAACGAACAACAGATGGAAACATATTTCATTTTGAATTGAAAGGAAATTCAATCGATTATTCGATATTTTCTAATCAACATTCAGAGCTGCTCTGGCACAACTCCGTGTAAGGTAGGAATTGAACCCGTGAATCCTTGTCTTGTAGCAGAACGACTGCCAGAGCTGCATGATGTTCCTACCCAAGACAGGCAGAGCTATAATCACATGCTCACTGTGGTTACTCAAGTGAAAACTAATTAGGTGTTTAATGTGATAAATGGATTGAAATTAATGAGATGATTAATGTATGTACTTGAAAGAAAATGACAAAATTTACAATAATGGTGGAATGAATCGACAAATATCTTAATCAAATGTGAAATCCATGATAAATTGTGAAAAGGCAAATTGACACCATTGTGTGATTACCGTACAATAATAAATATAAATGAATGCAATCATTCCATATGTTCATAAGTTTCTCATTTTATGTTTTGCACTACACGTAATGTGAAACACAATGATGATTTAGTCAGTCGATCTAACTAATCAGCTGAAGACAACTTTCATTCTTCCCAAAAATGTACAATTTCTGTGAAGTCTCCATTGACTGTGATTGTTTAATGAAACAAGAGAGGACTCAATTCGTTTTTGTGTACTTCAAAAATACAAATGAATTTAAATCATTTTGCAGATGCAAAATATTCAACTGTTATTTTGATTAGAAACAGAATAAATGTTAGCATTGAAATGAATTATAATCAAATCAATTCCAAGATGTTTCATAGAACATAGAACAATACAGCACAGAACAGGCCCTTCGGTCCACGATGTTGTGCCGAACATATGTCCTAGCTTAAGCTCCCATCCATGTACCTATCCAATTGCCGCTTAAAGGTCACCAAAGATTCTGACTCTACCACTCCCACAGGCAGCGCATTCCATGTCCCCACCACTCTCTGGATAAAGAACCCACCCCTGACATCTCCCCTATACCTTCCACCCTTCACCTTAAATTTATGTCCCCTTGTACACTCTGTTGTACCCGGAGAAAAAGTTTCTGACTGTCTACTCTATCTATTCCTCTGATCATCTAATAAACCTCTATCAAGTCACCCCTCATCCTTCGCCGTTCCAACGAAAAAAGGCCAAGCACTCTCAACCTATCCTCGTACGACCTATTCTCCATTCCAGGCAATATCCTGGTAAATCTTCTCTGCACCCTCTCCAAAGCTTCCACATCTTTCCTAAAGTGAGGCGACCAGAACTGCACACAGTACTCCAAATGTGGCCGAACCAAAGTCCTGGACAGTTGCAGCACCACTTCACGACTCTTGAATTCAATCCCTCTGCTAAAGAACGCTAATACACCATAGGCCTTCTTACAAGTTCTATCCACCTGAGTGGCAACTCTCAAAGATCTATGAACATAAACCCCAAGATCCCTCTGTTCCTCCACCTCACTAAGAACCCTACCGTTAACCCTGTATTCCGCATTCTTATTTGTCTTTCCAAAATGGACAACATCACACTTGGCAGGGTTGAACTCCATCTGCCACTCCTCAGCCCAGCTCTGCATCATATCTAAGTCCCTTTGCAGCCGACAACAGCCCTTCTCACGATCCACAACTCCACCAATCTTCGTATCATCTGCAAATTTACTGACCCACCCTTCGACTCCTTCATCCAAGCCATTAATAAAAATTACGAACAGCAGAGGACTCAGAACTGATCCCTGCGGAACTTCACTTGTAACTGGACTCCAGGCTGAATATTTACCATCTACCACCACTCTCTGGCTTCGACCGGTTAGCCAGTTTTCTATCCAATTGGCCAAACTTCCCTCTATCCCATGCCTCCTGACTTTCCGCATAAGCCTACCATGGGGAACCTTATCAAATGCCGAACTAAAATCCATGTACACTACATCCACTGCTCTACCCTCATCCACATGCTTGGTCACCTCCTCAAAGAATTCAATCAGACTTGTAAGGCAAGACCTACCCTTCACAAATCCGTGCTGGCTGTCCCTAATCAAGCAGTGTCTTTCCAGAAACTCATAAATCCTATCCCTCAGTACACCTTCCATTACTTTGCCTACCACAGAAGTAAGACTAATTGGCCTGTAATTCCCGGGGTTATCCCTATTCCCTTTTTTGAACAGGGGCACAACATTCGCCACTCTCCAGTCCCCTGGTACTACCCCCGTTGACAGTGAAGATGAAAAGATCATTGCCAAAGGTACTGCAGTTTCCTCTCTTGCTTCCCACATAATCCTAGGATATAACCCATCAGGCCCGGGGGACTTGTCTATCCTCAAGTTGTTCAAAATGTCCAACACATCTTCCTTCCTAACAAGTATCTCCTCTAGCTTACCAGTCCGTTTCACACTCTCCTCTTCAACAATACGGTCCCTCTCATTCGTAAATACTGAAGAAAAGTACTCATTCAAGACCTCTCCTATCTCTTCCGACTCAATACACAGTCTCCCACTACTGTCCTTGATTGGACCTACCCTCATTCTCGTCATTCTCATGTTTCTCACATACGCATAAAATGCCTTTGTGTTATCCTTGATCCTATCCGCCAAAGATTTTTCATGCTCTCTCTTAGCTCTCCAAATCCCTTTCTTCAGGTCCCTTATGGCTATCCTGTATCCCTCCACTGCTCTGTCTGAACTCTGTTTCCTCAACCTTATGGAAGCCTCCTTATTCCTCTTTACAAGACATTCAACCTCCCTCGTCAACCAAGGTTCCCTCACACAACCATTTCTTTCCTGCCTGACAGGTACATACATATCAAGGACACGTCGTATCTGTTCCTTGAAAAAGTTCCACATTTCCACGACATCCTTCCCTGACAGCCTGTGCTCCCAACTTATGCTCCTCAGATCCTGTCTTCCAACATCGTAATTACCCTTCCCCCAATTGTAAAACCTATCGTGTTGCACGCACCTATCTCTCTCCATAACCAAGGTGAAAGTCACAGAATTGTGGTCACCATGACCAAAATGTTCACCCACTAACAAGCCCATCATTTGTCCCGGTTCATTACCGAGTACCAAATCCAAAATGGCCTCCCCTCTGGTCGGACAATCTACATACGGAGTTATAAAAGCTTCCTGGACACACTGCACAAACACCGCCCCATCCAATCTACTTGATCGAAAGAGCTTCCAATCAATACTTGGGAAGTTGAAGTCGCCCATGACTACTACCCTGTGGCTTCTGCACCTTTCCAAAATCTGTTTCCCAATCTGTTTCTCCACATCTCTGCTGCTATTGGGGGGCCTATAGTAAACACCCAACAAGGTGACTGCACCTTTCCTATTTCTGACTTCAGCCCATACTACTTCTAAAGGCAGATCCCCCTCGAACTGCCTTTCTGCAGCCGTTGTACCATTTCTAATTAGCAACGCCACCCCCCTCCTTTTTTACCACCCTCCCTAATCCTACTGAAATATCTGTAACCAGGAACCTCCAACAACCATTCCTGTCCCTCTTCTATCCACGTTTCCGTGATGGCCACAACATCGTAGTCCCAGGTACCGATCCACGCCTTAAGTGCACCCACCTTATTTCTGATACTCCTTGCGTTGAAGTTTACGCACTTGAACCCATCTCTGTTTCCGCAAGTATTCCCTGTCAGTGCTACCTTCTTCACAGCCTCCCAAATTCTTGGACATCCTGACAAACAGCTAGCCTACTTGCTGGACTACAAGTCCAGATCCCATCCCCCTGCCAAATTAGTTTAAATCCCCCCGAAGATTGCTAGCAAACCTACCCCCCAGGATATTGGTGCCCTTCTGGTTCAGATGCAACCCATCCTGCTTGTACAGGTCCCACCTTCCCCAGAGTGCAGTCCAATTGTCCAAATACCTGAAGCCCTCTCTCCTCCACCATCCTTGCAGCCACGTGTTCAACTGCACTCTCTCCCTATTCCTTGCCTCACTGTCACGTGGCACCGGCAACAACCCAGAAATGACGATTCTGTCTGTCCTAGCTTTTGGCTTCCAGCCTAACTCCCTGAGCTCTTGAATGACCTCCCCACCCCTCTTCCTACCTATGTCGTTGGTGCCAACGTGAACCATGCCTTCTGGCTGCACACCCTCCCCCTTAAGGATTCTGAAGACACGGTCCGAGACGTCTCGGACCCTGGCACCCGGGAGGCAACAAACCATCCGAAAGTCTCGCCCATGCCCACAGAATCGCCTGTCCGTCCCTCTAACTAGAGAGTCTCCTATAACTAGCGCTCTCCTCCTCTCCCCCTTTCCCTTCTGAGTCTGAGAGCCAGACCTCACGCCACAGACCCGGTCACTACAGCTTACGCCTGCTAGGCTGTCCCCCCCACCAGTATCCAAAGCGGTATACTTATTGTTTAGGGGAATGATCACAGGGGATCCCTGCACTGCCTGCTTCCTCCCCTTCCCACCTCTAACTGTTACCCAGCTAGCTCTGTTCTCTGGCGTAACTACGTCCCTGTAGCTTCTATCGATCACCTTCTCAGCCTCTCGAATAATCCTCAGTTCATCCAAGTCCAGTTCCAGTTCCCTAACTCGTTCTGTGAGGAGCAGGATCTGACTGCATTTCCTGCAGATGAAGTCGGCAGGAGTATCGGTGGTCACCCCTACCTCGAACATCCTGCAGGAGGAACATTCCACTGCCTGCGCTGCCATTACTCTACACTTCGTCTCCAATGCAAGAACACTGAGTAGCTTACCTGTGAACTTTAAAGTTAGGTTAGAGGAGGAGGATGGGAGGGAGACCCTACTGTGTAGGGCCTGGGGACTAGAACACACCCACTCAAATATCAATCACTTACCTTCCCGACCAGCCCTGCGCTCCAACCTCACTTCCGCCCAGCTCGTGCCGCTCTCTGCTGAGAAAAGACCGTTGGCGTTTCGAAGTTTAAAATATTCACAGTGATTGAGGTGCACTGATTCAGATTTTGTCTCGGACTGCAATTATTGAAGCGTGTGAGCTTTGGTTTTCACAATTGGGGGATGTCCGGGATATTCTTCCATCACCAGGGGGAGTGGCTGGCCTTGGACACTGGGGAGACGCGTCCCGTTCCCCATTGAGGTGCGGTCTCGTGTCCCGGAATGGTCCACTCCCTTGGGCGACTGGTACAGATCCCACAAGAGAGACATCTGAATCAGACAATGATAGGATCTCGATAGAAAATACGGTGAGAAGGGGCCAAGCAACTCCCTGCACAGACCAAAGTAAGAAACCTGACTTTTAAGTATTGCCTTAGTGGCCGGGAAAGGGGTATTTCCTCGCTGAGGGACATTCGAGGGCCCCGCGAAATGATGGGTAGGCAGAGTAGCTGTTACGGAGTAAAGGGAGTAGAAAAAGTCCCTGGTAACATTCCTCCTGAAAGTCCGTTGGGGAGGAGTTGCGGGAATGGACAAGTAATACTTGTACAAGGGCAAAAGATAAAATGGAAATGATTAAATATTGTTGTTTAGTATGGACCAAAGACCCAATCTTTCGTCCGGCTGTCTTCTGGCCAAAGTATGGTTCGAACGAGGATTGGATCTGTCAGTATTTAGATTTGTATGTGAATAAAAAACAACCTTTAGTCAAGAGGAGGCGGACTATGCGTCCTGTTGGAAGGGCAGTTTGGGAATGATGGGAGTAAAGACAAAAGATTCCTCCTCTGCCCCATCTATTCTCTGGGATCCTCTTGGCTGTTTTTCTCCCCCATACCATAAAATCAGGTTAGATGAACATGGGGGAGGAGGAGAGACAGACAGACAGGGACAGGGACTCACAAGAGGAGGACTAAGGGGGGGTGGACGGGGATGTTGTTGTTCCTTACCCTCAATCCTCAGCAAAAGAAAGGAAAGCTACAGTCGATGTAGAGGAGGCCTCCGGACAATCTAAATCAAAGCCTAAGGGGGGGATAACAAAAAAAAGGGAAGAACGTAACGACCTATCCCCATTCGGGAGGTACCAATAGGGGACAAAGAGATTGGGTTTGTAAGTGCCCCCCTCACCAGTGGGGAGGTCAGAACATTTAAAAAGGAGATGAAGGTCCTGGTTAAGGATCCGTTGGGGTTGTCTGAACAAATTGATCAATTTTTGGGGCCCAGTCTGTATAACTGGACTGAGTTAATGTCTATTTTGAATATACTATTTACTGGGGAAGAAAGGGGACTTATACGAGAAGCAGCCTTTAAAATATGGGACAGGGAACACCCGATTGGAGATGGGGATGCTGGACAGGGAGAGGTGAAGTTTCCCCTCAGAGACTCCCAGTGGGAAAACCAAAACCCGGAGCATAGAGAAGAAATGAGGGAATTGAATGACCTGATTCTAAAAGGAATAAGAGAGGCAGTTCCGAAGTCAGAGAATTTGACTAAAGCCTTTGAAGTTAGACAGGAGAAAGATGATACTCCCTCAGCTTTCTTGCAAAGATTAAGAGACTCAATGCGGAAATATTCTGGAATGAACTCTTAGGACCCAGTGGCACAGTGTCTTTTGAAAGTACATTTTGTGACAAAGGCATGGCCAGACATACAGAGAAAGATACAGAAGTGAAAAACCATTAGATGAATTGTTGAGAGAGGCACAGAAAGTATTTGTAAAGAGGGAGGATGAGAGACAAAAACAGAAGGCGAAAATGATGGTAGTTACGGTTGATGAGGTAGTTAAGAAAAGAATGGATCTAATAGTGAGCAACCGGAGCGGCGGGTGGCAGCATGTAGGACAGAGAAGAAGAGGGAGAGAGAGAGGACAAGGGGCAGCATTTGATGGAGGGTTCGAGCGACAGGGGCAGAGATGGAGGTCTCCACAGGCAGGATGCTGTTATTGCATTTTAAGCAGGAGTGTCCTGATCTACAAAGGGAAGAAAGGGCAATTCCGCTGATGAATTTTGATGAAGAATAGGGGTGTCAGGGGTTCCTGCCCTCTGGAGCCCACCAGGAACCCTTGATAAACTTGAAGGTGGGACCTTATAGGGAAGAGGCAGTCTTCCTAGTAGATACGGGGGCAGCACGGTCATTGCTGAATTTTAAACCAAAGAAAGCAGAAATGTTAACACGGTCAATTACTGTTTCGGGGGTAAAAGGGGAAGGATTTACTGTTCCAGTATTTAAACCTATGATGATAGAAGGTCCTAAGGATAGGGTCACAGGGAACTGCTGTATATCCCTAATATAGGAAGTAACTTACTAGGGAGAGACGTAATTATCCTCTTAGGACTGGAGATTGGAATTCAGGAAAAAGAATTAGTTGTACAAATGGCGACGTTTGCAGAGGATGTGGAGAGAGATAGATCCTATTGTATGGGCTAGAGAAGGGAATCGTGGAAAAGTACAGATCCCTCCCCTTTTAATAAGTTTAAAAAGGAAAGGGAACGTTGTCTGTGAGCAGCAATATCCCATTTCCATAGAAGGTAAACGAGGACTGCAGCCAGTCATTAGAGATGGACTGTTGGAGCCATGTATGTCTCCTTATAATACCCCAATTCTACCAGTGCGGAGATCTGATGGAACTTATCGATTGGTGCAGGATTTGAGAACATTAAATCGAATAGTACAGATCAGGCACCCAGTGGTGCCAAACCCCTACACGTTATTAAGTAAGATCCCTTATGACCACAAATGGTTTAGTGTGATAGATTTCAAGGAATGCCTTTTGGGCTTGTCCCTTGGTGGAGGAAAGTGTGAATTTGTTCACCATTGAATGGGAAGATCCCAAGACAGGACGGAAACAGCAATACCGGTGGACTGTTCTCCCCCAGGGGTTTACGGAATCCCCGAATTTATTTGGACAGATGTTAGAACAAACATTGGAGAAATTTAGCAGCCCCAAGCGGACTACCCTATTACAGTATGTAGACGATCTCTTCGCAACAGGAAAAAGAAGAGAAAGAATAGTAGAAGCCACTAAAGAATTGTTGAATTTTCTGGGCCAGCAAGGACTGCGAGTATCTAAAAACAAACTCCAATATGTGGAGCAGGAAGTGAAATATTTGGGACATTTAGTGAGTGAGGGCAAGTGAAAGATAAGCCCGGAACGGATAGAGGGAATAGTGGGGATGCCACTGCCCAGCACTAAACGGGAGTTACGCAAATTTTGGGTCTAACGGGATATTGCAGATTTTGGATATATTCCTATGCTCAGAAGACTAGGAAATTATATCTCAAACTATTAGAGGGGGAGCCAAAATTTCTAAGTTGGGATGATGAGGAAAAAGAACTAGTTGAGAAACTCAAAAGAGATCTGATCCATGCCCCCGTGTTAGCCTTACCTTCCCTCGATAAACCTTTCCAGCTCTTTGCTACCGTAGATAAGGGAGCGGCTTTGGGAGTATTAACCCAGAGGTGGGGAGGAATGAAACAACCAGCAGCATATCTTTCGAAGCTATTGGATCCAGTATCCCGGGGGTGGCCTGAGTGTGTGCAGGACGTGGCTGCCACTGCACTGTTGGTGGAGGAAAGCTGAAAGCTTACATTTGGGGGAGTCCTAATAGTAAGCACCCCACACCAAGTGAGAATGATCTTAAACCAAAAAGCTGAGCGATGGTTGACAGACTCGCGGATTCTGAAATATGAGGCGATATTAATAGAAAAAGATGATCTACTGTTTGTCACTGACAATTGTTTAAATCCAGCTGCCTTTCTTTGGAAAGGAGAAGGAGACTCCTCAGAATCCAGGGCACGACTGCCTTGACATTATAGAATACCAAACTAAGGTCCGCATGGACCTGAGAGATGTTCTGCTTCATGCAGGGGCTAGACTTTTTATAGGTGGATCATCCCGCATGACTGAAGGGAAAAGACATAATGGGTATGCAGTTGTAGATGGGACAAAATGTAATGTGGTGGAGGCAGGAAGGCTGCCAAATGGGTGGTCAGCTCAGACCTGCGAACTCTATGCATTGGAAAGAGCCCTTAGGGCATTAGAAAATAAAGAGGGAACAGTATACACTGACTCTAAATATGCATTTGGTGTTGTGCACACTTTCGGAAAGATATGGCAGGAAAGAGGACTGATCAATAGCTGGGGGAAGGAAGTAGTTCATGAAGAATTGATTAAACGGGTCTTGGAAGACCTATTACTCCCCCGGGAGATAGCCGTAGTGCACGTAAATGGTCATCAGAAAGGAAATGAACCAGAAGTTAGGGGAAATCGATTAGCCAATGAAGTGGCTAGGGAGGCCGCCCTGAACCCACAACAAGTGGTGATTCATTCCCTAATACCTACTGTCCCAAGTCCGAGGGAAGCTCCTATATTAACTGAAAGAGGAGAAAAAGAATTGAGAGATTTAGGGGCTACAAAATCAGCAGACGGGTATTGGAGGTTACCTGATGGAAGGGAAATGTTAAACAAAATGATGATGCGAGAGATTATGGCTGTCCTACATCAAGGCAGCCATTGGGGAGTACAAACAATGTGTGATTTAGTTCTTAGGGAATATGGATGTAAAGGAATATATACCATTGCTAAACAAATATGTGAGGGATGTATAATATGCAGAAAGGTAAGTAAGAAAGTCTTGCGAAAACAGACCCTGGGAAGAAGAGACCGAGGATTGAGACCCTTCCAGAGTATACAACTAGATTATACTGAAGTACCCAGAGTAGGAAGACTACAATATATGTTGGTCATAGTAGATCATTTATCCGGTTGTGGTTGAGGCATACCCCCTAGCTACCACCACTGCGAGTGGGGTGTCTAAAACATTATTAGAGCACATAATTCCCCGATATGGGCTAGTGAACCGTATAGATTCCGACTAAGAAACTCATTTTACCTCTAAAGTGTTACAGGGGCTAAGGAAGGGGTTGGGAATTTCCTAAGAGTTCCATACTCCATGGCACCCGCCATCATCGGGAAGATTTGAGAGAATGAACCAAACACTCAAACGACAGCTCTCTAAATTGATAATAGAAACCAGACTCCCTTGGATCAAATGTTTACCTATAGCTCTCTTGCGAGTACGAACAGCCCCAAGGAAAGATTTGGGACTGTCCCCCTATGAAATCTTATTTGGATTACCTTATCTGGGAACGAATGGAGAATTGCCAATTCCTGAAACTAAAGATTTGTTTTTAAAGAAGTATATACTGGGCTTGTCCTCCTCTTTATCTTTCCTCAGGAAACAGGGTTTATTTGCACAGAGTCCACCCCTTGAATTCACCGTTTACCCCATCCGGCCGGGCCATTGGATCTTAGTAAAATCATGGACAGAGACTAAATTGCAGCCGGACTGGGAAGGGCCGTACCAGGCTCTTTTGACTACCGAAACGGCAATAAGGACGGCGGAGAAAGGCTGGACTCATTACACTCGGATCAAAGGGCCAATGGACCCTCCAGTTGAGGAAGAAGTCTGGATAGCCGAATCAACGCAAGACCGCTGAAACTCAGGCTAAAGAAACTTTGAGTAACTGATTATACAGTTGCGACGCGAGTGCGGGATTATTTCTGTAGGATTGTGTATTAAGTTTTGTTGTGCTTCAGCATGATGTTTAGAATACTGGGAATGCTTAGATTTATGATGCTAGCCCTCTTAGTATTGGGATTTTGTCAAATATCATTTTCATATGTATTATGAACAGTTCCTGAGTCTGATAACCCGTAAGTATTAGACGTTGATGCATGCAGCTTAGTAAATTGTGGGGATGTAGATAATCAGAGACTTTACCGCAGCTCTGAGATACATCTTAAGTCCTATGGGGATGGTATTTGGTATAATGGTCTTGTCATAGTACACCGGGCTCCTTCCGAACAGCTCGCGATTGTCCCGATAAAAAGTGTAACCCAATATACCTAACAATAAGGAAAACGACATGGCACGAAGCAATTCGGGGTGGGACCTATGAGATACAATTAAATGAAACATTTGGGATCGAAATGAAAACAAATGGAAAAGATTTCTTGGGCTGTTGTTTTCAAATTTTCGTAGGACTTGGAAAACGGATAGAACTACTGGGTAATAAGATACAACCTTTCACCCCTCCCGATGACCATAAAGTAGTAAGAATTATAGAGGTAAAGGACTTGAAACAGACCGTCGAAATAGAAACTGGGTACGGGGATGCAAATGCCTGGGTGCAATGGGTAAAGTATACTGTTAAAAGTCTGAACAAGAGCAATTGCTATGCATGTGCCTCCGGAAGGCCAGTGGCCCAAGCGGTTCCCTTTCTGCTCGGGTGGAAGCTAGACAGGATGGGCATGAAATGTATGATAGCCCTGTATGAGGATGAGACTGCATGTAATGATAGGAATTGTACCTCCCTATCTCTGATGTTCCCTCTCTTGGAGAAGAAAGATGCAAAAGTCCCCCCCACATTTTCTGCCGCAGTTGGAAATCACACGTTGTGTGTGCGTAGACGAGGTACGAGTCGGTCGAGATATTTGGGGGAGATGAACTTATGTGCAGAGATTAAGAATGTTACTTAAACGGAGAAGGGAGGGAACTACTCAGCACTAAAGGTTCCCCGAGCGGATCTGTGGTGGTACTGTGGAGGCAAAATATTGAGAGACACACTAACTCCGGATTGGAGAGGGATATGTACAATTGTACAATTGGCAAATCCATTTACCCTGGCATTTGAGAAGGAAAAGATAGTAGGGAAAATGGGAAGGGGAAAGAGATTACTGTTAGACACATCTTTCGATGACAGGATTTATCTTGATTCGGTAGGAGTCCCTAGGGGAGTACCTGATGAATTCAAGGCTCGTAACCAGATTGCAGCAGGCTTTGAGTCAGCTCTCTTTTGGTGGGTAACAATTAATAAAAATGTAGATTGGATAAATTACATTTTCTATAATCAACAGCGATTTATAAATTATACAAGAGATGCGGTTAAAGGAATATCAGAACAGCTTGTTGTGACAAGTAGGATGGCACGGGAAAACAGAATGGCCCTTGATATGATTTTAGCAGAAACATGGTGTGTGTGTGTGTGATGTTAGGAGGAAGCTGTTGTATCTTTATTCCTAATAACACTGCACCTGATGGTTCAATTACTCGGGCCTTAAGGGGATTGACGACCTTAGCAGAGGAGCTGGCTGAGAATTCAGGAGTAGACACATTTCTCACGGGATGGTTTGAATCATGCTTTGAAAAATGGAAGGGGGTGGTGATTTCTATCCTTACTTCCCTGATAGTAGTAGTCGGGGTATTGGTAGCCATTGGCTGTTGTATCCTACCCTGTATACGAGGGTCACCCAAAGACTGATTGAAACAGCCTTGATGAAACAGATGCCCCTGAGAGGGAATCAGACAGAGGAACGTTATCGACTAAATAATGAGGAGATGAGTGAGACCAAGATGGATGAAATCTCAGGAACTGTGCTTGCGAATTTCGGGGGCGATGTTGAAAAGAAAAATTGCAGAAGATAACAAATGGTAATTTAAAAAAGGGGAAAATGTGGGATGTGGGAGAAATAATGTTACTTCTGCAATTTCATTTTACTTGTACAAAGTAAATGAACTCACACCAGTGTGTAATTGTTTTAGCCAAGAGCTGAGTCAAAAAAGAATGGAAATTGTGTGGAGGAAATATATAATTGTTTTTGTATCAGCTAAAATTGTATGCCAGCATGTGACATGATTGCAAAACAATGGTAGGTATTATGGGCAAACAGATAAGATGTTGTGAGGGGATGAAGTTAAGCTAGAAACGTCTGTACAAATAGTAGGTATAAACATCTGTTTC
Source organism: Chiloscyllium plagiosum (assembly GCF_037043375.1). Classification (NCBI taxonomy): domain Eukaryota; kingdom Metazoa; phylum Chordata; class Chondrichthyes; order Orectolobiformes; family Hemiscylliidae; genus Chiloscyllium; species Chiloscyllium plagiosum. The sequence goes on along the minus strand of NW_028270160.1, from coordinate 70,815,840 downwards.
CCACTTTTACAGGGACACATGAACAAACCCCAATTAAAGAGGTCATAGGGATCAGAAAGGCCTCGGGAGAGGCCCAAATGGAAAGAGTAGATACTAATGAAGAAAGCATTTGACTAAAAATGACCTGCAGTGGGATGGGGTCAATAGGCCTTGTGAGGCCAGAATTAAGCATTTTGTCACAGACAAGGCCGGACAAGGCAAGAGATAAACTGGAGTATTGGGACCAGTCTTCGGGAAGAGGAGGATGTAAACAGGGAATGAGCAATGTAAAACAAAAGAAACCAAATTATATAAATATTGTGGTTGAATTAAATTTGGTATATATGTCCTCTGCCTTGCTGAGCACTGGACATCACACCCACTTGCAAGTGCAAAAATAAAGGAACCTACTGATTCAGATTTTGTCTCGGACTGCAATCATTGAAGTGTGTGTGTTTTGTTCCTCATAACGAAACACACCGACGGACTACAGGAAAAATGCACAAAGCTGTGCAGGCCGTGTTCCACATCATACCGCGCAACATAGTTACCGTCACTGTGTCTGTTTCGCAGAATAAGAGTCCCAAAGAGTGTTCTCCACCCTAAAACCGGAGGTAGCATTACAATCCGAGAACGACAGATCACATTGTCAGGTTGCTCTGACCTCGGAGCCAGTTTGAGATGCCACTTTCCTTGCCTTTTTGCCTTAACCGTGCAATTCGCTGCAGAGATGTTCACACTTGGATATGAGCCACATGGATATCCACTGAATTGGAAACCTGTGTGGGAATCGACGAGAAGCGACTCAATAAATTTTGCTAAATTCCATGGTGCTTGTTAGAAATGCAGTTTCTGTTCACGTCAATCTAAAAGGCAGTTTCTGAACATAGTAACAGAAGTCAAAAGGTAATTACTTCACCCCACCCCCACTCCGGAAGAGGTGCTAACTGCCCTTGAGTGCTTTTTGTTCTCGATGTGAAGAGCTCTCACGCCTGAGTCACCTTCACGTCTCTGGTTGCTGAGTGAATCACACCGAAGGAATTTCACCAGAGCTGCAACTGCCTCACTTCCCCACTCGCCCTCCCCGTTTACATTTTCCTGCTCGTCAGTGATTTACAGAAAACCAAATGGATGCGATGTCATTCTGTAGCCTCTCTGTCGATTCCTCCGTTTCAGTTCCAACATGACTTAGATCTCGGGGCGGATCTTAATACTAGCGACGCTATGAATGCGCAAGTCGAAAGGTTCCTCTGAGAGTGTAATTTCTTTCATTGCTGTTGCTGATTGAATGAGCCACTAACGTGCGAACTGCCCCAAAACATGATTCAGGACCTCTGGTGCCAATTCTCGCACGTTGAATAACGACAGACAGCTTCCAAACGAGGCCTTTCAGAGACGACTTTGGGGTACATTTGACAGACCGACTAGTTCAGGAATCCGTGGTGCGCTGTGACACCAGAGCATCAGCTTCTTCCCTGTCTTTGAACCGGGCCGCCTGCGCAAGGAATGCAAATGCGGTACTGCTTTTCGTGGAAGGATCAGAAGGCGGTAACTACACTCTCTAACAGAATGGCATATGATCAGAACCAGGTTGGAGAAAAACTTTACAATGCTTTGCACGGTAGTTAAATAGAACGGCATTACATTTCACTACGAGAGCAGATTTGTTCAAGCAATTTGAGGCAGGTTTGCAGATGGAAAAGTAAGCAAGAAAGCTCCGTTCTTGTCCATGTAAAAGGCTGCAGTTGAAGAACAAAGCAGTTTCTGCCCAGTTTCGAACTGGGGACCTTTCGCGTGTGAGGCGAACGTGATGACCACTACACTACAAAAACCAGGCTCAGTCGCCCGTCCACAGCTGTAATGACTATAGGACAATGTTGGAAGATGCAACGAAACGTCACCATTTGCAAGTTTCCCTCCAAGGCACATAGCACCCTCCATCCACCTGCAGCACTGTCAGCTAAATTCTTCCCAGACCCAGCTGTCCCGTTTATCTCTCCACCCTCGAGGCTCCCAGCTTTAGTCCTGGTGAAGGGCTTTTGCCCGAAACATGATTTCTTTTTGCAACTCGGATGTTGCCTAACCTGCTGTGCTTCTTCAGAACCACTCTTATCTTGATTCTGATCTCCAGGATCTACACTGCGCACTTCGGTCCAGCTGACCCCCCTGTCCATTGATCTTCAGTGATCGCGAATGTCCACACCAAGATCTCTTTGTACGTCTACACCACACAGAATACTCACTGTTATTGTTTCTTTTCCCAAACTCCATTAATACTCTTTGGTCTGGATTCAATTCCATTCAGCATTTTTCCTTTCCACCTGATTGATGCATCCCTGCAGTCCCTGGCATTCCTCACCATCGTCAACTACACGACCAATTGTTGAATCATCAACAAACTTGTAAATCATGGCTTCTACAACTAAGTCTAAATCATTGGTCTACATCAGAAAACAATGGAACTCCACTGGAAACAGGCATCCAAACATGGTTCATTGCTGGTTTAGATTAACAGATTCAATAACGGCAGAATCGAACTCCTGCTGTCATTTGTAAACTTGCTGGTGACTTTGCCAGTTGGTCTCCTGAGTGATCACTTCTCACATATGGGAGTGGTGAATGACCTGTGTGCATTGTGACTGAGCAAGTGAGTTTACACCTCAGCGGGTAATTGAATCCCTTCCTGCAGTCACCCTATGGCCCTGACTTCTTTGCACTGCGGGTATCCTTTTGCCTATTTAGTTTGATAAACAGTTGAATTCGAGTCCACACAGACACGATTCCCATTTTCCCCGTTGTTCATGTATTTTTATTATTCCTTATTCTCCCATGGAATGTGGCTATCATTGGTCTGAAGACCATTTGTTGTTCATTCTTAATTCACCTTGAACTGAGTCAGAGGGCATTCATGGGGGAACCACATTGTCGTGGGTCTGGAGTCACATGTTGACAGGACTCGTTACGGTCGATAGATTCCCCTTTCGAAGGGACATGAATGAATGAGGTTTCAGTAATATAAAGTTATTGTCTCTGTTCCTGAGATTGCGTTTGTTTTTCAGATTTTATTCATCGAATTTAACTAACAGCAGCTGCCACGTTCCAGTCTCCAAAGATTACTAGCCAAATAGATCGCCGCTGCACTAACAACTCCCTGCTGCATTTCTCCATTCAAAGAATGACATTGTCAATTCAGATTATCCCAGAAGGAGAGAGAATAGGACGCGTTTCTGTTTTGGAATGGAAGCAATATACGCTGGATTGGAGTGTTTACTTGAGCGAGAGACTGATGTGGAGACGATGTGAGCAAAAGCAGTTCTTACTGTCAAAGCAACAAAATATCGCTTTGTTAAGAATACCTTCAATACCTTTGTTATTGAAGGTATTCTTAGAATACCTTCAATATGTAGACCTCTCACTTAAGGCTCCAGCATACTTCCTCTGAGCCAATCCTCAGTGCGGGTTAATGCTGCTGCTCAATCTTAATAATGTAATAGATTGAGACCAATATGCCTTTGACCAGCACTCACAGCCTCAGCATTTCACGCGCTTGGATATACAGATAAAATCTTTTCCCTGGGGTTGCAAAGTCCAGAACTAGAGGGTATAGGTTTAGGTTGAAAATGGAAAGATATAAAAGAGACCTAAGGGGCTACATTTTCATACAGAAGATGGTGCATGTATGGAATGAGCTGCCAGAGGAAGTGGTGGAGGCTGGTACAATTGTAACATTTCAAAGGCATTTGGATGGGTATATGAATAGGAAGGGTTTGGAGGGATATGGGCCGGATGGTTGCAGGTGGGACTAGATTGGGTTGAGATATCTGGTCGGCATATACGGGTTGGACTGAAGAGACTGTTTCCATGCTGTGCATCTCTATAACTCTATGAGTCTATGACCGGGCCTTTACCAATCATGTCACTGGTGCCAAAGAATAGCTTCACATGCTCATGTCCACCGCCACCTCCAGTCCCTATACACGTCCATCCCCCATCACGAAGTTCTCAAAGCCCTCCGCTTCTTCCTTTCCCGCCGAACCAACCAGTCCCCTTCCACTGACACCCTCCTTCGACTGACTGAACTGGTCCTCACTCTGAACAACTTCTCTTTCCAATCCTCAAACTTCCTCCAAACCAAAGGAATAACCACGGGCACCCGCATGGGCCACAGCTATGCCTGCCTCTTCGTTGGAAAAGTGGAACAGTCCATCTTCCGCAACTACACTGGCACCACCCCCCACCTTTTCCTCCTCTCCATCGATGACTGTATCGGCGCTGCCTCGTGCTCCCACAAGGAGGTTGAACAGTTCATCCACTTTACTAACACTTCCAGCCCGACCTCAAATTTACCAGGACCGTCTCAGACCCCTCCCTCTCCTACCTAGACCTTTCCATTTCTATCTCGGACGACCGACTCAACACGGACGTTGACGATAAACCGACTGACTTCCACAGCTACCTAGATTATACCTCCTCCCACCCTGCCCCATGTACAAACGCCATCCCATATTCCCAATTCCTTCGCCTTTGCCGCATTTGCTCCCAGGAGGACAAATTCCAATACCGAACAACCCAGATGGCCTCCTTCTTCAAAGACTGCAATTTTCCCTCAGACGTGGTTGATGATGCTCTCCACCACATCTCTTCCACTTCCCGCTCCTCCACCCTTGAACCCCGCCCCTCCAATTGCCACTAGGACAGAACCCCACCTCACCTACCACCCCACCAACCTCCAGATACATCGTAACATCCTTCGTCATTTCCACCACCTCCAAACACACCCCACCACCAAGGATATATTCCACCCCCAACACTATTAGCGTTCCGAAAAGACCACTCCCTTCGCGACTCCCTCGTCAACTCCACACTCCCCACCAACTCAACCTCCACTCCCGGCACTTCCCCTGCAACTGCAAGAAATGCAAAACTTGCGCCCACACCTCCCCCTCATTTGCCTCAGGCCCCAAGGGATCCTTATATATCCATCAGAAATTCACCTGCACCTCCACACACATCATTTACTGCATCCACTGCACCCGATGTGGTCTCCTATACATTGGGGAGACAGGCCGCCTACTTGCAGAACGGTTCAGAGAACACCTCTGGGACACCCACACCAACCAACCTAACCGCCCCGTGGCTGAACACTTTAACTCCCCCTCCAACTCCGCCAAGGACATGCAGATCCTTGGCCTTCTCCATCGCCAGACCATGGCAACAGGATGCCTGGAGGAAGAGCACCTCACCTTCCGCCTAGGAACCCTCCAACCACAAGGGATGAATGCAGATTCCTCCAGCTTCCTCATTTCCCCTCCCCCCACCTTATCTCAGTCCCAACTCTTGGACTCAGCACCGCCTTCCTAACCTGCAATCCTCTTCCCAACCTCTCCGCCCCCACCCCACTCCGGCCTATCACCCTCACCTTAACCTCCTTCCACCTATCGCATTTCCAACCCCCCTCCCCCAAGTCCCTCCTCCCTATCTTTTATCTTAGCCTGCTTGGCACACCCTCCTCATTCCTGAAGAATGGCTTATGCCCGAAACGTCGTTTTTCCTGCTGCTTGGATGCTGCCTGACCTGCTGCGCTTTTCCAGCAACACATTTTTAAGCTCTGATCTCCAGCATCTGCAGTCCTCACTTTCTCCACCGCCACTTCCAGTTTGGTATTCGCGGCTGTGCCACAATGTTTGTCTGATTCTGGTTCCAGGAACTGGAGTGATGTGCCTGACTGTAGCAATGTGTACTTCCTTGTTTGGGGAAGTTGGTGAAGAGACTGTTATTAACACATAGTTAATAACACATTGATATTGAAACATACATTGCACCAATATCCCGCACCATCCCCTGAACCTTTTCTTTTCTAGAAATCTATCAAACTCAGTCTTCAACATGCAGCATTCGATGGAGCCACCACAGCGTCTGGTGATATCGAATTTAAAGATTCAGCTAATTCTGAATTCCCACGTGTCCGCAGTCGCTCACGTAATATTCATGCTGTGTATCTGCTTCTCTTCCTAACGCATCCTCTGTCACTGTAATTATTGCTGTTTTTAAACGCGGGTCTTTGCATGACTCAGTGGTGGTTTGAATGTTAAAATATTCTGCATTGTGGCCGCAGTCAGATCGTTCGAATCCGAGTCACTGCATTTTACTCCTTGTGATTAATGCTGAAGAAACACAGAAAGGAAACAGTTGATTTTACATGAAGGCATTCTCTGAGATTATGTCTTTTTTTCCATCAAACCCCTCTCTCACTCTCACACCTCTGCGAGTCATATATCAGGATCCAGACTCACCATTCTCGGAGAATTCCCTACCTCCCGCAATCACTTGCCTCCTTTAAGTTCCCCGTCCCATTTCCCTTACAAGCACTTTCACATTCACCTCCTTCAGTCTGTGTTGCTGTGCTCACTGTTACAGGGTGACTATGCCCAAGTCTTACCATCGGGACGTTCAAACTAGTTGATCCATTTCGATACCACAGTTGTGAGCTCAATCCACAGGGCGCAGCTTTTACTGACACGGATCAGCGATTATTGAAACATCAGGCTCAGGAAAGGTGCACAGGGAAGCATCGAGAAAAATAAACTTTATTCAAAAAACGCCAGTTTCTGTCGACTTTCGCATCATTTATTTCACTTGTTCATTCGGCTCTAGCGAGACTATTGCGTGTAGTTATGCAGGGGAGATTTGCCAGGATATTGTCTGGGCTGAAGAAGAGAGATTGGAGTTGTTTTTCTTAGAGAAGAGGAGATTGAGAGGGCCATGATTAAGATGTACAAATAACTTGAGGCATATGAATAGCGTAGACGGAAATACATGTTTCGCTTTGATGGAGATTTCAATCACGGGAGGCCATCGATTTAAGGTCAGAGGCGGAAAGATTAGAGTGAATGCGTGGAAAAACGTTGTCAAACAGTGAGTTGTTGAAATGGGGAACACAGTGCATGCAAGGGTCGGAGAGGCAGAAATCCACATAACTTTCCGAAGTATTCAAATGTGAATTTGTGATGTCAAGACATACAAGGATGTGGGTCAAAAGATTTGAAAAGGAGTTAGGTTAGTTAAGCAATTGTTATTGAGCAATACAGATACTCCGTTCCAAGTACGGATTATTGATATCTGTCCTTCCATTCTCGAAGTGATATGTCACAGGAAGAACTGTGCTGTCTGAATCAGCGGGGGGGGGGGGGGGGGGGGGGGGGGAGGGTACGCCTGCTCCTAGGGAGACAGGGTGATAGTGACAGTGCAAACATGTAACTTCTCAAGCTGCACCTGGTGCTGTTGTTGAAATGAAAATCATTTGATACTTTTGCCCCGTAGTGAGGTGTTTACTTATAGCAGGAAGCTCAGGAAGATATACATTCTACTGCCCTTTCCCCACTGGCCCACACCACTGAATACCGGCACTATACAGGACAATTGCTCTCTGTACACCATCGTCCAATCCTCCTTGACCCCCAGCACTTCCCCATTTGGCACCATTACACGAAATCCCAGAAGGTGTAATGCTGCTCGTTTACGACGTCTCCCCTCACTGTGTAAGGTTCCACTGATTTATGTGCCCATCACTCAATTCAGCAAACTGCATTTCCTGCTCAGAATGTGGTCTCATCGAGACTGTGGAGAGAAAAACAAAGCGGGTGACAAACATGAGTACACCTACGTTCTGTCGGCAAGCAAACTAAGACCCTAAGCTTCCAGGTTCCTGTCACTGCGACGTCCCACTGTGTTCACATGCCTCCATGTCAGTTTGGTCTTCTGCAGCGCTCCCCATAGCACACCGCGAGTTGGAAGAGCAGCACGTCATTTCCTACTGAGAGACCATACAATCGTCAGTTCCCAACATTGAGTTCAATCATTTTAGACCCTGCCCCACCTACACATACCATTCGTACCAAAGGCGGATCGTTTGGCTCGAAAATCTCTCCCTAGCTGCACTAGACCTGCTGATTTTGTTCAGATATTTCTGCTTTTCTTTGCATAATTTTGTTCTGTTCTGATCGCCAGCCTTCAGGAAACGTGTGATTGCACGGGAACATGGTCAGATGAGATTTACCAAGGTGGTCTCTGAGCTCGACCATTCCCCCTGCGAAGATAAGCGAAAGTGAGGGCTGCAGGTGCTGGAGCTCAGAGTCGACAGTGTAGTACTGGAAGAGCACAGCACGTCAGACAGCATCTCTGGAGCAGGAGAATCGATGCTTCGGGCACAAGCCACTGCCATTCCATTACCAGCCGATGCATGGAGGAAGAACGTCTCATATTCCACCTTATGACCCTCCAGCCACACGGGATAAATATGTATTTCAACAGCTTCCTCATTTCACCTCCCCCACATTATCCCAGTCCAAAGCCTCCAACTAGGCACTGCTCTCTGGACCCGGCCAACAATCCCCCTCTGAACTATCACCTTCTCCCTCACCTTCATCCACCTATCTCTTTCCCAGCTCCCTGAGCACCCACCACATTCCCCTCCCTCAACCCTGACTCAAAAGTCTCATTCCTGACGAATGGCTTATGCCCGAAACATCGATTCTCCTGCTTCTCGGATGCTGCCTGACCGGCTGTGCTTTTTTGAAAGCACTACACTCTCGTCACAGCAAAGGTAGATGAGCTCGATTGGGACTCCTAATCTGAGACCGGAGAAATCAGAGAGGAATTGATTAACGTACACAGAAAGGGAATAGATATGTGTGACAGGAATAAAATTCTAATGGGAAGGATTAATAACCAGGGATATAGATGAAACGCTAGAGAGAGGATGTTCAGAGAAGATTTAGGAAGAACGTTTGCATCCTGAGAGTGTTGTTTGTCTGGAACTCACTGTGTGAACATATGGCAAATCTAAGAGCCCTCAGAACACTTCAGGAGTACTTAGCCGAACACTTGACGAGCTAGAGCATGTACGGGTAAGGATCAGGTACTGGAATTGGGGCGAGGATAAATAGATGTTTGATGACTTGAACACCGTGACGTTGGGTGCAGTAAAATGTAGGCTAGCTCACCTCTGTGGCACAATGAAAGTCGTGTTGGACTTCTACTGCATTGTTAAGATTGTGATTCAAATTTGTGGGTTTGAGTCCCAGCAGAATTGGAGTTTAGTTCAGATTTCAGCTGAATCAATGATTTTTCTGCTGATTCATCATCAGTTCCCATCGTCTGGAGTTCTCGACCCTGATACTAACCAGAGAAGATTCCTCACCTTCTTGGTGGTGAGTTTTGAGGGAATCGCATCGTTTGAAACATGATCAGTCCAGAATACGCTGCTCATTCACAAAACCAACTGCTGAAGCCCACTGTCTCTAAACACATTTCCCTCCCACGGTTGCACAGAGTTATTCAGGTTATTCAGTGTCTTTTCGCCTTTGGGCGACAGGTTGATGAAGATGCGCTGGGAAAAGACATTGACGTGTTCGGTCAGCCATGATGATATCAAATAGCGGGGTAGCGCTCGTGGGTGAAATGGCCCCCTCCTATTCCTCACTGTCTGTGCTGTTACTGACAGAGGGTTTTAAACAATAACATGATGAGGATCCTGTAAATCTACACCACGGAATAACAAGGTCCTCCCCTTTATCCCATTGCTCTCACAGCTGGAATACACAGCTCCTGTTGTAGCTTTAGATCAGACAGTGGAGGGTTCTCCCAGGCGCTCTGTCAGACTGCATGTTCCTTCACAAAGGTTTCCAACTGGGCACATAGAGCGAACGGCCGTGTGGATATTGTGGATTCAGGGGCAGATTTCCCCTTTGCCTAGCTAGAGTTCTGGCCACAGTAATAATCATGAATGTCGGGCATTCTGGATCTTACTCTGGATTCTTATCACTTTACAATTTAAACTGAAATTCAATTTACTCTTGCATAACATTCTGATATCTTCAGTATTCATGAAAACTGAACAACATGTACTTGGATGTAGCCATGTTGAATATTGATGATGAGTGCACTTTATATTTCCTGTTGTCTGTAGGAACCTGCAGAAGGAAGATAGTGAAGTGTCGTTGAATCGAATTATGTGCCAAATTGAAGCCAACCGAATGAGAAGTCCTGTGACAGCGATAATATAACATTGTCTGTAAACAATGCAGCGACCCACAGAAACCCAGTTTTCAATCAAGTCTATTTTGCACAACGTTTTTCTATGTCCCATTTCCTGAACCGGATGGTCGAAAAGTCGCAGATCCATATCAGTTCCTCCTCCTCTGCCTTAGCTTTAATTTCAGAACCACAGCAAAAGTATAACAGGGGGGTCGAAGGTCCCAGAGGTACGAGAAGGGCACGCGATGGGCTTGCTACTAGCGGCTCCAGTGGAGCAACTGATCAGCGCTTGGTACTTAACAACGTGTAAAAAAGCCGCAGTTGTAATTCCAATCGTTATCTAAAGCTGCTTTTACTGACGTTAATCAGGAATTATTGGAGCATCAGACTGAAGCATCGTTGAAGAATAATGTCGAATAAAGCAGCATCTATTCTAAAACTCCAGTTTCTGATTTGGGAAAGGTATCAATTGCTAACCGTAAAACGGCACATATTCCCCAAGTAATTATCCATCTGTGGATCGAGAAACAGAGATGATATTTGAGCTTGATGACCTTCTTCAAATCTCTAACACTGCACTGGATTACATTCTTCAAAAGGCTCTTAAACTCGTTTCATATAATCCTGTTTGCTGCAAACTCACACAGCTCTTAAACCGTTCGCAAGGAATTAGATTTATTTCTTTGTGTAGATTGAATGTTGTCACCGAATCTGGTAAAGTCATGACAAATGGTTTTGATGCTGTGTGGAACAAAGAGTTCAAACAGGAATAAGGATGAGTCTTGTCGCTGGATTTTTCGGACGGAGATGAGTAAGTATTAAAAGGAATCAGTCCCGTTCCTGGTCATTGCGACCAAATATTCAAGGCAACAGATGTCAAAGATAATGATGCTTGATATCCACAGGTCCGTTCCTACTCACTGGAGTCACCATTGCATTACAGATCACGTGAGCGGAGGAGGTGACGGTCCTTTTCGCAAACTGAGACAGTGCGACATTTAATCCCACGTTGTTAGTCTCACTCTATACCATAAACCAGTTATCCAGCGGACTGAGCTAACCGGATTCGATTTAATGCAAAGCTAAAACAAACAGCTCAGCACATTAACAGTCTGTAGTAGTTCATGGAGAACCAGCTGCTACATCTTTCAACACCACCAGATCTTCTTACACTTAACATGTTCAGTTGCAGGTATTTAGCAATTTCTTTCCGATGAACGCTGAACAATTTGTGAGTGCGACCATTTTGCCTCCCCATTCAGGCAGCTCAGAATCCCTGTCCCTGTTAAATTCGCTCCTTGTATGTCTGCACGTGGCCTTTCAAATATGCTGGAATCATCTTCTAACATGTTTTCTTCTGCTGAAAAATCATCTCCGATTTCAATAACTCTCAGAATAAAAAGTGCCTGCTGTAAACTTTTTTCTCGTTCCTCACTGATATTGAAGCTCTAACCTTTAGTTATACATTCACCTGAACGAGGGAATTTCCCTTCTATTTATCCTTTCCAACCACACATCAGCTGGAGAAGCTCCATTCGGACACAAATCAGTCATTCCTGATTTGTGTCGCGTGATTCGTCGTCTATTCCACCATCCAATTAAATCCCTTCTTTTCTTTTCTCGTGGTTTTATCTCCCAGTAAACCTCATTTCCGTCATCTCTAACGATTTTGTATCAAGGGAACCCTGGCCATATCCTTTTTAACGATATTCCACAACCCAACCCCCGTCTATTTCATCATCTCTTTATATCCCAGTAAATTTCGTCCTGAGAAATGATGCTGGGTCTAATTCAAATCATTAAAACTTACCACTATGCTATGCAGTCTCATTACTGGCACAGGAAAGGTGTGGGCTATTTTACTTGCAGCTGAATCGGTTGGCTGCAGCAACATTGGGTCAAATCGCAGTCACACGGGTGACTGTTGTTCTCATTTTTATTTCTTCTCAACGGGTGTTGAAGTAACTCAGTGAGGAATCAATTAATATTGTAAGACATACATAACCAGGTGTGTTAAATCTAAGGTTATGAGAATACGGCAGTTTTAATTAACATAGACCAGAGATTGTTCAAATCTCAGGCACATGAGATTGACAGAGAGCGATGTTGAGCGAAATAGACTGTCTTGGCAAATGCCAGTGTTATGAAGTTGAGTGTAATGTACTTTTAATGGCGCTGAAATGTCTGGCTAGCACAAGGAGTCCAGAACAAGGTAACAACATAACATTAGGTCGAAACAATTAAGAGCTGTGTTACATGGATACAAAAAATAAATTCGAATTCGGCCAATCAGTTTAAATTATGCCCCAATCAAGTTTGAATGTGGTATTTTTACAACGTTCAAACCAATGAAACGATCCGACGTTTTGTGAGACAAATATCGGACATTTTAAACAGTTCCCCAGAGCGGCATAGAACAGCAAAGAGAGCAGCTAAAAGACCATCAGATGGAGGGTGTTAGTCAAATCTCCAAGAGGTGACTATCTGGAGAAATAGATTGCACAAAAAAGAAGCATCAACACCGACCTGGAGAAAAAATCTACAGAGAAAGATACGAAGAGAAGATTCGACAACAAGCTGGTTTGTAAATTGATTTTTTTTGTAAATGTTAATGGGGTCGCGGTTGGGGAAGGTATTGTAGAGCACAAGGTTTAGAGAAATGAGTTGTAAGTAGTTATAAGTTGATTATTCTCTGTCAAATATTAAAAAACAATAAAGTTGTTATTTTTAACTTTAAATAGTGATTTTTGGAACAGTTCTTTTCCTCTTGAATTTTAACAGAATACAGTACGGGGTGAATCCTTTCTGCTTTGTCGGTTTACATTTGCAGAGGGGTTTACCCCGTCATGTAACACCAATTTCTGGGCTTGCTTTGTTGTTTTGCTCATTTGTGAATTTTACCGCATTAACGATTTTGAAGTTGTCCCCTCTACAGAAAAGGTCCGTGCTTTTGCACCATTGTACAAAAGGTGCAGTATGTCTAAGCGACAGGGCTCCCTACAATGACATCCGACGCTGTTTCAATCAATCTATCCTGATCTCGATCCATGGAAACAGCTCTGCGCAGTCTCCTCGACTCTGGAAAACAATCCCTTCACAGATAATGTTGCATTCCGCTCTCAAGCGGCTTTTCATTCCATCGCTTTCAATTCCTCACAGAATCCGTTTCAACAGAATTTGTCGCTGAGTCATTTTGTTTGTGTTCAAATCCTGTGAGCAGAGGGTCACAGTGGAGAGTGCTGAGCCCATAACCCAGAGGGCTGACAATACTCTGTGAACTGTAGTCTGCTGCTCATCATTTCACTAACAGCAGGTAGATGTGTCTATGCTCTGCAAATTTTCACGCCTGTTTTAAGAAGCAAGATAAACATTTCCTGGCACCTGCTCTTGTTGTCACACAGACAACAACAACAGCACGAGCCAACAAGAGGTGAGGCCATACTGGATTTGGTTCTGGGTAACGAACCAGGCCAGGTGTTAGAATTAGAGGTCGGTGAGCACTTTGGGGATAGTGACCATAATTCGGTGATTTTTACTCTCGTGATGGAGAGGGATAAGTGTGTACTACAGGGCAAGAGTTATAGCTGGGGTCAGGGAAATTATGATGCGGTGAGGCATGACTTAGGATGTGTGGCTTGGAAAAGTAGACTCCAAGGCAAGAGTGTAAATGATATGTGGAGCTTGTTCAAGGAGCAACTATTGAGTGTCCTTGATAATTATGTACCTGTCAGGCAGGGAGGAAAGGGTCGTGCGAGGGAGCCGTGGTTTAATAAGGAATTGGAATCCCTTGTTAAATGGAAGAGGACGGCCTATCTCAAGATGAGACGTGAAGGTTCAATTGGGGCGATTGAGAGTTATAGGGTAGCCAGGAAGGACCTGAAGAGAGAGCTAAGAGCAGCAAGGAGGGGACATGAAAGGTCCTTAGTCGGTAGGATTAAGGAAAACCCTAAGGCTTTCTATAGGTATGTTAGGAATAAAAGAATGACTAGGGTAGGAATAGGTCCAGTCAAGGATAGTAGTGGGAAGTTGCGTGTGGAGGCGGAAGAGATTGGGGAGACACTGAATGAATACTTTTCTTCAGTATTTACTCAGGAACAGGGCATTGTCGTCGATGTGAATACTGAGTCACAAATAAGTAGAATGGATGGCTTTGAGGTATGTAGAGAAGAGGTGTTGGAAATCCTGGAAAAGGTGAAAATAGATAAGTCCCCTGGGCCTGATGGCATTTATCCTAGGATTCTCTGGGAAGCAAGGGAGGAGATTGCAGAGCCATTGGCCTTGATTTTTATGTCCTCTTTGTCTACAGGAGTAGTGCCAGAAGACTGGAGGATAGCAAATGTGGTTCCCTTGTTCAAAAAGGGGAGTAGGGATAACCCGAGTAACTATAGGCCGGTGAGTCTCACTTCTGTTGTGGGCAAAGTCTTAGAGAGAATTGTAAGGGATAGGATTTATGCACATCTGGATAGGAATAATGTGATCAAGGATAGTCAGCATGGTTTTGTGAAGGGCAGGTCGTGCCTCACAAACCTTATTGAATTCTTTGAAAAGGTGACGAAGGAGGTTGATGAGGGGAAAGCGGTAGATGTGGTATATATGGATTTTAGTAAGGCGTTTGATAAGGTTCCCCATGGTAGGCTATTGCAGAAAATACGGAGATATGGCATTGAGGGTGAGTTGGAGGTTTGGATTAGGAATTGGCTGGATGGAAGAAGACAGAGGGTAGTAGTTGATGGCAAAGTTTCTTCATGGAGTGCCGTCACTAGCGGTGTTCCGCAAGGATCTGTTTTGGGACCATTGCTGTTTGTCATTTTTATAAATGACCTGGAAGAGGGGTTAGAAGGTTGGGTGAGCAAGTTTGCGGATGATACGAAAGTCGGAGGAGTTGTTGACAGTGAGGAAGGATGTGGCAGGTTACAGCAGGATATAGAGAAGCTGCAGAGCTGGGCAGAAAGGTGGCAAATGGAATTCAATGTAGCTAAGTGTGAGGTGATTCACTTTGGGAAGAATAACAAAAAGATGGGGTACTGGGCTAATGGTCGGATACTTGGTCGTGTGGATGAGCAGAGGGATCTTGGTGTCCATGTACACAGATCTCTGAAAGTTGCCACCCAGGTAAATAGTGCGGTGAGGAAGGCATATGGCGTACTGGCTTTTATTGGTAGAGGAATTGAGTTCCGGAGTCCTGAGGTCATGATGCAGTTGTATAAGACTCTGGTGCGGCCGCATCTGGAATATTGTGTGCAGTTTTGGTCGCCATACTATAGGAAGGATGTGGAGGCACTGGAACGGGTGCAGAGGAGGTTTACCAGGATGTTGCCTGGTATGGAAGGAAGATCGTATGAGGAAAGACTGAGACACTTGGGGCTGTTTTCATTAGAGAAAAGAAGGTTTCGGGGTGACTTGATTGAGGTGTACAAGATGATTAGGGGGTTAGATAGGGTTGACAGTGTGAACCTTTTCCCGCGTATGGAGTCGGGTATTACAAGGGGGCATAGCTTTAAATTAAGGGGGGGTAGATATAGGACTGAAGTTAGGGGTAGGTTCTTCACTCAGCGAGTCGTAAGTTCATGGAATGCCCTGCCAGCAGCAGTGGTGGACTCTCCCTCTTTATGGGCATTTAAGCGGGCATTGGATAGGTATATGGAGGATAGTGGGTTAGTATAGGTTAGGTGGGCTTGGATCGGCGCAACATCGAGGGCCAAAGGGCCTGTACTGCGCTGTATTGTTCTATGTTCTATGTTCTATGAGTCGAGATTGTCTGCACTCCAACATCCGTTTTCTTCCCAGTGGTGTAAAGATGATGGTCTGAAACGACTTTTTCTGTTCTCTGTCACTCTGGGATGATGTGAGCTGTGAAATTTATTCTCTGAGCTTGGGGTAACGTGATAAAGCTTATACGTATCAGGTGCAGTGTGCCTGAGCAACAGGATATGCTGCAGTAACATCCCATGCTGAGTCAGACAGCGGAGCCCTCGCTGTAACTTCGAGGAGGACACAGTCACAGTTCCCGATGACTGGGGGACACTCTCTCTTTCCCTGCAGTTCTGCTTCAGAATGTTTCATCTGTTTCAGATAGCGTTATTTGCACAAGGTTCCCAAAAGAAGATGGGTTCCTGTGCATGTGCAATCTCCCTTTTGTACAGCTTTCCGGAATTTGCATAACTCCCACTCCCTCTAGCCGCCTCCCTGATTCCCAAACCAGTGTTTGATATGGAGCTGAAGAGCGCGTTCACGTTTCTCTTCCACGACACTGATTGCCATGCCACACGCCAGACGAAAAGCTGAAGACTGCGGGAAACTGCTGTGGTCAGCGCTAACAGAGCGGCCCAGCGGGAGCGTATTGGGCTCATACCCCCGAAATTAATGGATTGAAAAAATCCTCTGCTCGTTGACAATTCCAGGTTTCAGTGTGTGCACTGTCCTCGCCAGTGTTCCTATATAACATAGCTCCATTCTACGTATTGCATGTTGTATCACTTTCCGCTTCCTTTCACTCAATGTGTCTGAAATGAATATTTCGTACTGATACACCCGCTAAATTTACACAGGTGAGGAAACACGCTTGTGAAGGTCTGGAAACTCTTTTCCTGTTCTCTGTCGGTTTGCTCTGATCTGATTCGCAAAACCATTTGCCAGAGCTGGGAATAAACTGGTGAAGGTTAGGTATATCAGTTGTAGAGTGCTCTATGCGCATGACGCCCTGCAGTTATTCCCTATGCTGGTTCGAACAGCAGTGTCCTTCCCGTGAAGTGAAAAGCCGTGAATGACAATTGGATCAACTTGTTGGAGACAGGATTATGACACTGACACAGTTCCGCATTATTATAACATAGATGGCCAATTATGAATAACCACAGAGATACACAAGCCAAAGAGAGTCGCCCAGGACTCGATGGGCTGAACAGCTTCTGTCGGCGCGTGAGTGATGCCACACGTTGATGCTGTCCCTCCTCCTGTCTCTGAGACAGAGTGGCTGATAGTGAAACAATGTTTCATTTTAACCCTCCCTTCCGCGTTAGACTGTCTGCAGCCCCGCAGCTCCGGGCCGTGGGGATGACTCTCAGTGACTGAGGGTTTCATTCACATTCTCTTCATCTGGGGCAGGTGTTAACTGCTGCCCGATTGCAGCATCGAAACCGGTGTCACTGTTACAAAAGCCTTTCTGCAGGATTGCTGTGAAGATGGATTCTGAACAGCAAATAGGCTGCACAAACATGCCCTCACATGAATTTACCTAGGGTAGAGAATCCGGAGTACATTCTGTCTTTCCCAACAGACAACTCTAAAATAAATTATATTTTCAGGAAGTTCCCAAACCAACTTGCTGATTTCCAGCATTTGATGGAACTGGCTGTGCCGATCAGAGCGAGCTTGAGAGCACATCCACGCACTTGCCTCCCCTCACACTGCCTGCCATTGGAGGGAAATACCTGAATACTCCGCCGATGGAGTCCAAGCGGAAGGGATAAACAGCACTGTCCCGTGAACAAGGAGACAGAATAAGAAGGCGATATTCTTGAAACTCTTTGGAGCTTAGAAATCCGAAAGCAAAGTGTAATGTAGTTGGATCTGAGCGACTTTGAGCTGGTTTGGTGTTGGAAACGTAAGAATGTCGCCTGATGTCGCTTAGTAGCTTGAGTTAATACTGGCATGTGAGATTGTCTTACTTCAGGTCGCCATCGAGCCTTGGTTGTTTGATTTCACTTTCCCTGGTCGCCCTATCAACTCTTTGATAAAAACAAGGTATAAATCATGAAAGTTGAACCCCTTGAAATAACGTTGAGTTCAGGGGTAATAAGTGTCATGGTAGTGGGCATGGCACAGTACCACATGCGGTGAAAGTGAAACAAGTGTTTCAGGATGTTCACCCACACAATCCCACTCTGAATAATTCCACCATCTGGATGTTTTCACAGTTCTGGGTTTGAAACTTTAGGAAGTGGGCACGGGAAAGGATTGGAAACAGCGCTGAACAAGTTGATGGGAATGGTCTGGTATATGAGGAATGTCAACAATAAAGGTCATTTGGAAAGTTGGGACAGTTTTCCTTGGAGAGCAGAAGGCCGAAAGCTGGTCTTGTTAAACCTTTCCAAGACGTGAGTGAGATAGACAGAGGGAATAAGGAAGGGAGAGTGCTCCCTACGCTTGAAAGGGTCGAGAACGATTCGGCAGATATTTAAAATCATAAGTAAAAGAAGAAAAATGTACATGAGGAGATACGTTCTCACATAGGCAGTGGTTAGGGTCTGTATACCACTGCCTGACATTGACAAAGACGCAGTTTCAATCGAGTTACTTAAAAACTAATTCGATGTTTATGTGAAAGTAAAAGTGTGGAGAATTACAGGGAGAAGGCAAGAGAATGATACCAAAAGAGAAACAAATTTTTCTCTGTGGAGAACCAGCACAGCTAAGGTGTTTTGTGACACATTTGTGATTCTGCATGGAATCATAGTTAGAGCAACAGAATGTAGGGAGTTAAACAACGGTGATATTGGCAAAGCCGGGACACATCTACACAACGGAATCTGAGCCAGCACGTACATGTCACAGGGAGGATGGCGCTGCCTGATAATCCTGCAAGGTGTCCTGCGGATCAGACACAGCACCCTTCATTTCTCAGAGAAGGTCAGGGCTCTGTAGCGTGGCCAAGCAGCCTCAGCCGCAGGATTCAGGTTCCAATTTCGCAGGTGGTGGAGGTTTGAATCCCACTGCTACAATTTCCGTCACATCAGCTGCAGCGTGTTAAAGTGCCCTGGTCAAAGCACAACTCCGGGTCTGTCTCGTGGAGAGTAAACTGCAACGTGGGAGAGTGCAGACTTTCTCCAAGAGGTCAGTGTCCGTGCTATCATGACGCTTTCCACACGATAAATCGCGGGCTCAAGCAGCTCTCCTGCTGCTGTTTCGTTCCAGGCGAGTTGAGTTTTCGCTGGAACCGAAGAGAAACTGTTGTTTCATTGCTGTTGTGAAACGAACTCCTGCGGTGAATCTATTCATCGTTATTTGGTTTTCTGGCGCAAGGGAAAATTATTGCAATGAATTGCGATGTCATATGTTCTTAAATTTCTCCTATTTCCTTCTTTATTGTCCTGGAGACGGTGGAAGGGAAAGCTAATCTAATCGAGACTGTGATTGGTGAAATTCATTTTTTATGGCCCATTCTTATTGTGTTCTTTCTTTGTCTATTTTCAGCACTTTCTGAGAAGTGGTGGTGCACTCAGGCTCCAGTATGTTTGAAAGAATAGTTTGGAATTGCCCTGATGTTAGTTGTGAGATGCTCATGCCCACGGACTGTCTCAGGTTCAGTATTCATGCTTCACTGTGTCTGAAAATGCATTTGGTTTGTCATTTTTGTTTGTCTTCCATGTTAAATTGTGACTGTTTTGCCATTCGCTCAATACATTTCGAGATAACACGGTTTGTGCGATCATTTCCAGCAGCAAAAATCCTCAACTGAGGATCCGGGAATATTTCCCGAAGTATGGTCAGTCAGGACAAAAGTAAGGAAGTCTGCGGTTTTTCACAATGCTACCTTTCCGTTGGACAGTCGAATAGACTAAACTATTGCGCCACAGCGAGCGATGGCAAGCCCCGCTAATAGTAATCCTTTAAAGGGGGTGTCAGCAACACAACGTGATTGAAGTACACAGTATGGCAGCAGAGTCTTCGGTGTGTCTCGTCCATGCTGACCACATCGTCAAAATTAAACAAGTGCCATTTCCCAGCATTTTGCTTCCAGTGCAGCTTGTTTCTATAGTGGGGTTGTCACATGCGCCTCACCCACGAAAGGTCCCCAGTTCGAAACTGGGCAGAAACAGCCCTGGCGAAACGTTGTTAAGTGTTTCTCCAACCTGCTTCTGAACATACACCATTCTGTTTAAGAGTGTAGTTCCCGCGTTCTAATCCTTCCACAAAAAACGGTAACACATTTGCATTCCTTGCGAAGATGGCCCATTTCAAAGCCAAGGAGAAAGCTGATGTCACAGTGCACCACGGATTCCTAATGTAGCCCCTCTGTCAAATGTACCCACAAAAACTCTCTGAAAGGCCTCATTTAGAAGCTGTCTGCCGTTATTCAACGTGCGAGAATTAGCACCAGAAGTCCTGAATTATGTTTTTGCACGTTAGCGGCTCATCCCGTCAGCCACAGCAATGAATGAATTTACACTCTCAGAGGAACCTCTGGACTTGTGCTGTCATAGCGTCACTAATATTCAGCTGTGCCCCCAGATCTAAGCCATTTTCCAAGTGGGATTTCGGAAATAACAGCTAAGCTACCGAATGCCATTCCATCCATTTGGTTTTCTTTAAATCATAGATGAGCAGGAAAATGTAAACGGGAAGGGGGAAGGGAGGGGGGAAGCGGGATAACAAAGTGAGGTAGTTGCAGCTCTGGTGAAACTCTTTCTTTGTGATTCACTCAGCAACCAGAGATCTGTAGGTGACTCAGGCGTGAGAGCTCTTCACATCGAGTACAAAAAGCACTCAAGTGCAGTTAGCACCTCTTTGACATCTTGTGGGTTGGGGGTGGGGGTAGGGTAATTTCCTTTTGGCTTCAGTAAATATGTTCAGAAACTGCCTTTTGCATTGACGTGAATAGAAACTGCATCTCTAATAAGCATAAAATTTGTGAAATTTACTGAGTCGTTTCCCATCGATTCCCACACAGGTTTCCAACTCCGTTGGCAGCCATATCGCTCATGTCCAGGTGGAGACATCTCTGCAGCAAGTTGCATGGTTAATGTAACAGACACGAAAAGTGCCAACTCGTACTGGCACCGAGGTATGAGCATGCTGACATTGTGATCTGTCTTCTCGGATTGTACTGCTACCGCGGCTTTTCAGAGAACATTCTTTGTGACGCTAATTCTGCAAAACAGACACAGTGACTAAAACTATGCTGCATGGTATGTTGTGGAATACGGCCTGCTCAGCTTTGTGCATTTTCCCTGTAGTACGGTGTGTTTCATGTTCCGTGTAAACGTGAAAGTTGATCTATTTCGACCAATGGGCGAAATCATTTACTAAAGCAAGAATCGACATTCCAGTAATGCCATGGTTATTTTATCAAATCATGACGGAATAGACATTCTCACACTCGCATATACATTTGTCACTGAAAAGAGTCTCAGAAGATAGATTCAACTTTCCGTTGATTTTTGTGTGGATTGATCTGCTACCTTTATCTGTTGCGAAATTGATCTTGTAGTCGGGCTTATCCCAGCTGCGATGCGAGCAGGACAGGGATTACGGAATGCCTTCCCTGTGAGTTTACTTCTATTGTTTTGAAAATGTATGAAAATAGATGGCACGCTTTCGGGTGTTACCGTGGCCGAGCGGTCTAAGGCGCTGGAACCAGGTTCCAGTCTCTAAGGGGCGTCGCTTCCAATCCAACCACTGCCATTTCTGTGGGCCAACAACAAAGCTGCAGCGTGCCGTTTTCAAAGCAAACAAAAAAAAACAGAACTGGTGGGTTTGCTACTTGGAGAATTAACTGCAGTGTGGGAGAGTGCAGACTCTCTCAAAGAGATCAGTGTCCATATTGTCATGATCGTGATCGCCGCCCACACGATAAATCGTAGGCTCAAGCATCTCTGCTGCTGCTGTTTTGTTCCAGACAATTGAATTTTCAATGGAACCGAAGAGAGACCGTTATTTCATCGCTGTTGTGAAACAAAGTTCTATAGTGACTCTACTAGCCATTATTTTCTGTTTTGGCGAATGGGAAAATTATTCCAATGAATTTCGATGTCATATGTTCTTAAATTTCTACCATTTCTTTCATTCTGTTCTGGAGACGGCAGAAGGGAAAGGTAATCTAATCGAGAATGTGGTTGGGGAAATTCACTTTTCATGGCCCATTCTTTTTGTATTCTTTCTTTCTCTCTTTTCAGCACTTTCTGGGAAGTGGCGGTGCACTAAGGCTCCAGGATGTTTGCAAGAGCAGACTGGAATTCCCCTGCTGTTAGTTGCGAGATTAGTATATGGCTCAAGCGCCTGGTTGTGCCCGCCAGAAACTACCCTTGTCTTTCCTGACCCTCTCCGCTCCTGCATATCAACTACACCTTCATCCTCCACCCATTCTCTGGTGGGTGCTGTTGCCAAGCCGTTTTGTCTGTCAATTTCACTGTCCAGCTTCCACCCCCCGGTTCCAGCATCAACATATCCTCCACTCATGGACTCACATCTGGAGCTCAACTCCCCACTAACCATGACTGGCAGATACTTTGTCAGGCCACAGGGTGTTGCAGCAGCCGTGCAACTCAGCGCAGAGCAGGCTGCACTGGCCTGCAAAGACCCTTTATAATTAAGAATACACAGCACCCCAAAGATCTCACAACCATGATAGGGCGTGTCGCACAACCAACAATACATTTCACACCGTTTGGGCAAGACACAGACCCCTTCGTAGAGCTTGCACTGATTGAGAATGGTGAGTTGTGTGCGCGCTGTGATCCCGCATTCCTACAAGCTACTTTTACAAAACAAGGCACAGACGCTGCCTCTTCCTCCGAGAGACAACTCTAATTAGGTGATCTCACATAATCACTGTGGGCACAGCAATAGAACTATGCAGGCCAGCTATTGGCCTCCCAAACACATACAGTTCTCTCAGACAGGGAACAATCCTGCCATCAATACAACAATACCCGATTCACCGGCAGCAGTATTGGGAATCAAACTAGTTATGGAATCAACTTTTCAACAAGGAATCCTCCTGCCCACAACCAGTCCATGCAACACTCCCTTCTTAACTATCCCAAAGCTTGGAAGATCACGAAAATGGTGTTTTGTGCAAGATCTTAGGGCTGTCAATGCCATTGTTGTTCCCTGCTTCCCAGTAGTCCCGGACACAAATGCTATCCTGACCAGTATCCTCGCCTCCTCCAGCTGATATTCTTGTAATCGACCTTTGCTTAGCCTCATTCTCCTTTAAGTTGCCCCCTGAACCTTTATGTTTTTACATATCGTGGCTGCCAAAATACATAGACCGGTTTTTCCGAAGGGTATTCGGAGAGTCTCACAGTTTATGCTGCTGCATTATTCCTCACCCTGTCCACTTTTCACCTACCATGCCACAGCATCTTCCTCCAATATGCGGATGGCTTGCTATTGGCTTCCACCTCCGCTACTGCATGCAAGTCGTTTACGGTGGCCTTGCTCTGCAGTCTGGCACAGGACGGGCATAGGGTGTTTATCAAGAAAATGCAGTTGTCTCAGCAAAATGTATAATATCTGGAGTGCGATCTTTCCTATGGCCTCAGAGCACTGTCCACGGAGCAATTGGCTATCATCGCCCCAGATTCCCCTACCTGTCACAAACAGGCAGCAGCAAGTGTTTCTGGGGCTGGTAAACTACTGCAGGCCCTGGATTCCTGTCCATTGTGCTATTGGTGCACCTCTGCGGGAGGCGGCTTCCCCTAAACAGCCAACCAGAGTGAAGTGGACAACCGAAATGCAACGGGCATTCACTAAACTGAAGCAACAACTGATCCTCACTCCTGCTCTGGGAGTCCCAGATTACTCACAGGGCTTCTATCTTTATGCAACCAAGTCAGAAGGTTTCGCGTCTAGCATTTTAACACAGCTTCATGGGGATCTCCGTCGCCCAGTTGCGTTTTATAATGCTTAGTTACCATCTGTTATGAGCAGAATGCCGGCATGTTTGTGCACGGTGGAAGCAGCCACAATCACAGCGGATAAGGCCAACTCCATTGTGCTCGATCACCCCTGTACTGTTTTGGACCCACTGTCACTCTCCCTGCTGCTTAATGCAGCAGCAATCCAACATTTTACTACAACTCAGAGAACTGGTCATGAGGTCGCTTTATGATCGAGGCATATCTTTCCCTCCACCGCGCTCTAGCTTTGAACCCCGCCACCCTAATTCCGCACACCTGATTCTGCAGACAACCACAACTTCTTGGACCTGGTTCAGCATTCCTGACAAAGGGATCCTGCCAGAAACGTTAATTTTCCTGCTTCTCGGAAGCTGTCTTAACTGCTGTGTTTTTCAGCACCTTTCTCATCTTGACTCTAATCTCCAGCATCTGCAGTCCTCACTTTCGCCTGGTTCAGCAAGTGTCCTGACCGGTCTGAGAAAACCCGGACCAGATTCCTTTCACCAGCGGCTCTTTCCGGCCATCTGACAAATACACAATAGCAGGCCAAGCCATTTGCACCCCCATCACTACTCTCGAATCAGCTGCATTAGCAGATGGGGTGTCCACACAGGCGGCAGATTTCTTTGCTCTCACCAGAGCCTGCCTCCTGGCACATGGCAGGACAGCCAATATCTACACACACACCTGATGTGCCTTTGGAGTCGTTCAGGACTTTGGCACAATATGGAAACAGAGGATGTTTATCAGCTTTGCAGGGAGACCACGCCAACATGCTGCACTCATTGCCAACATCCAACAAGCAGGCTTGCTACCCGCCGCTGTCGCATTATAAAATGTGACGCCAATAACTCTGCCACCGATCCCGTCAACCAAGCAAATGCCTCAGCTGATGCAGCCACCCGGGAATCGGCACTACTCCTTGCCACTTATGTCCTGCAGACCCCCACGGTGGTGAAAACTCCAGTCCTCTGACTCTCTCGATGCAGTCCCAACAGCACAGCAAACCGCCACGCCAGAAGAGAGGGCAGCATGGGCCCGCATTAGTGCCATACAATCACTGTTCTTACAGGTTCTTAAGCACCCCTGCACCTTTTAACTGAAAGCCCACCGGTACTTACTGGCCCTGGTGGAACACGGAATCGGGCACACAGGCAAGATGCTGTCAGCCATTCCTGGTATGCAGCGGGAGTTGCTGCAGCTGCCTTAGCTCTGCTGTCACAGTGCCTCATCTGTCTACCGAAAAATGCAGGGAAGCCGATGGCCAAACGTGACTACATTCCAGTTCCTGATGGTCCATTCACTCACCTTCTAATTGACCTTGCCCTCACGCCTCAGAAGAAGGAATAAAAATTTGACCTAGTTATTGTCGACATGTTTTCAAAATGGGTAGACTCATTCCCCATCAAAAAAAAATGACGCCAGAGCAGTGATAAAGTGTATCCTGCAGGACGTTATTTCAAGAGTTTTATATCCCAGAGCGCATAGAAACATACGGGGGATGGTGCCAATTTCTCCGCGAAGCTCATTACTGCTGACTGTGACGCACTCGGAATACCCAGGAGATACCACAATCTTTACCACCCCCCAGTCGTCAGGAATATTGGAGAGAATGAACAGCACCCTCAAAACCACCTTTCCCCAAATCATTCGGGTCACAGGACTGGCTTGGCCAGATGGCCGGGTACTGGTGCTTCACATAGTAAGTGGACAGGGAAACCGAGCGATGGAAATTACACCATTTGAAGTCTGAATGGAACGAACAATGCTCACAGCCACCGGACCCCGAAAACTAACCAATGACACAGCGCTGCTCTTAACACAAGAAATTGTCTTTGATTACATTCAAGCCATTAGTAGAAGGATCACTTTAAAACAAGATTTGCTAAAACCTGCGATGTTTGGGTGCTTCTTATCTTCCTGCTTGTGGAAACGGAATAAAGATTCGTGCACCTTCAATCTTTCACTGTGTATCAAACCTGCACACACACAATATGGGTGCTGGGGAAAAAAATAAGCACTACCACAGTTAGACGATAGTGTGGGGGTACAGCAAAAGAAAAGCAAACAAAAAAAAGCAGCCATGTCCACCCCACGGCAGGAACGACCTCACCAGTTTAAACTGGGCACTATGTAAGGAGACAGTCCCTGCCGAAAGATTCTCTCTCCCCGATATGGAAAGGACCACTCTTGGTCTGTCTCACGACGGTGCCAGCTGTCATGCTCCAAGGGAGACCAGAATGCGACCCAGTGAAAGAGGGATCCGCCTCCACATAAGGACAGCCACGCAGAACAGGATACAGCTCCAGACACCACAGAGGGATCCAGCTGCTCGCTGCAACCATCAGGATAATCACTCTTGGTCTGACCTGCACGTCAACACTGATCACTAACAGGGCACACAGAACAGAGCACTTAATCCACCGTGATCTTTGGGTGAGCATTTTCCTTGACATGACCCACATTTGTGCCCAAAGGTAAACCAGACCAGCTGCTGGGTCTATGCCCGTATCCCTGGACATTCCCACAGCGGCAGTCCCCAGGGCGCAGTCCATTTTAAGAGGAATGTGAAACATTGGTCCGAAACCCTAAAATTGCTCCTTTGTCTCACAGAGCAACGTGAGATATAACTTCTCTCCGAGCTGGGGATTTGTCCACGTTTAAGACTCTCAAAACCTCCAGTATTGTCTCAGTCCCTAAATCAAGAACCTCTCAGTGCGTTTTCCTGCGTTCTATACAGATGTCTTCCCACAACAGGACCGTTCGCCAGCTGAATGTGTAAAGTGATTCATCCAGTTATCCTATTTACAACTATACACAACTGTACTGTCACACTGGAGGGAACACATTCACGCATTTTAACTGGAAACGCTGTTTTCAGCCTTTGCGCCTATAAACTGTTTAGCTTTGATACCCAATGGCACATTGTTACAGTGAGAAAGCGTTTTCTATCTGAAAGAAAAACTGTCACTTGATTATACCTCCTGCGTGGACTCCAATCCGTTCACATCTGACACGAGGGTTGCTTTTCTCTCTGCTGTTCAGCACATCCAGGAGAGAACTGTGGCAGAAAGATTGCTGTCTTCATCGACCTAAGAATTTCATGCCGATTGCTCACCTTGTATTCAGAACTACCCACAAGAGAACTTTTCAACAGGAACACAGTTCTGTCTTCTGTGCAGGGGATCATTGCACAAGCACAGTATCTCTCTTCTACTAGGCCATGCACAGTCATTCTTCCTCGAACATTCACAGTATTCGACTCTAACCAGACCAAACCCAGATGGTGCTGGAAAAACTCAGCATCTAAAAAAAAGAAATCCGAGTTAACATTTAGATTCCAGTGACCATTTCTCTGAACTGACGATAGCTTGGAAAATGTTGGTCAATTTGCAGAAGAAATAATGGGGGTTGGGGAGGGAAAGGTGTAAGCGATAGGTAGGGATAGAGTTCAAATAGAGAGAAGAACAGTTGGACAAAGGAATGGATGATGATCTAGCTAGCAAGGTGAATACCTGTTAATGGAGGCTGTTAGTGGCGAACCATATGTAGAGGACTGTTACTGTAACAATGTGCCATTGGGTATCAAAGCTAAACAGTTTATAGGCGCAAAGGCTGAAAACAGCGTTTTCCAGTTAAAATGCGTGAATGTGTTATGGAAGGCCATGTGACAACAAGGCATGGCGTTTGGGATAGGGGGATAGGACAAGGGAGAGTTCAGGCTCTAAAAAAATAAATTGATATGGGGCCTGGAAGGCTGCAGACTCCCCAAATAGAAACTGACGTGGTGTGCTTCCAGCACGCGCTGAGGTTCGCTGTAACTTCTTGAAGACAGAACTTAGATGTTCTGCAGTGTGGTGACCCAGTCCAAATTTCGTTTCCCAAAATAGTGGAAACCACATTGCGAGCAGTGATTGCAGTAGAGTGGATTGTGTAAAATGCAGTTCATGTGTTGGGCGTGTTGGGCCTTTGGAAACAGAGGAGAGAAGACGTTAATGGATAGGTGAGGAGAGACAACAAGCAAAATAAGATATTATGACAGAAATCATAAGGATAAGAAACCTAACAAAAAGCACATCACCTCGTCGCATTTGTAACATGGTTGAAGAGCTAATGGCACATATCAACACGAATGAAAATGATTTAATAGACATTAGAGAGGCACGTCAAAAGGATGGCCACGACTGCGAGTTCAATATCCAGCAGTACGAGATTACTTGGAAGGTCAGACAGCAGTGTAAAGAAGATGGTGTCTCTCTGTTATACAAGGCCGACATCAGGGCAGTGTGGAGAGAGGCTATAAGTTCGATGGAGAATGAGTTTGAATTAATTTGCATGGGAAGAAGAAATTCTCTGAAGAATGCAGTCTCTAGGCCAGTAAATAATAACATCACATTGGTGAAGGCAATAAACAAAGAAATCAGCAATGCCTGTAAACATGGGTTGGCTATTATCATTAGGGATTTTAATCTACATGTAGCTTAGTCGAAGCAGCTCAGTCACAGTACCTTTGAGGAGGAGTTCGTTGAGTGTACCCGTGATAGTTTCCTTGAACAGTATGTAATGGAACCGACAAGAGATTAAGCAACCCTCGATCTGGTCCTGCGTATTGGAACAGAAATAATTAATGATCTCATAGTTAGGGATCCTCTTGGAACGAGTGATCACAGTATGGCAGAACTTGGAATTCAGATGGGGAGTGTGAAGATAAAATCCAATACCAAGGTCCTGTGCATGTGCAGGGGCACAACAATAGAACACCTAGCGGAAGTAGACTGGAAACAAAGGTTATATGGTTATATCGGGCAGTGGAGGACTTCCATCAAAGATTTTTTTGTGGAATTGCTCAGCACAAGTATATTCCAGTGAAAAGGAAGGACTGTAAGTAAAGGGATAATCTGCCCTGCGTGTCTGAGGAAATAAGGGAGGCTATCAAAGTGAAAGAGAAAGCATTCCAAACGGCCAAGAACAGCATGAAACTGGAAGATTGGGAAAATATTAAAGATGAGCAAAAATAACTAGTAAAGAATACAAAGACGGATAGCAAAAGTTCCTATATAAATATAAAAAGAAAAAAAGAGTGGCTCAACTAAAAGTTGGTAATTTTGAGGATGAGAAGAAACACTTAGTTATGTGATGTGATGAAATGGCCGAGGCATTGAACAGGTATTTTGTGTCAGTCTTCACAGTGGAGGATGCTAATAACATGCCAGTAAGTGGCAAAGAGACAAATGTAGGTGAGGACCTGGAAACAAACATTATTACGGAAGAGGTAGTGTCAGGCAAGCTAATGGAGCTGAGGATGGACAAATCTCCTGGCCGTGAGGGAATGCATCTCCGGGTATTAAAGGAGATGGCGGGAGAAACAGCAAGTGCACTAGTGACAATTTTCAAATTCACTAGGCTGCGTGGCAGTCCCAGCAGATTGGAAAACAGCTAGTGTGACACCACTGTTTAAAAATGGAGATGGATAAAACATTGGGAATTATTGATCAGCTAGCTTAAGTTCTGCAGTGGGGAAGATGCTTGAGTGTATTATCAAGGAAGAAATAGCAGGTCATCGCGATAGAAATTGGACAGATGTAACGTAGGTTCATGAAGGTTCAAACAGAGGTGTTATGTTGCAGCTGTACAAGGTGCTGGCGAGGCTATCCTTGGTGTACTGTGTGCACTTTTGGTCCCCGTAATTGACAACGAACGTACTGGCACTGGTGGGGGAACGGGTGCACAGGAGGTTCACTGGGTTGATTCCGGAGTTGAGGGGGTTAGCCGATAAAGAGAGACTGCATACATTAGGATTATTTTCTTTGGAATTGAGAAAAATGATGGGGCAATCGTACTGAAACATAAAACATTGAACAGAATAGATGAGAGAGAATTATAAAGAATGCTTCCACTTGTGGGTGAAATTCGGACAGGAGGGCATAGCCACAGGATTAGAGGGAGCAGATTTAGGACTGAGTTCAGTAGGACCTTCTTCACCCAGACGGATGTTCATATATGGAATACCTTACCCAGCGAAGAAGTTGACGCTCGTGCAACAAATCTTTTTAAGAGCGATACTTCTTTTGAACAATAAATGAAATAAGGGATACAGTGAGAGGGCGCATAAGCGTATTTGAGTCTTTAGAAAGATCAGCAATGATGTCATTGAACGGCGGATTAGGCTTGAAGGGCCGGACAGCCTATTCCTGCTCGGGTTTTTAGGCTCTATGAATTTATGTGTCACAAAATCAGCGATGCAGAGGGAAGACTACATGGGGCCAGTTGGTTCAGGTGTTGGGAGTGAAGGCAGAGTGCAACAGAGTTTCCTGCAGGGAATGGTCCCTGTGGATGCTGGACAGGGACTGAAGAGGGATATATGTCTGATGATGGTATCTCTCTCGAGGTGGTCGAAATTTTAAAAAAATCGATGATCACTTGAATCATCACTGCGAATACATCAGCCAACTTTTATAGGTGCGCCATTGAGATTATTATGTCTGGGTGTATCAGTACCTGGTATGGCACCTGTACCATTCAAGGTCGGAGATGTCTACAGCGAGTGGTGAACTCGGCCCGGACAATCGCAAAGGCCAAACTAGTATATGATTACATATTATTTATACATCTATGCTACTTAACACTGAGATCTGTTGGTATTGATCGCAAGATAAAGCTTTTCACTGTGCCTCACTACACGTGACAGTAAGTTCAATTCAATTCAATTGTGGAATGTCGACGCGATGGATTTTTGGAGCAGCTTGTGGTAGAGCCAAGTAGGGAACAGGCAATACAGGATTTAGATCTGTGCGATGAGGCAGCCGTGACAAGGGAGCTGAGATGAAGGAACCCTTAGGAAGCGGTGATGAT
Organism: Chiloscyllium plagiosum; assembly: GCF_037043375.1. Lineage (NCBI taxonomy): Eukaryota > Metazoa > Chordata > Chondrichthyes > Orectolobiformes > Hemiscylliidae > Chiloscyllium > Chiloscyllium plagiosum. Next base: position 70,785,352 of record NW_028270160.1, on the reverse strand, counting down.
AACATAATTGAATTTACCCTGTAATTTGAGAGGGAGAATATACAATCAGAAGTAACGGTACTAAAGTTGAATAAAGACAATTGCAGAGGCATGAGGTAGAAGCTGGATGAAACTGGTGAGAAAGGACCCGAGCAAGAAAGCAGGAAAGTGGAAATGCAATGGCAGGACAGTCTGAGAGTAATTTAGCAGACACATCCGAGACACATCCTGTGGAAATTGAGGTATGGTGCAGGGTGATTGAGGCAACCATGACTGACTCAGGAAGTCATCGATAGCATAAAATCAAAAGAGAAAATATATAATTTGGCGAAGGGCAGTGGGTAATCAGAGCATTGGGAAGCTCACAAAGACCCACAAAGGGCAATAACAAAACAAATGAGTAGGGAGAAGATTAAATGTAAGCTAACTACTAATATAAAGGAAGACTGCAGTTGTTTCTTTATTCATATAAACGCAGAAGAGAGGCAGAAGTGGACAATAGGCCACTGGAAAATGACACTTGACATATAGTAGTGGAGAACAGGGAAATATTTGAGGAACTGAAAAATTACATTGTGCCAGTCTTCACAGTGGAAGACATGAGTTATACCCAAACATACAAGAGAATGGGGGAACAGATGTGAGTCTAGTGGCCATCATTGAAAAAGTGCAAGAAACACTGAATGGCCTGAAGGTGGATAAATCATCTGGATCAGATGGAGTACCCTCCAGAGTTATAAGGTAGACAACTGAAGAAATAGTGGATACGTTAGTGGAGAACTTTCAGGAATCGGTAGAATCAGGAAGGGTGCTACAGGACCAAAAAATCACAAACGTGACACCCCATTTTAAAAAGAAACCACACAAAAGCTGAAAAATTACACACCAATCAGCCGAATCTTGGTTGTGGATAAGGTCCTGGAATCCATTGCGTTGAAAGAAATTTCTGAATACTTGTAAGTGTCTGTCAAAATAACGCAAAGTCAGCATGGTTTCATCAAAGGGAAGACATGCTTGACAAATCTGGAAGAGTTCCTCTTTGAAGAAGTAACAAGGAAGGTAGACCAAGGAGAGCCAATGGATGTTATGTGTCTGGACTTTATGAAGGCCTTTGATATTTGCCGCGCAGGAGGCTACTGAATAAGATAAGGGCCCATAATGCCAGTGGTAAGGTGCGCTCACAGGACAGAATGCAGTGATTAGGAACAAAAGAATCCTTCTCAAGATGGCAGCTGGTGACAAGTGGCGTTCCTCAAGGCTGTGTTGGGACCACAACTTTTCATTTTCTCCATTAGCGATCTAGTTAAAATACCTGAGGGCAATGTGTGTCAATTTGCAGACAATGCAAAGACAGAAGGACAGGTAGCATGAGAAGGCGGGGATGCTGCAGAAGGATATGGACATGTAGGGCGAGTCGGAAATTACATGGCAGATGGAGCAAACTGTGGGAAAGTGTGAGGCTATCCACTTTGGCAGGAAGAATAAAGATACGAACTATTGTCGAAATGGGGCGAAAGTTCACATGTCTGGAGTGCAAAGATACTTGAGAGTCTTAGCCCAGGATTCTCTCAAGGTGAACTTGCAGGTTGAATCTGTAGTTAGGAAGATAATTGCAATGATGACATTTATTTTTGGAATACTTGAATCTAAAAGCAGGGATGCACTTCCGAGGCTCTATAAGGGTCTAGTCAGACCACATCTGGATTACTGTGCGCACGTTTGGTCCTCAAATTTCAGGAATGATGCACTGGTCCTGGAGTGTGTTCAGAGGTGATTCACGATTATGGTCCCAGGAATGAAAAGCTTGACACATGAGGAACGTTTGACGACTCTGGGTCTATACCCACGAAGTTTAGAAAGATAAGAGGAAGTCTAATTGGTACTTATAGAATCGTGAATGGCCTGGACAGAGTGGATGCTGGGAAGGTGTTTCCATTTTTTAGTAGAGACTAGAACAGATAGGCACAGCCTTGGAGAAATGGGAAGACATTTGTGAAAAGTAATAAGAGACACTTATTCAGGCAGGAAGTGTTGAATGTATGGGGTTCATTGTCAGATAAGGCTGTGGAAGCCAGGTCTTTGATTATAAGACTGAGGTATGTAGCAGCGTAGTTGTCAAGGAGATCAAGGTTTATGGGGCGAAAGCAGGAGAATTGGGTTTAGAAAGATATCTGCCTTGATTTAATGACAGAGCAGACTCACTGCACTGAATGGTTTAATTCCTGCTCTATTGTCTAATGGACTTATGCATCGAATGACTCCATCTGCAGGTTCCCCTCCAAGGAACGTGCCAGCCTGACTTGGAGCATTGTCAGCGAAGATCTGATTGAGTGCTGATCCAGACTTGATCGGCCACATGGTCTATTTCAGCCCTCCGTACTTTATTTTATTATTCCTCCGAAAAAAAAATTAATGCAATGACCAGACTTGTGACCGGTCCTCTGACTCTTCTCTGAACAGGTAGTTGCTAAAGTTCCAGCATCACTTCCCTGCTCTTATATTCCCACCTGCGGTCAAGAACAGAATGTATATCTAACCCCTCGAGACCACTTGATTTCTTATGCAATCTCCTTCAAAAATTCGTGAAAGGCTACTCCAATTTCACTTTTAGTGATAGGGGGTTGCATAGTGTTGTGGAACACGGAGGCCGGGGATGCAGGTACCTAATTCTTTTTAGTTTGTTTCACATGTAGACAGAATGGTTAAACAATATGTCATCTTGCCTTCGTTGCTCAGTCCTTTGAGCGTAGGAGTTGGTACATTATGTTGAAGTTGACTAGGACATTGGGTGCGGCGTCTTCTTGAATACTCCGTCCAATTCTTGTCGCCCAGTAATCGCAAGGAAATTGTTCAGCTGGAGTAGGTTTAGAAGAGGTATACCAGTATATTGCTAGTGGGGAAGGTTTGAGTCATAATGAAAGGCGAGATAGGCTGAGAATATTTTCTCTCGAACACGCGAGGTTGAAAGATGACCTGATAGAAAGGTAGAGACTAGTGAGAGTTCGGATAGAGTTAACTGTAACTGTCTTTTTCTCAAATGAGGTGGACCTTTAGATGAGAAGGCAAATATTTAAGGTGAAAAGAGAGAGATTTAAAATAAGGCATGAGAGGCTTTTTTTAAACAGAGGATGGTTCATGTGTGCAATTCACTTCCTGAGGCAGTAATGAATGAAAGGAAATTTACAACATTTACAGAATACTTAGATCGATAAATGAATTGGAAAGTTTCAGTGGGATTAAAAAAGCCATTAATTCATGCCCAGTGCATTATTTATTGCCCATAGAGCAGTTCAGAATCAACCACGATATTTTGGATCTGGAATCACATCCCAGCCAGACTAGATAAGTATCGCAGTTTTCTTCGCGAGCAGGCATTAGTGAATCAGATCTACAACAACTAATTCAACATCATCATTATACTCTTCAGCTCTAGGTATTTATTGAAATAAAATTCCAGCATCTGCCATGCCAGGATTTGAACACGTGTCCACAGAATTATATCTGGACATTCTTATTAAAAATGCAGTAATAATATCACAAGGGCATTATTAAGCCTCAGCAGTTACAGCAGCCGTCAGATGCGACTCTTTTAGTTTGGCATGATGTTCAGCATGAACTGGTTGGAGAGAAATGCCTGTTTTCATGCTGTGTGAGTCTATGACTTTGAGTCTATCGAAATGGCAGATGTTTGTGATAAACAGCAGCATTGACAGTTTAGTTGATCTCCTTCTCGGATACGTAATCTTGCTAGTTGCTCCGGAGGTTCATTTGCTCACTGAGCCCTTTCCACACACGGGACTGCTGAACAGACTGTCCCCAGTTTGACTGTATAAATGAGTTTCCACTTCAGCAGTCAATTGAATCTCGCATTTCCCTGGTTTCTCTGTGATATCTGTGTCCTTGTATCTACCCAAGGGGGAACGATTGGTTCAAATCATGTCCACGCAGACGCAAGTCCCGTTGTCCATGTTGTGCATGTGTTTATATTTCTCCTGATATACCCACAGGGTGTGGATGTCACTGACCAGGACAGCATTTGTTGTTCTTCCTGATTCGCTGCTGTCTTGCTGTATGAGAGACATGGATTTTATCACAGTCTCGTGTGACTGTGTGCAGTTTGCAAATTCTCTCCTTGTTTGTGTGAGTTTCCTCCCACAGTCAGAAGGGGTGCAGGTTACTGGGATCAGCCATGAGAAATGAAGGAGGAAAGGAATAGGTATGGAATGTGGGTCTCATAGGATGTGCTTCGGAGGGATGGTGTCGACTGGAAGGGCCGAATGGCCTGCTTCGCCACACGATCAGCATTCTCGGATTAAGGGTCAGCTATGTTGTTCTGGTCTTGAAGTCACAAGTAGGCAGGATTTGGTAAAGATAGTAGCATCCCATGCATAAGGGACATGCATGAATGGGATTGCAGGAAATTAAAGTCATGATCTCTGTTCATGAGGTCAGGCTTTAATTCCAGGTTTTATTCGTCGAACTTTAGCATTACCAGTTCCGTGTCTGAGTCCACAAGGATGACTAGTTTATTACAAAACCACAACACCACCTTCTCCAGGTTGCAGTATTTACTGGGAACAAGAAGCGGATTCTGAGCTGATGCGAGCCAAATCAGCTGCTATTGCCAATGTCAAAAACACTAATCCAAATAGGAAAATGAAGTTTCGAACCTTGCCATCTCAAAGTTAAAGTCTCAACACACTTTAGATGCGCCAATCGGCTGTCTCAGCAACATGTACTACTTATGGCTATAATACTATAAATGTTGGCAAGTATTCCATTCCGTCCCGCTTTTGACCAGGAGAAATCCCAACCTCGGAAATACACGCGCCTCTCTTCTGTCATTCCATCCCAATTTGCCATTGGATCTTCGTGGCTGCTTCACACCGTTTCTACGATTCCGGGTCTGGAACTCGGATTAAGTGTGATTGCCGGCAGCAGTTGGGTAGTGCCTTGTGTGGGCAAAATGATGAAGTAGCCGATGTTAAACAATAATGCTATTGAAACATACGTTTCAATAATATCCTGCGCTGTCCCAGGAGTTTGGAAAATTTCATTAATCTCATTCTCCAATACTCTCATTCATGGAATCTCTACAGTCTCTGAGAACGTTAAAGTTAAAGATTCAGCCCATTCTGAGTTCCCACACGCCTGTCGCTAAGGCCTGATATTGTACATTCTCCCTGACATTTCCTCTGCTACAATACTGGCGGCAGTTTGCAAAAGTGCTCTGTTGGAGTGCTGCAACTATTTAGTAGTTCGTATTCTGCGTTGTGATTACAGCGTCCTCGGCTCTAATCCACGACATGGCTGTTAGTTCTCTCAAAGGTTTACTTTTGGTGAAACACGGGAAGCAATTAATCGTTTTTACATGATAATATTCTCTGAGGTGTTTTCCATCGAATCACCTTCTCTGATGTTCCTGCGTTTCATGTATCAGGACTTAAACCCAAAAGTGCTGGAAGATGTCTCCTCCTCCCACTCTCCCTAACTCTCTTTTCCATCGCACATCCCATTTTACTGAGGCATTGCACAATCTAACATATACTTTCACGTTGATACCGTTGATACGTTGAAATTTAATGAGAAAGACAGAAAGGTTTAAATAGATGCGTGGAAAAGCGGTATAGGCTGGCGGGTGTTGGAATTTGGAACACACTGTCTGTAAGGGTCAGAGAGGCAGAAATATTCAGATGTGAGTATGTTCTGCCAAAACTTATAAGTCTGTGGGTTAAACGATTCGGGTCGTAAAGCAGATGTTTTTGACAAATGGAGCCACAACGGGCTGAGGGATCTCCTTTGCAACTGTTGTCCTCGGTAGTATAGTGGTTAGTGTCGAAACATGTTGTGTGGGAGATAGAAGCTCAATTCCTCGCTGGCGCAGTGTAAATGTTTTAAAACTGTCGCTCCGTTCCCAAGTGAAGCATATTAATGCCTGTCCTTCCATTCTCCATGGGACATGTCACGGGAAGGACAGTGCTATCTGAATCAGCGTGGGGAAGGACTGCAGCTCCCGGCGAGACAGAGTGTCAGTGAAAGTACAAACACATGACTTCTGCAACATGCACCTTGTGTCTGGACTGGAATCTAAACCATTTAATAGAAAGAAGAAGGAACCTGAAGAAGAAACAGGGTAAACTAATTCAGATGTGAGTGCAGAAACATTTTCCGCAGCATTTTGAGGAAAACTGACAAACGGCTCTGAGAAAGAGTTTGTCTTTCAGAACTGTTAGTTCACAGAGATGTTTTGTTCCACTTAAGCACTTAAGAAATTGAATAACAATTTAACTGAAGACTTGAAATGTTAGAACACACCAGACGATGAGTCACGTGCTGGAAACTGTGTTTATAAACTAGATGTTTGATGACTGATACTGATGCAATAGGCTGAAGGGCCTCTCGCCACGCTTTTAAAAACTCAATGACTATCATTTTTCAACTGAACCAAAAAGGCAAAAACAAAGTCACCAAGAAAAGTTGTAAGCATTGCATATGTCTTCCTTGGTGGGCAAGTGCTGAAATTCAGCTCTCTCACTGCTATTTTCCAATCTTGATTTCCAGTCAGGGAAAAAAAGATTTGTTGCTCCTTATGAAAATCTTAAATTGAACATGAATTCCTGACATTAGAAAACTGCAAAGATAGCAGTTCTGTCAGAGTAAGTGAGAATTTCATATCGGAGATGAAATCAAATGGGAAGAAACGCTGAAATCAGTTGCTTTTGCCTGCTCAGATTCCTGAAGAAGGGCTTATGCCCGAAACGTCGATTCTCCTGTTGCCTGGATGCTGCCTGACCTGCTGCGCTTTTCCAGCAACACATTTTCAGCCCTGCTCAGACTCAGTACCACAAAAATTATCCTTATTGAAACATACAGGTTTTTCAAGGATTTAAAAAGTTGGATGCAGAAAGGTTGGTTCTGTGACCAGAGCGCCTCGTATCGAATGACTTGGAGATACCGGTTTTGGACTGGGGTGAGCAAATTTGTAAATCACACAACACCAGGTTACAGTCCAACAGGTTTAATTGGATGTACGAGCTTTCCAACTGGTGCTCATTCGTCAGGTGGTTGTGGAGTACACTGTTATAAAGCACAGAATTTATAGCACAAATTTGCAGTGTGATGTAACGAAATTATACATTGGAAATGTCCATGATAGTTTGCGAAGTCTCCCATCTGTTAGAATAACCATGTTAGCTTCACTCCTTTCCTTTTTAAAGCGCAAAACTTTTTATTTTAAAGTTACATTCTCAGGTGAACTTGAACAATTGGTGTCAGCCCCCGTGTGCTGCTGTCTTTTCCATAATGTTTAGACTGATTCTAATTTTAATAAATGATTTAACAGAGGCTACATGGATTCATGTAGTTTTTGAGCAAAGTACAATGTAACTCTGCAAGTACAAATTCACCCCACAAACGTATATATGCGTGTGTGTGTGTGCGTGTGTGTGTGCGTGTGTGTGTGTGCGTGTGTGTGTGTGTGTGTGTGTGTAGGAGGGTCTCTGTGTGTAGATAGAGCAATGGGATCACCTGTACTGTGAATCCAAGGTCCCGGTTGAGGTCATCCTCATGGGTACCGAACTTCGTTATCAGCTTCTGCTCGGGCACATTTAGCTGCTGCCTGCTCCGAATTCCGCCTTGGTGGATTGTCACCTCAAAGGCCGAGGGAGAATGTCCTGGACAACTGATGTGCTCTCCAACCGGGAAGGGGCACACCTGTCTGTTGATAGATGTGTAGTGCCCATTCTTCCATTGCTGTAGCCTCTGCTCGGTTTCACCAATGTGCCATGCCTCAAAGCATCCTTGCCTGCAGCATTCCTTTTTAGATTAGCGTCAGTCTAAACATTATGGCACGGACACAGCACACAGGAACTAACAACTTCAACATATTATCTGGACTGACACTAATTATCAAAGTTTACCTAAGAATGTAACTATTAAAAGAAAGTTTTGTGAATCACATAACAAAGAAGTGAACCTAACATAGTCATTTTAACAGATGGAAGACTTAACAAATAATCAAGGTATTTTTCAATATATAATCTCAGTTATATCGCACTGTAAACTTTTGCTATAAATTCTGTTTCTTACAACTGTGAGCTCCACAACCACCTGATGAAGGAACAGCTCTCCAAAAGCTAATGCTTCCAATTAAACCTGTTGTACTATGACCTGGTGTTGTGTGATATTTAACTTCGTATTATAATGCGGATCTCACAATTAAAACAGAGATGAGGAAGCATTTATTCTCTCAGATAGTTCTGGATCCGTGGACTTTCTTGTACAAGAAGGCTGTTGAGGAAGGGTCATTCGGAATAATGAGACTGAGATCGGCAGATCTTCAAACAGCAAAGACATCAAGCGTTAAGGGGAAAGGCAAGAAAGTGCAGTTCAAGGTTATCAGATCTGACATGAAACCATTCAACACAGGAATAGATTTGATGGTCTGAATGGCGTCTTTCTGTTCATAAACCTGTTTGCCTAAATATGAAGCTGCAAAACCGACCTGAGTAAAATGTGCCAAATTAAAAATGCGTGGACCCCCGGAACACTGAACCGAGGTGAAATGTACAAAGAACATCACACAAAGGGCAGACAATGTGGGTAATTGATCCGGAGTGGTCAGTATACCAAGGTAAACAGGAAAACCAATATTCATTATCTACTTTAAACCTGGCTCCACTAGGCATGCAGTTAACTCTCACAAACCACCATTCCCCTTCCATTTTAGTGACGCCCTCTCCGTTCTTGATTTAAGCTGATTGAACGTCAGGCAATTGCAACTGACATTGCTGATGTGGACCTGTAACATGCAGGGAAGCGATTCGGAATGCGGCACAACATCATTCTGCTTCGAAAGATCAGGCAGTATTTCATATTGATTTCTGTGACCGTTAACCTTTAACAAGCCAAGACAGTGAAATTATTGAATCCTCATCACGATATTTCCAGGGAAGATTTCTATTAACACCACCCTGGTCACCATGAGATTCGTCACTCTATACTGCCATCCTTCTGTGCATGGTCCCATCGGCTTCATTCCGGTCTTGTTGGTTGGTTTACAATACTGAGGCTATCCAATCATCTGTTGTATTTCAGTTTTTGATGTATGAGACCTTCTCTCTGAGCTGGCAATGTGCTGGCTCAGTGGTGATAACACTGGTCTTGTAAACTAGAAAAGTGCTTGAAATAGCCCATTCCTGTTTTTAATTCCAATAACTTGAGGAAAACGGTTCGGCAGGACAGGAAAAAACGGGCGTGAGCAGTGATCCAGTTTGCCAGCAAGAACGAGGTGAGACAGTATATACTAGAGAGAGATGGGGAAACAATGGGCAAGGAACACTGGGAGGGAAGGGGCTGAATGCTTCCTTTCTTTGCTGGTGTTGAAGTCTGAAATGGGACAATATCAGCCAATGCAGGGTGAAATGTTACTTTCTGCTTGTTTTCTCCCGAGCCTGTGTCACTCTTGAGGAAATGTGTCTGCGTGCTTCCGTCTATGCGTAAAATGGGATTCAGCTCCCCGACCTGGTGTGAACACACTTTTCCCATCTCAAACTTCAATCCAATTTATTGTGTCTTACGAGATTAAAACGTTCCAAAGAAATTAGCATTGAAATGAACACGTGAAACGTCAGAGTTTACAAGGTTACAGACCAAGTGCTGGGAAGTGAGATGATGGGACCCATTTCTGTGCTGTAAACAGTCGATAATTCAATCATTTATGAGGGCAAATATATCTGCAGTGACATAATCCCAAAAACCGCGTTATGAAGAAACTGTGCAACTGCTTCTGCCCTCATCCCTGGTGGTCTAGTGGTTAGTATTCGGTGCTTTAACTGAGTGGCCTGGATTTCATTAGGACTTCTTGTTCCTGACGCAGAGAAAGCAGCTTTACCAGGAATCTGTTTCATGCCTTAGATCAGTCAATACCCCAGCCCTTGAATGAAGGGAAAAGTGTCTTCCCTCTCTCTACACCGTCGACAGTTCATCCTTCATTCTCCTCTGCTTCCACTTCCCAAAGAGTTTCAAATAACTGTCAAAACTGAGTCTCAGCAATTTCATTTCTGTGCTTTTCATACACAGGAGCTGCCGCGATTGAGTGGGTTGTTTTCTGAAAATGAAACGTACCGATTGGGCTATTCCAGGATTGCATTCTCTGACAGCGCTGGGACATGACTGACGTTCTCTATGATATGGAAGTGCCAGTGTTTGAGTTGGGTCGACAAAGTTAAAAATTACACAACATCAGGGCATAGTCCAGCAGGTTTATTTGGAAACACTAGCTTTCAGAGAGCCGCTCCTTCATCAGGTGGGTGTCTTTCTGCAGAAACTTGATGTGTGTGTCAATATGCGCGATTTTTTGGAAGATCATCTGGACTTTAACCGATCATTCGTGGTGTCGACGGTACCCATGACTTGGATGTGTTGGTATTGGACTGGGGTGGACAAATTTAAAAATTTCACAAAACCATATTAGAGTCCAACTATTCACAACCACCTGATGAAGAAACAGTGTATGGAACACTGGTGCTTCCAAATATGCTTGTTCGATACAATCTGATGCCATGTGATTTTTAACTTTGATAACTCTTGGTAATGTTTAACTGATCGAAGACAGTAAAACAATTTTCGTTCCTGGAGATAAAAATGTCAAATATTATCCACCTCAGTGGAACAAAAAAGATTAGTTTGGATGTGTGCTGAATCTCCACAATGCCATTGCGCCAAACAAAAGTCGAACCTGTACCGGCCTGATCCGTAGCCAGCTATTCGAATGGCTGTGCCACTGGCCAGATGCACAGCTGAGATTTTACACGCTGCAGAGCTGTGATGCTAACAATGACAGGAGCAATAAAAGTAACAGTCACAAGGTGAGCAAAGAACAAAGATAATCACCATCAATGATTCACTTCACATTGTCCAAAAAAAAACTACCATTCACAATTTGATCAGCCAATCAATGAGGTCACTGCTGATCAAGGAAATTGCAACTTACTTTGCTACGTTTTCACCATAATTAGTGGTAAACTCCAGCCTAATCATAACATCGCATATCCCCGTTAATTTTCAGATTTAGATTATGTTAATGACCTGTCCGTATTTGCAGGAAACTGAATAACATGAAATGAGTGAAAACGTCCTTCTGGTGATGTAATCTAGTGCAAAGTCGGCCAGAAAAGAAAAATCAAAGACTTGAAACATCACTCCCATTTCTCTCTGTACCAATGCGTTTTCCTGAGTTGAATTTTTGCAGGACTTGTCTTTAATATCTAATGAATTAATTATTTTCCCATGTCAGAATCTTCATAAATCAGGAAACATCTGAGGTGTTGAAACCTATTTTACTTCAGATTAAAATAGTTGAATATCCTTTCCTCCACCCTAATGTCCCAATACTCCCTCCTCTTCCATGCAAATACAAGCTGTTCCAGGAGAGGTTGGAGCTCCCAGCCTGACGTTCCAATGCTCCTTGCTGCTCCATGTCAATAGAAAAGGTCCAGTTGATGTTGGCTCTACCAGTCTGATGTCCCAATGTTCCCTGCTGCGTCATGTCATTAAAAGCATCACAAGGTGAGAGTGGAGCTCCCAGACTGATCTTGCAAAGCGCCCTGATCCATGTCAATTGAAGCTGCTCCAATTGAGGTTGGATCTCGCAGTCTGATGTCCCAATCCTCCCTGCTGCTCCATGTCAATAAAAGCTGCTCCAGGTGTGGTTAGAACTCCCAGACGGATGTCACAATGCTCCTTGGTCCATGACAACCGACGCTGCTCCGGATGAAATGGGAGCTCCCATCCCTGGCAGCTCACATACCGCTAAACAACCATAGAAATACTGCCCACTGACTATTTCCATCACTGGAGCCATTGGTGCAATATCCACATCATGAGAACCTAATCTTATTTTTAATCACCATCGACTCATTATTTCCAAAAGGACTTATTTCTAAAAACTTATTTTGCATGTGCATATTGCAGTCAATCCGAAGTAAGATAATCGTGCTAATTGACGTATGCTCACTAGAAATCACATTCTATTTTTCATGTTGAGTAATTGCTACTTAGCAAGGACAATGTTTGTATTGGAATCACTCTTTTATTTCACGTGAGGGAATTTGGTTTGTACTATTTAAATTAAACTTGATCACTGTATCAAATGATCAAATAGATCTCAATTTCTGAACAAAATTGGTAATGTTGTCATCCACCTTGAAATGTGGTGTCTACTTCTTTCAGCCACACGGGTATTAGAATGAACCGTCTGTTAATGACATGCGTATAAAGACATTTTAAAACAGTTTTCATGTTTATGCTGCATAACTCTGCGGTTATTGATACACAGTTTAGATTCAGTCCCTGCAGTTAATTTGCTGACTTCTCCAGTTGTTCATAGTTCAATATGATGCATCAAGTGTGTGCATAACGAGAGGGAGCTTGCTTCCCACATCTTGTGTTTATATGTGTCTTATGTCCAGCATTCATCAATGGCGAGAGCAAGGGGAAAGGATGAGACCAATGTGTAAGTCTGTCCGTGCCCATGCACGGCACCCATAGCAACAATTCTCTACTGTGCATTTACAGCCAGTTCTCGGGTGCCCCTACACCCAGCCCCTGACACTTTTGAAACATCTCCATTGTTTCGTGCTGTCTCTCTGTGCTCTTTTCACCAAGATGAATCACTTCTACCCAACCTGCTACAGATTTCATCTGACAAAACACTCATTAAGAATCGCATGCATCAACATGCACTTCGCATCTTTCATTATTTGGTTCTCCTGGATCTCTTTCATACGATAAAAGTTCACAGCAACTTTACTTGGAAAAGACAATCGCGTTCCTTTTCATTGTCCCAATTCAATCTACATTTCAATGCAGTATAGGCAACAGACTCACATTATTCTTTGAGATTTTATTATAGCGTCGATGCATATAAACAGACCATTGGACAGCAGTGATCATCCAAAGATAGCAAAATTGAAAATCGTTGATAACAACGACGAGTGTGATTCGAGGCCACGCGTGCAGAACACAATGGATTAGCAGGCCATCGCCTTAACCTCTCGGCCACCTCGTCACATAGCCAAGGGCACGTTTGACCTTATGAATAAGTGAATTGCGTAAATTATGCTGAGCAGCAGATAGTTCTCCCTGGTATTGGTAAAATGATAAATAGTACAGTACGGTTCCAAGAGTATCGTCTTACCTCTGAGTTGTGGGGCAAACACACTCCCACCGTGACACTCTGCTCACATGATCTGAACATAAATGAAGAAATGACGATGTAACAAGGTCTGTTGAATTCTGTGAAGATTTGAAGTCAACGGAATGAAGAGCCCGTGACAGCAGGAGGTGTAAAGTTCTCTGTGAGTAATTGTTTTCAAGACTGGAGGAGAGTGCATAGTGCTCAATGTCATTATTCAGAACACCTTTCTTCCAGTCAGATATTTTTGACACGCACCTGTGTACAGGACAGACAATTTCAAAATCCTAAATAAGGCTAAACTGACAATTGAATTCAACAATGCAAAAACCTTGATCTGTATCATTTTCCTGGCTGTGTGACACCAAGTCACTGTATGATCACAGCAACACAGTGAGCAAGTGTCAGAAGGAAAATGAGTGCAGTGCCAGAGTGAATGCTGGGAGCAGCAGTTGACACACTGGCAAGTGCATTCCCCTGAACAGGAAAACTTCCCAAACAGCAGACTGCGGTGGAAGAATTCAGAGGGGGTTTACATTTTGGAATTTGATGCCAGAGACACAATGGAGATCTGTTATTGAGTCTGTTCAAGATGAAGGTTTTAAGATTTCTACAGATGAAAAACAAAATAAAAGGCTCATGGGTTAGTGAAGGCAAAAGTTGAAGTTGCACATTTTTACATCTTTGCAATGAGTAGCTCACCACTTGCCTCACACGGGGTCAGAACCACTGGTGAGGATGATCGTATAATCGCAGTGACCAGCCATGGAATCAGAGAAACTCGGTTTCCCAACCGTTAATGTACAACCAGGAATGTGCAGGTAAGCATTAATGTGTTGCTCCAGTGCTGCAGGTGACCAGTGCACGGTATCTCTGTGCCAGTATAGTGGGCTGCGCTCTGCCGAAGTTTTAAGTTTGAGCCTCACATGGAGAAGCTTCAATTTGTCGTGCTGAGGGGTACGGAAAAAAGGTGATATTGAGCAATGTCACGTTTATGGGAAAGTACCAGTTTTTGTGGATTGAGAAACGACCTTTTCAGGATAATGACACCTTGATCAACAAACATACTGCAAATACTTAAAACGTGAAAAGACATGTGTGGAGTGAGAGCCGAAGGTGATTTTTCAGCAGACGGATGAAGTTTCCCATGTGCACTACGTTAAATTCCGGGAAAATAGATGTTGATCTCTTTTCATGTTATGCAGTTTGTTGCAAACTCGCAATGGCCATTGTAATAATAATAATAAAAAAGACTGATAGCATAGGACCATCTTAATATTGTATTCACTTTTCGTCTGAGCATCTTTCAGCTGGAATGGTGTGCTGCAGAGCAGTACAGAGGGTTAAAAATAGAAAACAGACAGAGTAGACTTGGTGGTGGATATAAGAAAGCGTGACATACACCTAACGTCATGTGAATGTGGTCAAATCTTTAAAGTAGGTGTTGCGTCTCCAAATGACTATTCAATTGCCACTCATTAGGATGTAACTTCTGTCTGCAGTTATTTTACGACATCAGCCCCATTTACAATGCTTCACCTTGAATAATACGCTTTATCTTTCAAATCCAGGAACTTTTTATACTCAATTTTATTCAGCTGAACGTGTTCATGAAGTATCTTTGTGTCTGAAAACAACCAAATCGAAATTAATCCACACCCACACTTTTCCTTTCTTTCAATGGTAAATTCCCTCCTTGTATGTTTGTTCGTGTGTTTTATTAAAATTGGATGACCAATTCCATCTCAGAAAGTCCCAGTTGGTCTCCCTCTTCCATAATTGCAAATGCCCTTCCCACGTGGTTGACGATGCCCTCCAGGGCATCTCATCCACTTCACTCACCACCGCCCTTCAACCCCACCCCTCCCGCAACAAGGACAGAAACCCTTGGTCCTCAACTTTCACCCCACCAACCCCCGCATAAAACACATCAGACTCCACCACTTCTGCCATCTCCAAACACACCCCACCATCAGATATATATTTCCCTCCTCACCCCTGTCAGCATTCTGAAAAGACCATTCCATCCACGAAACCCTCGTCAGGTCTACAACCCCAAATACGCTCACACCCCACTACTGGAATCTTTCCCTACCACCACAGGAAGGGTAAGGGTAACACGAGCGCCCACACCACTTCACTCATCTCCATCCAAGGCCCCAAGTGATCCTTCCACATCCATTAGAAATTCACCTATACCGCTTGCAATGTCATCTACTGCATCCGTTGCACCCTGTGTTGTCTCCTCTGCATCAGGGAGACAGGACACCTTCTTGCAGATCATTTCAGAGAACATCTCTGGGACACTCGCAGCCACCAATTTCACCATCCCGTGACTGAACACTTCAACTCCTCCTGCCATTCCGTCAAAGCCGAAAAGGTCCTGGGCCTCGATCACCACCAAACCACAACCACCCAATGACTGATGGAGGAACGCCAAATATTCCGCCTTGGGACTCTGTCACCGAACAGGAAAAGTATCGATTTGAACAGTTTCCTCATTTCCCTTCCCCCAAGTTCCAAGTCTCAAACTTGGAACCGCCCTCTGGACCCATTCCATCTCTGCTCCTTCTGAACTATCATCTTCTCCCTCACCTTCATCCAACTACCTCTTTCCCAGCTACCTCCCCCCAACCCAACACCCCCACCATTTATCTCTCATTCCCGACTCACAAGCATTATTCCTGTTGAAGGGCTTATGACTGAAACGTGGATTCTCCTGCTCCTCGGATGCTGACTGACCTGCTGTGCTTTTCCAGCACCACACTCCCGACTCTGATCTCCAGCATCTGCAGTCCCAACTTTCTCCTAGGAATAATCAATGACCTCGGAGTGAAGATTTCCAGGATTGCAGTGATCACAGTGGGACTGAGTTTTGCATTTATTTTGGGTGAGGGCAGGCTGGATCTGAGACGAGCGCTTAACACCTAAACAACGGGAATGGTATCCGATAGCGAAATTAGGGCAGGCTGAAGTGAAGTGGAAAATTCTGTCAGACGGTGGAGCAGTACAACTGCATCATATCACCCAGACTGTAAAAGACATGCAGAAGGAGCAAATCAACATCAGTGCAGGCACAATGACAGGTAAAGTGGAAAGAAGACAATACAACACACTGAGGTGGAGTGGAGTTATTTATGAGAAAGGATTCAATATTTAAGCTACTTCACATACAGACTGTCGTCACATTGCAAAAAGGAATTTCCAGCAGTGTAACGGCGATATTTGCCTGCGACATCACAATTCCGAGAGACACTGATATATTATCTTCTGTAGCAGCGTGGCCTAGTGAAAGCATGATCGGCCCATCAACCAGACTTCAATACTTCAAAGCTCTCCTCTGCACCGTACAACCTATGTACTGCTCCTGTAGTCAGATCCCAATCGCTTTAAAGTGTGTCTTTTTCTGCTTCCTGCATCACGTAAACACTTGAAACCTGATCCAATCACTAGAGTTTCCGCTTTTACCCATATTTTGTAACTCCTGAGCTGACACAGGTACGAGTGACCGTTTGGCCTTCTCGAGTGCTCTCACTCTGGTACGATCTGAATGATAAAGTGCACTGTGTCTGATCCGAGGGACACATTGCAGAATTTCCCCACACGGGACGGTGCTGTTTGTCCCATCCCAGCGGACTGAGCTGCCTCCATTGTTAGAGCTGTCTCCATTGGTAGAGTATCACACAGTAACAATGAAGATCTTTTGACGTCATCCTCGAAGGTGCATGCTCCAAAAAGCTGAACACTACGGGAAACTGCTGTGGTCAGCGCTAACACAGAGGCTCAGCGGGAGACAGGTCGGCCTAAAAACCAGAAATCACTGTGGCACTGTGCTTAGCACTGCTGCCGCACTGCTGCCTCACAGCGCCAAAGACCCGGGTTCAATTCCCGCCTCAGGCGACTGAGTGTGTGGAGTTTGCACATTCTCCCCGTGTCTGCGTGGGTTTCCTCCCACAGTCCAAAGATGTGCCATTTAGGTGAATTGGCCATGCTAAATTGCCCGTAGGGGTGGGTTGCGCTTTGGCCGGGCAGTGTGGACTTGTGGGGTCGAAGGGCCTGTTTCCACACTGTAAGTCATCTAATCTAATAAATGACCCTGCAGACAAGGTCTGCTGAATCGGCATTCCGTGAAGAACAGAAGCTGATGGAATAAAAAGAGCCATAAAAGTGGAAATGCAGCAATTCTTTTCCATACTCGAGGAGAGTGCATAAGTATTGTTTCTAGGGGTCAATATCTGTATAAGTGGAGTGAATCAGCGTTGGGTGTTATTGTACTTCGTCTTTTGTACAATGGTGCAAAAGCACGGAACTTTTGGATAGAGGGGACAACTTCAAAATTCTCAATGAGGCAAAACACACAAAGGAGGCAACCAATTAAGTAACCACACAATTTGGTGTTACGTCATGTGGTAAACTTCCCTGCTCAAATTTCTGTCTAATTCCTAAGACTGAGATTCGAATAGTGAATGGTCTATGTCAATAAAAACTGCTCTGGACTCAAAGCTTCAGCATTTCATACGCCCCCTTATGTATGTCTGGCAATAGTAATTGAACCCTCACTGTGTTATTCTAGCACACGTAGAGAATAAATAACTATAAGAACAACAGTCATGTATGTGACTGGGATTTGAGTTGATTCTGTTACAGCCAATCGATTCAGCTGTAAGTGAAATTGCTTCCACCTTTCCTGTATCGGTAATAACATTGCGTAACTTCGTGGTGAGTTTTCATGCTTTGAATTAGACCCAGCAAACTTTCTCAGGTTGAAATTTACAGGGATATAAAGACATGATGAAAGACACAGGCAATGTTTACTGGACTATAAAGACGTTAGGAATGACACGGCCATGACACCATGTCGTTAGAAACGATGGAAATGAGGTTTCCTGGGAGGTAAAGCCACGAGAAACGAAAAGAAGCGGTTTAATGGGATGATGGCATAGGTAAAGAATAATGCGGGAGAAATCAGGAAAGACTTAGTTGTGTCCGAAGAGAGGTTATCCAGCTGATGTGAAGATGTTAAGAGTAAATACGAGGGAAATTCCCTCGTTTAGGTGAGTGGAAAATAGACGTTAGAACTTCAAACCCAGCGGGGCACGATAAATAAATGCGGATTAGGCATTTTTTATTCTGAGAGTTATTGAATTCGGAGATGAATTTTTAGAAATGGATTCATTCTAGGAGCTGATTCCAGAATATTGAAAAAGCGCGAGCAGGCACACAAGGAGTGAATTAAACAGCGACAGTGATTCTGGGCTGTCTGGATGGTGAGGTAAAAGGGAAAAACTCTGGAAGTGGGTAACATTCATAGGAAAGAAATTGCATAACACCTGCAACTGAAAATGTTAAGTGTAAGAAGACCTGGTGGAGTTGGAAGGTGCAGCAGCACATTCTACATTTAATATTAAATAATGCAAATGCACTGAGCTGTTTGATTTAGCTCTGCATAGAATGGAAGTCGGTTCACTCAGTTCGCTCAGTTCGCTGATGAACTGGTTTGTGAAAAAAGTGAGACCAATAGCGTGGGATTAATTCTCTCAATGTCTCCCCGCCGTTTTATATGATCATGGCTGACCAAACACGTCAATGTCTTTGTCCAGCTCATCCACAATAACCTGTCCTACAATGGGATAAAGACAGTTAAACAAACGAAAATTTCTGTTCATACAGGTAACATGAAACATATTGCATTCATCAATATTCTTCACCATTCCGACATCAAAGAACGCGTTGCACAGTGGGTTTCTGCACGAAAGTTGCAGGTTTTGCGGATGAGCATCTGATTCTGGTCTGATCACGTTTCAATCGATATGATTCCGTAAAAAATCACAACCAAGAAGGTAAGGAATTTCCTCTGGTCAGTAGCAGGGATGAGAACTCCAGACGACAGGAATTGGCGATGAATCAGCACAACACTCAATGATTCAGCTGAAAACTGAACTAAACTCCAATTCTAGTGCGGTTCAAACCCACAAACATTGTATAGCAAAGTTACCAAATTTGTAGAAATCTAACACGCTTTTCATTGCGCCACAGAGCTGCACTCGCAACAATTTTACTGCGCCCAAAGTTGCGGTTGTCGTAGAGAAAATGTCGACTATCACCAGGTGATACGGAGAATTTTTCAAGGAGTAGATCTTTTATTTGCAAACAAAAACAGTGACATTCAAAAAGTAAATTTTTGACTCGCCCGGACCTCAGGATCCATGGCATAGAGTCATAGATTCATTGAGATGTGCAGCATGGAAACAGACACCGCTGTCCAACTTGTCCATGCCGACCAGATATCCCAACACAATCTAGTCCCACCTGCAAGCACCCTGCCCACATCCCTCCAAACCCTTCCTATCGACATGCCTCTCAAATGTTGCAATTGTACGAGCCTCCACCACATCCTCTGGCAGCTCATTCCATTCACGTACCACCCTCTGTGTGAAAAAGTTGCCCCTTAGGTTTCTTTCATATCTTACCCCTCTCACACTAAACCTATGCCCTCTATTTCTGGACTCCCCGACCCCAGGGAAAATATTTTGTCTATTTATCCTTTCCATGACCCTCATAATTTTGTAAACCTCTATAAGTTCACCCCTCAGCTTCCAAAGCTCCAGGGAAAACAGTCCCAGCCTGTTCAGCTTCTCCTTATAGCTCAAATTCTCCAGCCCTGACAACATCCGTGTAAACCTTTCTGAACCCTTACAAGTTTCACAACATCTTTCCGATCGGAAGGACACCAAAATTGCACGCAATATTGCAACAGTGGCCTAACCAATGTCCTGTACAGCCGCAACATGACCTCCCAACTCCTGCACGCAACACTCTGACCAAAAAAGGAAAGCAGACCAGATGCCGTCTTCACTATCCTATCTACCTGCGACTCCACTTTCAAGGAGCTATGAACCTCCACTCCAAGGTCTCTTTTTTCAGCAACACACCCTAGGGTCTTACCATTAAGCCTATAAGTCCTGCTAAGATTTGCTTTCCCAAAATTGAACACCTCACATGTATCTGAATTAAACTCCATCACTTTATACCTTTTGTTTAATCATGTCTTGTTAGCTTATCAGAATGCCAACTGTGTTAGTCAGAATTACCTCACTACAGCTATACAATAAACCAATGGTGCTAATTCTCATTATCGTTCTACTTCTGCCACTATGGTTTTTCCTAATTCTACTTAATATTATTCTACTGCCACTATTAATTATTCTACTGCTACCTGTGCTCAATGAACCTCCATCCCCGACTAACCTGTCATGATTAGATATTTAGCTACCCCATCTATCACAATGTTTTCCAAGCTGACTCTATTAACAACTAATTAGATATTTAATGTCATATCCTGCTACAAGTGTCTCAAGCAGGCTGACTCTACTATCAATTAATTATTTAAAGTCATGTCCTAAGTATGTACTGTCACGATGTTTCCCAAACTGCCATGATGATATTTAGTAGGCGAGGCTGACTTTACTCATTGTTATTATCTCAGCCTCAGTCTGACTCTGCTAATTGGTGTAGGAGCATTCCACTATTCTTATCCCATCCTGCCACAGCGGCCCCATCCTGCCCCACTGATCCTTTGATGAATGTAGCATTCCGCAGACCCCTTGTAACAGATTGCCAGTAGGTTCCATGCCTTTAACCTTCCCATGCTTTCATGCTCTGTATTTTCTGTGTAGTGTTGGGATCTTTCATCAGACATCTGTTTATCTTCACCCCACTTTCCAGTACCTGGTCCTTATCCATGTGTGCTCTCGCTTCTCAAGTATTCGGCTCAATACTCCTGAATTGTTTTGATGACTCATAGCTTTACCACACGTTCAAACGGTGAGTTCCAATTATACAACACTCTCAGAGTGAAAACATTCTTCCTATATCTGAAAGTCCTCTCCCTTGCGTTTAATGGAGATACCTGGTTGTTAACTCTTCCCAGAAGAAGTTCATTCCTATCACACATACCGATCCCCTTAATGTGCACCTTAATCACTTCCTCACTCAGCCTTCTCCGCTCCCAGATAAAGAGCGTGAGCTGAGCTCGTCTATCTTCGCCATGGCGATAGTGTCATGCTGGAAAAGTACAGCAGGTCAGGCAGCATCCATGGAGCGGGAGAATCGATGTTTCTGGCATAAATCTTGCATCAAGAATGAGGCTTGTGGGTGGGGACTGAGAGATAATTGGGAGGGGGTTGGGATTGGGTGCAAGGTCGCTGGGAAAGCAAATGGTGGATGGAGGCGGGGAGAAGGTGATAAGTCAGAGGGGGAGAGATGAATAGGTCCGGAGTGTGGTGCTGAGTTGGATGTTTCAGACTGTGATAATGTGAGTGGAGGGGAAATGAGGAAGCCACTGAAATCCACATTTATCCCGTGTGGTTGCAGGGTCCCAAGGCAGAATATGAGGCGTTCATCTTCCAGGCGTCAGGTGGTAAAGGTTTGGTGGTGGCTTATGCCCGAAACGTCGATTATCCTGCTCTGCAATTCATATGACAGGGGAGATGTGAAAACCAAAGACTAAAAGAAGGACAAAAACTAATAGATTCAGAGTTAATGGAATTCGACACAGTGCGGACAGAAACCATTTGGCCAGTTGAGTCTGCTCTGTGCCGTGGAAGAGATTCATACTCCCCCACTCTATCTTTCTAAACCCGCATTTATGATCCACCTACAAAAATAGAAATTACTCCAAAAGCTCAGCGAAATCAGGCAGCATCAGTGGAGAGAAATCAGGGTTAACATTGCGAATTAAAATCAGTTCCGAGGAAGTGTCTGTTGACCCGAAATGGTCATTCTGTTTTCCCCGAGCTGCAATTCTAAATTTTGTCTCTTATTTACAGCACTTACAGTCCATTCAGATTTTGTTTGCCATTGACCTGAATTGCACACCTTTGCACTGTGGGAAGGAATCGGAGCAGCCAGAGGAAACTCACACGGGAGAGAGAGAGAGGAGTGTGCAAATTCCACACAGTCAGTCAAATAAGTTATGAATTGAAGGCGGGTTTCTGGGGCTGAAAGGCGCAGTTCTAACCACTGAACCCTCCCAATATGCAAGCGCCTGTCCTGGGAGCGAATTGAACCCGACCTCACGCAGTGACAGGCGGTGGTACTACCCAGGAATTCTATGCAAAAAGCAGCCTATTTGCTAATACTAAAAATTAACATTCGCTCAACTATCCGAACACCTTTTTTAAATTACTTGGCCTATAGCCTTGTATGTCTTGGCATCACAAATTCATATCTGAAAACTTATGAAAGTTCTGAGGATTTCTGCCTCTGCAACCTTTGCATGCACTGAGTTCCAGATTTCAACCAACCGCTGTTTCAAAACATTTGTCTGCACATTCACTCAAATCTTTCCTCTTCTATCCTTAAATCTATGCCACCCTGCCCCTCCCCCGTGATCGATCTCACCATCAAAGAGAAACATTGATTTCAGTGTACACCATCCATTTTCCTGATTATTTTATACATTTCAATCATGTTTCCTCTCAAACTCTTCGACACTAAGAAAAACGCCTCCAGTCTGTCCAATTTCTCTTCATAACTGAAACTCTTCTACCCAGACAATATCCTGGTAAATCTCTCCTGTATCATTTCCAGTGCTATCATATCCATGCTATCCATGCGAATTGCAGAACTGCACACAATAGACTAGATAGAGCTAAATGAGCAAGTGAAATAAATGATGTAGAAGTCCACAGACAGAAGTATTTTCGAATACATTTTCTTTTCCTCAGTGCTGCCCTGTGTCCTTTTCCACAGCCTGATGTTCTAATAATCTCTGGTGCATGTGGTAAAAGCTGCTACATGAGAATTGATCTCACAACCACGGTATCGTAATGGATTGATTGGCTTGAAGGTGAGCACATGGTTCTTCTATGACGGCACAGAGGCGCAAGAAATGCCAAAGCTGGGAGTGCTCCTGGTCAAAGGCGGGGACGAACAGCATAATTGTTGTATGAGGATACAACACCAGCACTACAGATTGGCTCAGCTGAAGCGTGCTGGAGCCTTCAGCGAGAGTCGATCAATTGAAAGCATTCTCTGAAATTTTCCTTAACAGTGCGCTATGTTGTTACTTTGACAGTAAGAGCTGTTTTTGATCACATCGTCTCCACATCAGCCTCTTGCTCCCAGTAAACACTTCAGACCAGCGTACATCACTTTCATTCCAACACAGCCACATGTCATATTCTCATTCCCTCTGTGATAATTAGAATTGACAAGATAATTCTCTGAGCTGCAGCAATGTAGCATGAAGTTGACAGAGTAGTGAACAAAGAAGAACAAAGAACAGAGAAAATTTACAGCCCAGGAACACGCCCTTAGGACGTCGAAGCCTGAGCTGATCCAAATCCATTGTCTAAACCTATCACCCAATTCCAAAGCATCTGTATCCCTCTGCACTCTTCCTACACATGCATCTGTCCAGGCACACCTGAAATGAATCTACCGTGCCTGCGTCTAATACCTCTGCTGGCAACACGTTCCAGGCTCCTATCACCCTCGGTGTAAAATGCTTCCAATGACTATCTCTCTTAAACTTTTCAACTTTCACCTTGAACACGTGACCTCTCATTATTGAATCCCTCATCTTGGGAAAAAAGCTTATCTCTATCCACCCTGGCTATACCCTTCATGATTTTGTAGACGTCAATCAGGTCCCCCTCAATCTCGTTTTTTTTAATGAAAACCAACGGAGCCTACTCAATCTCTCTTCAGAGCTATCATCTTCCATACTTGGCAACATCCTCATAATCTTTCTCTGCACATTCTCCTGAACGTCCACATCGTTTTGGTAATTTGGCAACCAGAACTGTACACAGCATTCTAAATGCGGTTGAACCAAAATCTTGTCCAATTTTAGCATGACCTTCCAGCTCTTACACTCAATGCCTGGTCCGATGAAAGCATGCCATCTGCCTTCTTGTCCACTCGATCCACGTGTGCAGCCACCTTCAGGGTACAAAGAAGCTGAACTCCAACATCTCTCTGCTCAGCAATTTTCCCCAAGGCTCTTCCGTTTACCGTATACTTGGCTCTAGAATTAGACTTCCCAAAATGCATCATCTCACATTTACCTGGATTCAACTCCATCTGCCACTTCTCCGCTCAACTGCCCTATCTATATTCTCCTTCATTCTTTGACAGTCCCCTTTGCTGTCTGCTAATTCACCAAACTTCGTGTCATCTGCAACTGTAATGGAGATATTTGGGCGAGCAACCCTTGGAGACTGGAGCATGGCAGTTGCTCGTAGTTAGATTCGATGAATAAAATCTGGAATATAACCCCGCTCAGAGGAAGAGTGACAAAAAGTTTTACTTTGCTGAAAACCCATTTATCCATGTCCCTTCAAAAGGGAAATCTGCTGTCCTTAATGAGATCTGACAACATATAACTGCAGACCAACAATAGTACGGTTCACCCATAAATTCCCTCTTACTCAGTTCAAGGAGATTTAAGGATGAACAACAAATGTTGTTCAGACTATGATGGCCACACTCCGTGGGAGAATAAGGAAGGATAAAAAAAAAGATGCGTGGATGACGGGAAAAATTGGGAATCCTCTCAGCATGGTCTCAAATTCAGCTGATTATCCAAACTAAATAGACACAAGGATACCCACGCCTCCATGAAGTCAGGTCCATGGGGACGGGGTCTGTAGGAAGGGATTCAATTACCCGCTGAATTGTGAAATCAATTGTTCAGTCACAGTGTGGGTAGGTCATTCACCACTCCCCTATGTGAGAAGGAATCAGTCAGGAGACCAACCTGCAGAGTTGCCATCAGGTTTACAAATGACAGCAAGGGTCCGATTCAGTTGTTATTGCAGGTGTTCATCCTATCCAGCAATGAACCATGCTTGAATGCCTTTATCCAGTGGAGTACCACTGTTTCCTGATGTAGATCAATAATTCAAACTTAGTTGGAGGAGTCATGTTTAGAAGTTTACAGACGATTCAACAATTAGTCATGTAGTTGACTGTGATGAATAATATCAGGGACTGCATTGATGTGTCAATCAGGTGGAAAGGAAAAGCGGCGAATGGAATTGAATTCAAACAAATAAGTGGTAATGAATTTGGGGAGTTGAGACAATAGCAGTGAGAATTCTGAGTGGTGTACAGGAACAAAGAGATTTTGGAGTATATATTCACAGATCTCTGAAGATTGTTGGACAGAGAGATCAGTTGTACGAGAGGCTCTTTGTTGACCACAGTCTGAGAATGATATTCGATCTTTAGCAAACGCCAGTTTCGGAAACAACTGAAGGAATGAGCACAAGTCTGGTCAATGCGATAATCAACATTTTTCAAAATTGTAAAATAAAAGGTGGAGGGCTCGAGTATAACACTTTGCCCATCAAGACCGCTTCACCACTCAATGAATTTACCACTGTTTCGTCTCCAAGTCATGCTGGTATGAGCCTTGGGGGGTAATTCATAAATGGTGACGTTTCAGTGCATCTTCTACCTTGTCGTTTTAGTCGGTACAGTCTTTGAGCTTTGAAGGTTCTGTCAACAAAGCCTGGATGACTTACTTCAGTGAATATTCTAGGTGGCGCACTCTGCTGCAATTGTGCCTCAGCAGTTAAGGGAATAAATATTCAGGCGTTGAACAATGTACAGTTAAGTGACTGTACTGTCGTGGAGGGTGTCCAGTTCCTTCAGTGGTATTTCAGCGGCACCCGCCTAGGCAAATGAAGAGAGTTCTATTCAACATCTTAGTTGTGCATTGCGGACGATGTCGGCTTCACGGAGTCAAGGGTTGAGTTAATAATCAAACAAAGTCGACCGACGGACATGTTTTTGTCGTCAATTTCTTTTATGCGCGATCAGGTTCCATTTCTCCTAAACACTAGCTGTCAGGACGATTACACGGAGGAATTCAGTTACAATGAAGCAATTGAATGTCAATCGAATATGATTAGATTCTCATTTGTCAGAGTTATCATTGCTGTATTTGGTCATTCTGTGGATCAATCCGATTCCAATCGCTTTCTGGTTTCAAGTTCCAATTCCCATCTGCGCCTGAAATTTCAACCCATTTCATCACCGACATTTCTCCACCTGTCTTAATAATATGTAAGTATGCTGCAGGGGACAGCAGAGATTTACGAGGATGTTGCTAACTCTGCATAAAATGGACATTGGTGGAATGATTGGTTAGGCTGGGATTATTCTCCTCGAAACAAAGGAGATGGAGGGGTGCTCTATAATCATATAACACCAATTATACACGTTCACTCTTCGTGGAATCTTGACAGGGTAGATACGGGCAGGTGGTTTGCCCCATGCTGTGAGGAGAACACCAGAGGACATAATCTCAGAATTAGATATTGCCCATTTAATTCAGAAATGAGGAGTCATCTCTTTGCTCAGGGGCCAGACAATCTCTGCCATCAGTGTTGTTGGGTGTTTTCAAACTGTGCCAGATAGTTAATCAGACAGATGATGAAATTTTGTCGAGGTAAGTGAGCAGAAAGGAGTTAAAGATTATCAGATCAACCATGAGTTCGTTGAATGGTGAGGCAGACTCCATTGGCTGAATGGCAAACTCCCACTTGTTTAACATTTGATCTAACGCCTTATTTTATTCATAAGTTCAGAATTGTGGGGGGATGTGATGAAGTGATAGAAAAGGTTTATTAAACAGATCAGACAGATTTGGAAAAAGGCTCATAAACTCAGGAAGACGAAATGTGCTGTGACCTGGGGATAACAAATGACACTGGACACAGCAGAGGTGGCTGATTACTGAAGCTGTGAATGCTGAAGAAAGTTGGTAGACTTTATACAATTGGCAAGTCAGTGATTACGCTGGATGATGGATCGTTGTATGATTCACACACAACAGAAATTTGTGAAAGAATGAAAGGTTCGTTTCATTGGAGAAGTTTTCTGCGGTTCCAATTCCGAGTGACTGTTTGAATTACTGATCAGATCATTGTGTGAGGTGTTCGGTTAAGATACTCATGTGCAACCCCACTGGATAAACCTGTACTCCCGATCTATTGTTATTTGTTTCTCATTCTTTCGATGCAAATTCATAGAAAGACAAGATGGAATGAGGGGCGGAAAGAAAAATGCGTTCCTTCTCATAACACCAAATTTATTTACCATTGAATAGAATGACTGCTCTCACACTTCATTACGACTTTAATGTGGTGTCGATTATTCGTGAATCTCCCGTCCAGTGAAGGGGAAGAACAAGATCCTCGACCCAGTGTATACCAGAGTGTGAGGTGCAAAGAAAAACTGCTGGAGCGGTTTGTGAAGTTAGCAACCAGAGTGTGACTCGAACTCGTGAATGTGGAGCACAGCGGTATAATAACCCACCAACGTAGTCGCCCAGTCTTCGCAGCACATTTTTAGAGGGGTGACTTGTGACCTCATCAGGCCACATGTGGTGAAAGTAAAGGATGAGAAATGTGGGTGGCACGGTGGTTAGCACTGCTGCCTCACAGCGCCAGAGACCCGGTTCAGTTCCCGCTCAGGCGACTCTGTGTGGAGATTGCACGTTCTCCCCGTGTCTGCGTGGGTTTCCGCCCACAGTCCAAAAATGTGCAGGTTAGATGAATTGGCCATGCTATCCTGCCCGTAGTGTTACGTAAGGGGCAAATGTATGGGTGGGTTGCGCTTCGGCGGGTCGGTGTGGACTTGTTGGGCCATCGGGTCTGTTTCCACACTGTAAAGTAATCTAATCTTGTAGAGCGGTGGCATGTGACCTCATCAGAACTGTGTCAGAATGAAACAGAGAACAAGAATTTTCCGTCATATTCATACCTACATTTGACTCATAATGTCTTCAGTCACTTTCTCTCTCACGTGAAGCAGCCATGGAGAGGGAAATAAAGGCGATGTTGTGGCTCAATGGCCTTTCTGATATGGCTGAACCTGAATTGGATTAAATCGCAAGAAATGCTGTTTTGTTCGTTTCATTTTAATTTTGCTGCAACCTCACAATGTTCATTGTAATAATCAGAAGTGAATTAGATTTATCTCATTGTAACGATTAATGTTGTATTCAAATTTGCTCCGACTTTATTTCAGTTTAAGAAAAGTATTGCTTAGAAAATTAGAGTGTTAAAATGCAAAAGAAAACCCACCAGTTTTGTTGCTCGTTGCTTTGGCAGATTTCACAGAGTATAAAATGGACCAAACATCATGGTGTTTGTCCTCATCTTTAACGCATATGATTAAAGCCGGAAGTCGATCTCCAAGCAACTGGTCACTTCTTATTCATTATGTAATATCATCCCTTCACAATGAGAAAAATCCACTTAGTTCCATTTACAATGCTTCAGGTAGAATATTATGCCAAATCTTTCAAAATCCAGACTTTTTGGAACCGAATCTTATTCAGCTGCACGCATTCACGAAATGTCTTTACATTTAAAGTCAACCCACTTAGACATTGTTTCCCTGCAACTTCCGACCGACTACACCCCACCCCTACACGCTTACCGAGCCACACGCTGTCTCTCTCCTTGTGAAATTTATTCCTTGTATGTCACCAAATGTGCCTTTCCAAATATTTTGAAAAACAGATTCTCGGAGTGACAGCGATTCTGCTCTCATCATTTCTTTGTCCTTCAAAGGTTTTTTTCAAAGGCTTTGAATGTCTAGCATCTCGATGTTTACTTACTTGAAAGTGGGAAATTTCCACATATTTACTCTGTCCAAACATTTCATAACCTGAAAAACCCCAATTAAGTCTTTCTTGGTTCAGGGATAACTGTTCTAAATTTTCGAAGACAACAAGTGAATAAAATCTCATCCTCAGTATACCTTGTCAGCATCGCTTCTAATGGTTTTACACCCCAGTAAACACCGTCATTATCCTCTCCGATAGATTCACAGAATCCTACAGTGCAGAAAGAGCCTTTCAGTCAATCGAGCCGGTGTTGACACTCTGACGAGCATCTCACCAAGACCTATCTCTCCTCTCCATTTCCTTATATTTCACCAGAAGAAGGGGCAACCCTCCCCATTATGATTTCAAATAAAGCTGTTGGGCTATAACCTTGCGTCCTGTGACTTCTGACATTGTCCCCGCGTTACCCATGGTTAATTAACTTATTTTACTTAATTCAATCCGTGGACACGAGAGGACAATTTAACTTGGCCAATCAACATAACCCTCAGACCGAACAGCAATGCGAATGACTGAGCCAATGTTACATCATAGTGAGCAAAACCTGAATCATTTATAATGGCTTTATACCCTGGTAACGCAGCCTCATCAATCCAAATTCAATGTATCGAAACGCTACTCTGTGCTTTACAATCTGATTCGTGCTGCGGGAAATCTTTCTGCACTCATATTTGAATGCCTTTACGCTGTTTCCCCCTCACTTTCCTGCTTCCAAAAAACACTTCAATTCGGAACAAGTCTGCCGAAACAGTAACAAGGTGCAGTTTTCAGAAGTCACGTGTTTGCGCTTTCATTGACACACTGCCTCCCTGAGAGCTGCTCTTATTCCCCACTTGATTCAGGCAGCACTGGCCTTCCTGTGACATGCCCCATCGAGAATGGAAGGGCAAGTATCAATACCCGCACTTGGGAATGGAGCGACTGTTTTAAAATATTTACATTGTCCCCAGTGGAGAATTGAGCCCTGTGACAGGCGGGGACACTAACCACTATACTACCGAGAACAAAAATGTCAAAGGAGGCCCTTCAACCAATTGTGGCCACACTTGTCAAAAACAACTGCCTAATGAACTGAATCCCATTTCACAACGTTTATCCCACAGGCTTATATGTCTTGGCATCACAAGTTCAAATCTGAATGTTTGTTCAGGTTCCTAAGGGTTTCTGCCGCTCTGAAAAATGCAGACAGTGTATTCCAATTGTCTCTGTCCTATGTCAGTAAAAGCTGCTACATGGGGATTGATTTCACAACCACGGTATTCAAATAGATCGACTCGTTTGGAGGTCCCGATGGTGGGATTGGGGCACGTTCACCCAGCAAAAGTGACCGCAGCACAGACAGAACGTTATGAATGTGAAAGGGAGTGATAGATTGTGCATTGCCTCAGAGAAATGGGAGGAGGGACGGAAAGGAGGTTTAATGATCGTGGGAAGGAGAGAAATCTCCGACAACGAGTGTGTTTGAATCCTGATATATGAAACCATGTGTCACAAAAAGGACAACGGAGAGAAAACTTAGTGCCGTGATTTGGTTTCAAATCGAGGTTGCTGTGGTCACAATGCAAAATACGGACAACCACGATCACAGTAAACACAGAACAGGATGCTTGCAAGCAGCAATACGTATACTAGCAGAGGAAATGATTGGAAAAACAGCAAATGTACAATATCAGTACTCAGCGAACAATGACAGGCATGTGGGAACTGAGAATGAAATGAATCTTCAAATTTGATGTCTTCAGAGGCTGTGGAGATCCTTGAATGAGAATGTTGAAAACTGAGATTGATAGATTTCGCCAAAATATCAAAGACTCGGGGGACAGTACAGGATATTGTTGAAATGTATGCTTCAGCAGCATTTTAGCTTAACATCGGCGACTTCACCAGCTTCCTCAAGGCCATAACCAGTGTTGCAGATAATCACACATAATCCCAGTTCACAGCCTCGGATTCAGAGAAACTGCGGCACAGCCTCCCAGATCCAACCGGGAATGGGAATGGGATGAGTGCACGATGTTACTCTTTGGTTCCAGTGATGCAATAGGTGACAGTGCGGTCCTTCTATGATGGTATAGAGGCGCAAGAAATTCCTCATGCTCCTGATCAAGGGAATAGCTGTCCCCGTTTATACTCTCATAGCGATTTATAGTGCATCTTGCTAAGACAGCTGAGTGGCACAATTGGAGCGTGTTGAGCCGTTAACTTTGCATTGGTGGGTTTAACAGATGATTTTGCTATTTGGATCTGTGTTTCCGACACTGGCAATGGCAGCTGCATTTGCTTGCATCAGCTCAGAATCAGTTTCTTCCACACAGTCAAGACTTCAACCTGGAGAAGGTGGTGTTGGGTGATATTTTGAACTGGTTGTCCTTGGGGGCTGGGACACGGAAAAGGTGATGTTTAAGTTCGACGAGTAAAACCTGGAATGCAAGCCTGACCTCAGAAACAGAGATAATAACTTTAATTTCCTACAATCGCATTCATTCATGTCCCTTATGCAGAATCTTCCCCAGTCCTACCTACGAGAGACTCCAGGGCCAGAAAAACATGAGCTGACCTTTAATTCAAGAATCCCCATCGTTTGGGGAAGCAGGGTAGTCGGCCCTTCCAGTCCTGACGGTCCATCCGAAGCGCATCCCACCAGACCCCACGGTATTCCCTATCCCATAAACCTGCATTTCCCATTGTTTATCCCTGTAACTGGTACATCTTTGGTCAGAGGGAGAAATAAAAACGCAAACACACAGAGAATGTGCAGACTGCCCATTCTGTGCAGACAGAGACCCGAAGCTGGGATCGCACCCGGGTGTGTGGCGTAGCCAGTCAGCAACGAACAATGGGCGAAGAATAAATGTTCTCCTCACCAGTGATACACACACCCTGTGGGTGAATGAGGAAGAATGAAAACACATTAACAACATGGAAAACAGGATTTGTATATGTGTGGACACAATTTGAAAGGATCGTTCACCCTGGGTTGAAAAAAGGACGCCGATACCACAGAGAAAGCAGGGCAATGTGGGAACTGCAGGAAGAGATTCAATTAACCACAGAAATGGGAACTCATTTAATCAGTAACACTGGGGACAAGCCGTTCACCAGCCCCGTGTTTGGGAAGGGGTCACTGAGCAAAACAACCTCCGAGACTCCAGCAGGATTACATTTCCCATCAGGTGTTCGGTTATGCTGTCAATGCTGCTGTTCATCCCAACCAGCTATTTGTTCCATAGCGTCAATCGTAGAGTCATACAGCATGAAAACAGCCCCCTCAGTCCAACCAATCCATGCTGAACATACTGCCAAACTAATCTACTCCCATCTGCCTCCTGCTGTACCCGCTGAGTCGTTATAATGCCCTTGTAGTTTTACTTCTGTGTTGTTGATCCAAAAACCCAAGTAATATTTTGGGGACAGAGGTTTCAGGTCCTGGCATGACAGATAGTGGAGTTTGAATTCAATAAGCACCTGGAATTGAAGAGTCTCAATTGTGTGGAAACTCCCATCTGATTCACTCATGCCAGTTCAGAAAGCAAACTGTCATATTCCTCTGCTCTGTCCCACAGGATACTCCAGATGGATAATATTGTGGTTGACTCTTAACTGTCCTCTGGGAAATAACTGATGCACTAGGCATGCATAATTTATTTTAAAAGTCCCACTTTCCCATTCATGTTTGGATCGAATTGTTCTTTAAATTGTTGCAAACGTACCCTCATCCATCACTTCCTCAGCAAGTTAATTGCACACGTAAAACACATTCTCTAAAAAGAAAGCCTCACATGTCTTTTTTTATTATCTCTCTCTCTCTTCATCTTAAACATATGCCCTCTCGTCTTAAAATCCCCCTCCTGGGAAAAGCCAGCTATCGTTAACTCTAACTTGCCTCTCAAGAATTCAGAAATTTCTGTCAGGTCGCCGCTCAAACCCCTAACCTCGAGTGAAACCAGTCTCAACTAGGAGAAAGTGAGAACTGTAGATGAGGGATCAGAGTCGATCGTGTTGTGCTGGGAAATCACAGCAGGTCAGGCAACATCTGAGGAGCAGGAGAATCGACGTTTCAGGGAAGAGCCTGATGAACGACACTTGCACGAAAAAATGATTCCCCTGCTCCTCGCATACTGCCTTACCTGTTGTGGTTTTCCAGCACCCCGATCGGGAATCTGAAAATAGTCTCAGCCTATCGAGCCTTTCATTATAACACAAACCTTCCACACACGGCAACATGCGTGTATACCTTTTCTGAACCTGCTCCAGCTGAATAATATCATTCCTGCAACTGGGCTAATAGAACTGGACATAATATTCCAGAAGAGGCCTCATCAATGTCCTGCAAACCTTCAACATAACGTCCCGACTACTATACACAAAGGACTGAGCAATGAAGGGAAGTGTGTCAAATACCTTTGACCACCTTGTCTGTAGGTGATGCAAACTACAAAGAATTATGTACCTGCATCCCTAGCTTCCGTGTTCTCCAACACTACGCAAAGCCCTACTCTTGTTGTTGTACCAAAATGCAATACCTTCCATTTATCCAGATTGAACTCCATGTTACATTTTTCAGTCCAACGACTCATTGGATTAATATCCTTTTGAAACTTAGATAATCTTCCTCACTGTCTACAATTGCACTGTCTGCAAACCTACGCAGCATGCCTGCTGTGTGTTCCACTGCTTTCTCATATAGATCAATGATTCATATTTACTTGTAATGATCGTTATTCAGCAGTGTGCAGATCATACAAGTTAGTCATGCAATTAACCATGAGGAAGAAAGCCGCAGACTGCAGGGAGATATTAAACAATTGGAAATAAAAGTGGTGAAAACAATTCATTCCAGGGAAGTGGGTGATTGTGAAGCAAAATCAAACTTCAAACCAGCCGCGCTCGCTCCAGTTGTGGCAGTCAGCCGTCTCAGCAAGATGCTCTGTAGATTGCTATGTCATTATAAACGGGAACAAATTTCGCTTCTGCCCCGCCTTTGACCAGGAGCACTCGCAACCACGGAACTGCTTACGTCTCTAAACCGTCATAGACTTACCGTGCATTCTCCGGTTGTGTCACTGGAGCCATCGAGTATCTCTGCGACCTCATTCCCATCCCGATTTCCAGTTGGATCTTTGTGACTGCGCCAGTCAATTCCTCTGATTCTGGGGCTGGGAACTGGGACTCTGTGGTAGCAGTGGTTGCTGCCTTGTGGGGGAAAACTGGTGAAGGAGCCGATGTTAAACTGCATTGCTATTGGAGCATACATTTCAACAAAACCTGCACTGTCCCCGGAGTCTTTGATGTTTTGGAGAAATCTATTTATCTGAGCTTTCAGCGTGTTAATGATTGAATCACCACAGCCTCTGCGGGCACCGATGTTAAACGGTCAGCCCATTCTGAGTTCCCACATATCTGTCACTGTTCGCTAAGCACTGATATTGTGTTCAGTACTCTGCCTAACATTGTCTCTGTTACTGTACTTATAGCGGCCTGGTAGTGTGCTGCTATATGGGAGGCCGCGATCGTATAGTGGTTAGTACTCTGCGTTGTGACTGCAGAAACCTCGGCTCTAATCCGAGTCACGGCAGTAGTTTCTCAATGCGCCCCAGTTTTTGTGAAGCACACAAAGGTATAAGTTATTTTAACATGGTAATTTTGTCCAAGGCAATGATCTTTTTCCTTCAAATTCTGCTCGCTCATAACTCGGTGTTTCATATGTCAGAATTCAAATCCGCCCGTTCTCAGAGATTTCTTCCCTCCTACGATCATTAACCCGACTTTCCGTCCAACACCACCATTTCATTAATTTGGGCATGCCAGTGTTGGTCTATGGTGTACAAAGACAATAATCGCACAACACCAAGTTATAGTCTTGCATGTTTAATTGAAGCACTAGCTTTCTGAGCGCTGCTCTTTTGTGGAGTCATTTCCTATTTCATTAAAGCACTGCCGAATCTAACACTGACTCTCACATTGATACCGTTCAGTCTGTGCTGCTGTGGTCACTTTTGCTGGGTGAACGTGCCCCAACCCTACGATCGGGACCTGCACACAGTTGATCCATTTGGTTACCGCTGTTGTGAGATCAATAGTCATGTAGCAACTTTTACTGAGACGGACAAGAGATCATTGGAGGGTCAAGCTCAGGAAAATGACACAGGACAGTATCGAGGAAAAGCAACTCCATTGGAAAAGATCAGTTTGACCGGTTTTCTGCAATGCCCGAGCGCTCTTACCACTGGACTGTTAACTCAGACACCAGGGACTCGGGTTTGACTCCGACCATGCTAGGTGGTAGAATTGGGATTCAGTAAATATCTGGAATTATGAATCTAATAACTCCCATAAATCCACGGTCAGTTGTTGAAAAAAAACCCATCAGTTTCACTGTCGTCCTTTAAAGAATGAAACTGCCATTCTTATCTGGTCGGGCCTCCATCTGACTCCAGACTCACTTTAATATCGTTGAGACTCAGTGCCCGCTGTATACTTATAGATAGTAAAATATGCTGCAGAGCTAGCGATGCCCTCATACAGTAGCACAATAAAAGAAGTTTATTTGGCTCTAGCACAAGTACTGTGTGCAGTTCTACAATTCACATTATAGCATGGATGTAATCGCACTGGGAACAGTGCAGGAGAGATTCACTGGAGTATTGTCTGGCTGAATAGTTTCAGTTATGAGGACAGGCTGGGGTTGTTTGTCGCCGAGCAGCGGAGATTGGGGAAGACATGACTGAGATGTACAAAACAATCAGGGATACGGATCGGATAGACTGAAAGAAACGTTTCCTGTTGATGGAGGGATCAAATACCGGGCCAAGAGATGTCGGGAAAAGGCAGAAAGGTTTGAGTTGATGTGCGCAAAGCGTCAGAGAGGCGGAAACCCTTTACACCTGAAAAAAAAATCAGATGAGACTTTGTGATGCCATGACATATAAGGCTTTGGGCTGAATGATGGAAAACTTGATTCAGGTGGTTAAGCAGTTGTGTTGGAAAAGTGCGGCCACAACAGGCTGAAGGGCCTCCTTCGACGTTGTTGTCCTCGGCAGTATCGTGGTTCGTGTCCCTGCCTGTCAGAGAGCTCAATTCTCCGCTAGGGGCAACGTAAAGTTTTTAAACCTGTCGCTTTGTTCTCCAGTGAAGGTTATTAATGCCTGGCCTTCCATTCTCGATTGGATATGTCACAGCAATGACAGTGCTGTCTGAATCACCGTGGGGAAGGACTGCAGCTCCTGGGGAGAGAGTGTCAGTGAAAGTGCTAACACGTGACTTCTGCAAACTGCACATTGTATCTGTGTTGGAATGAAAACAATTTTATCGATTTGTTTCTGACTTAAATGTTTGCTTAAAGCAGGAACCTTCGGAAGAAAACAGGGTAATCCATTCATATATGAGGGCAGAAACATTTCCTGCAGCACGAATGAGGTTGTACATCGCAGAATCGCGTTTGGATGCATTGAATTATGGTTGATGGGCGCAGCTTGCTTTCACTCGGCTGAGTTACCAGTGTATAAAGCTATTAAACATTATGCAGATGGTACTCACTGTTATGATATAATTCCTGAGTGGCTCGCACTGATTTTAGATCTGCTTTTGAGGTGGATTGACCATGTTAAATTGCCCTGTCATGTCTAGGGAGTGAAATCACTAAGTTAAATGAATTAGGCATGGGTAATGCGGGGATAATGTAAGCAGTCTCACGATGCAATGTTTTATTCCAGTAGGTTTACTTGAAATCACAAGCCAGAGGGCTGTTCTTCTTCAGGTGAAATATATGGGATAGAGTGGGGGGAGATGTCTGGTTGTGATGCTCTTCAGAGTGACCCTATAGACTCGATGTGGTGAATTGTACTTTCTACCTTGTCGGGAATCTGTGATTCTATCAGAGAGGACACTGCCAGCGTTTACTGGGCTGCTAAGACATTAGAGACGATGCTGACGGCGTTTTGTGGGGATTGGATTTTATTTATTTTTGTGTTGGAAAATTTGGAACTGAACCAAGGAAAACCGAATGGAAGTTTTCCAGAGTATGTGAGGTTTGGAGGGAGGAAATAGGTGGTAAATTCACTCTTTCAAGTTACTAAATTTCTGAACATCAGGTATTGAAAACCATTGATGTAGGGCAAAGAAATGATGGGAGCAGAATTTCTGTCACTCAGAGAATCCGTTTCCAAAATATTTGGAAAGGCACATTTAGAGACACACAAGCAGTGAGTTTCACCAGGAGAGAGAGACAGTCTGTGGCTGGGTAAAAGTGTAAAAGTCGGGTGTGGGGGATGGAAGGTGCGAGGAAACAATGTCTAATTTGGATGAATTGAAATGAAAAGAAGTATCAGAAACGTATGCAGCCGAATAAGAGTCAGCAAAAAATTGCAGTATTTTGAAAGATTTACATTAATATTCCACATTAAACATTATAAATGGAACTGGGCAGATTTTATAGATTGTC
This sequence comes from Chiloscyllium plagiosum, assembly GCF_037043375.1. Classification (NCBI taxonomy): domain Eukaryota; kingdom Metazoa; phylum Chordata; class Chondrichthyes; order Orectolobiformes; family Hemiscylliidae; genus Chiloscyllium; species Chiloscyllium plagiosum. The sequence continues at coordinate 70,748,089 of NW_028270160.1, read as the reverse complement.
AAGGAAAGTTATTCCATAATGAATAGGAAGTGACACATCGCTTGGAGGTCGATTTTCTGCTTTAATTTCATGCCTTAAAGATGGGAGGACAATCGCCATGATGTTGGGTTCATTCGATACCCACTGAAATCTGCCAAAGTAACTGAGCATCAAAACTTTCAATTTTTCTCATCAGTATTTTCTTTAAGCTGAAATAAATTCCGATCAAAATTGAATACAATATTAAACATTCCAATGATATAAATCCAATTCACTTCCGATCATTGCAATGAGCAGAGTGAGGTTGCAGCAAAATTAATAAAATGAAGCGAAAAAAACTGCATTTCCGGGAAATTTACCCAGTTCAGGTTCAACCATATGAGAAAAGCCATCGAGCTAAACCATCACCTTCACTTCTCTCTCCATATATACTTCCTCACGTGAAGGAGAAACTGTCTGAAGACATTATGAGTCAAGAGTAAATATGCGTGTGAATGTGATAGGAATTTCTTGTTTGCTGGTTCATTCTGAGAGAGTTCTGACTCGGAATGAATCAAGGACAGCTATTCCTTCCAAGGATGGTGTCAATTCCTTGGCTTTTGCTGATATTATCATTCCGCTGAAAGCAGAAACATAATGGTGTGGATTCGATTCCGCTCAAGGAATTTCTCATCCTCTATTAGCACCATATGTAATCGTGACAGGGTCACATGGGAGCTCCTTTGTTATGCGAGGAAATGGCCCCGAGGTTATGGCGACGGGTTAGTAATTCATTGTTCACACGTGGGTTCAGATCCTACTGTGGTTGTTACTTTTATTAAACGCAGCTGTGGTTTTCCTTTGTGACTCACATCTTTAGTCTACATTGGATGGAGAATCTTGCTCTTGCACTTCATTGCACCAGAGATTTGCGATACCACATCAAAGTCGCAACAAACCAATTTGATTCTGTTGTCAGTTGAACTGGGATAATGAAAAGGAGTGCAACTTTTGTTTCATCCCTTCATTCCATCTTGACTTTATATGAATATACATCGAATGAAAGAGAAACAAATAAGGAGAGATCGAGAGCAATAGTTTATCCAGTGGGATTGTGAATGAGTATATTGATGTAACACTCCACACAAAGGTCTGATCAGTATTTCATTCAGTCAATTGGAATTGGAACTGCAGAAAGCTTCTCCATTGAAACAAACCTTTCATTCTTTCACAAACTATTGACGTGTGAATCACACTGCGATCCATCATCCAGCGTGATCATCAAGTTGCCAACAGCATTAGATCCACCAATTTTCTTTAGCAATCACAACTTCTGCACATACCCATCTGTGGTGTGCCCAGTGCCATTCGTTGTTTCCAGGCAACAACACATTTCTTCTTCATGGGTTTATCAGCCTTGTTACTGATCTTACTGATAAGTTTGAGAAGCCTTTTCTATCATTTCATTCCATCCCCTCAGAATTCCAAACTTATCAATAGAATAATACGTTCGACCAAATGATGTAGGATTGGAAGTCGGCCATTCAGCCCATCGAGTCTGCTCCACCATTCAACGAACTCATGACTGATCTGATAATCCTCAACTCCATTCTCTTGCCTTACGTCGACAGAGCTTCATCGTCTTTCTGGTTAAATATCTGTCTGGCACATTTTGAAAATGCACAATAACTCAGCCGACACAAAAGTTTCTGGAAAGGGTTCCACAGAATCACTGGACGCTGAGCAAAGAAATTACTCCTCATTGCTGAATTAAATTGGCAATAACTAATTGTGTCTTCATGTCCTCTGGTGCTCTCCTCATACCAGAGGGCAAACTACCTGCCCGTAACTACCCTGTTAAGATCCCATGAATATTGAATGTTATTATGTTATAATAGAGCTCCTCTCCGCCTCCTTTGTTTTAAGGAGAATAATCCCAACCTAACCAATCATTCCACGAAGGTTATCCAATGTTGACAACATCCTCGCAAATCTCTGCTGTCCCCTGCAGCGTCCTTACATATTATTAAGGCAAGTAGAGATATTTATGAGAAGGAACGATTGAAATTTCAAGCACAGATGGGAAATGGAGCTTGAAATCAGACAGCGACTGGAATCAGATCGTTCCACACAAGGACGGAATACAGTAATGATAACTCTGACAAATGAGAATCTAATCACATCCCACTGACATTCAATGGCTTTACTGCAACCAAACTACCCCATGTAATCATCCACAGAGCTAGTACTTAGAGTAGAAAGGATATGATCTGGCTATATAAACACTTTGACAACAAAAACATATCCTTTGGTAGACATCTTTTGATTATAAACTGAACTCGTATCACCGTGAATCCTAAATCGTTTGCAACGCACAAATGAGACGTGGAACACGACTCTCTCCATTTGCTTAGATGGGTGTAACTTCAATAACATTTAAGGAACTGGATACCATTTACGACAATGCAGTCACTTGATTGTACCCTCTTCAATACCTGTAATATTCATTCTCTTCACCGCTAAGGCACAATTCAACTGAGTGCACCAACTACAAGATGCACTGGAGTAAGTCTTCTGGGCATTTTAACAGAACGTTCAAAGCTCAACAGCTGTACTGACTATAAAGACAATGTTGGAAGATGCAACGAAATGTCACCATTTGCAAGTTACCCTCCAAGGCGCATAGCACCCTGACTTGGAAAGGAATCAGTGACAAACTCATTGAGTGGTGAAACAGTCTTGATGGGCAACATTGCATATTTCAGCCTTTCATCATTTATCTTACAATTTTAAAAAAAAAATGATGATTTATGCGGTGACCAGACTTGTGCTCAGTCCTTTAGCTGTTCCCTAAACTGGTGGTTGCTAAAGTTCTACTATCATCCACAACCTGTGGTCAACAACAGAAAATATCCGAAAACCCTCTCAATCAACTGATTCCCCTCAAGATTAGAGTGGTGTTGGAGAAGCACAGCAGGTCCGGCAGCATCTGAGGAGCAGGAAAATAACCGTTTCGGGCAAAAGCCCTTTATCTAAAATGAGACTGGGACCATATGGGATGGAGAGATAAATGGGAGGGGGTGTGGCTGGGGGGGAGGTAACTGAGAGCGCAGTAAGTGGATGGAGGTGGGGGGTGAACATGATATGTCAGAGAAGAAGTTGTAGTGGATAGGTGGGAATGAGAATGCATAGATGGGACACGTCATGAGGACTGTGTTGAGCTGGAAGTTGGGAACTGGAGAAAGGTAGGGGAGGGGAAATGAGGAAACTGGTGAAGTCTAAATTGATGCCATGGCGTTGAAGGGTCGCAATGCGAAAGATGAGGCTTTCTTCTTCCAAGCATCGGGTGGTGAGGCAATGGCGATGGAGGAGGCCCAGGACCTGCATGTCCTCGGGAGAGTGGGAGGGGGAGTTGAAATGTTAGGCCAAGGCACACTGGGGTTGATTCTTGCGGGTGTCCTCGAGATATTTTTTGAAGTGTCTGCGAGAAGACATCCAGTCTCCCCAGTTTAGAGGAGACAACGTCTGGAGCAACAGATACAATAAATGACATGTGTGGAAGTGCAGTTGAACCTTTTATGGATGCGGAATCCTCCATTTGAGCCTTGGACGGAGGTAATGGGGTAGATGTGGGTGCAGGTTTTGCAGTTCCTGCAGTGACAGGGCAAGGTGCTAGGAGGAAAGGGTGGATCATTGGAGGGCGTGGACTTGACTAGGTAGTCACGGAGCGAACGGTCTTGGTAGAAAGTGGATAGGGGTGGGGTCCGTTTCGAGTTGACAAAACTTCCATCGGATGATGTGATTTATGTGGAGCTTGGTGGGATGGAGGATGAGGACCTTGTTGCGGTTGGAGGTGTGGACTTCGTGGGCGGAGGTACGGGACATGGATGAGATGCGTTTGAGGGCATCGTCAACCAGAAAGGAGGTGAAGTTCCGGTCTTTAAAGAAGGAGGACATCTGGTGTGTTCTGTGGTGAAACTGGTCCTTTGGGAGCAGATGCGATTGAGGTGGAGGAATTGGGAATACAGGATAACATTTGCACAAGAGGTGGGCTGGGAGGAGGTGTCATCCAGACAGCTGTGGGAATCAGTGGGTTTGCAAAAAGTGTGAGTAACACTGACCTCGAGGGAGAAATTTCCTTCCCCACCACTATCCACTTTTCACAAGGATTGTTTCCTCCACGACTACCTAGTCAAGTCCACGCCCTCCAATGAGCCACCCTCCCCTCCCGGCACATTCCCCTGCCACCGCAGGACTTGCAAAACCTGCACCCACATCTTCCCCCTCACATCCTTCCAAAGCTCCAATGGAGCCTTCCACATCTATCAAATGCGCATCTGCAATTCCACACATGTCATTTATTGCATCCGTTTCTCACGATGCGGTCTCTTCTACATTGGGACCACCGGACATCTTCTCGCAGAGCGCTTCACAGAACATTTTCAGGACACCTGCAACATTCAACCCAACGCCCCTTGAACAAACACATCAACTACCCCTCCCCACCCACTCTCCTGAGAGCATGCAGGCCTTGGGCCTCCTCCACCGCCATTACCTCATCACCTGACGCCTCATCTTCCAACTCTGGACCCTTCAATCCAGGGCATCAATGTGGTATTCACCAGATTACTCCTCTCCCCACGCCCACCTTATCCGAGTTCCAGCCTTCCAGCTCGGCATCATCCTACTGACGTGTACCACCTTTCTATCTTGCTTCCCACCTATCCGCTCCACCCTCTTCTCTGACCTATCACCTTTAACCCCACCTCCATCCACCTACAGCATTCTCAGCTAAATTCTTCCCAGACCCAGCCCTCCAGTTTTTGTCTCCACCCTCGAGGCTCCCAGCTTAGTCCTGATGAAGGGCTTTAGCCCAAAACATCTTTATTTTTTGCAATTCGGATGATGCCTGACCTGCAGTGTTTCTTCAGCCCCACTCTAATCTTGATTCTAATCTCCAGCATCTACAGTACGCACTTCCGTCCGACTGATTCCCCTGTCCATTGACCTTCAGCGATCGTGAATGTCCACTCCATGATCTCTTTGTCCGTCTACACTACACAGAATACTCACTGTTATTGTTTCTTCTCCCCAAATTCATTAACCCTCGTTGATCTGGATTCAATTCCATTCAGCATTTTACCTTTCCACCTGACTAATGCATCCCTGCAGTCCTTGGCATTCTTCGCCAAAGTCAACTACACGACCATGGCTTCTACAACTAAGTCGAAATCATTGGTCTACATCAGAAAACAGTGGCACTCCACTGGAAACAGGCATCCAAACAGGATTCATTGCTGGTTGGGATTAAAAGCTTCAATAACAGCAGAATCGAATTCCTGCTGTCATTTGTAAACTTCTTGGTGACTCTGTCAGTTGGTCTCCTGAGGGATCACTTCTCACTTATGGCAGTGGTGAATGACCTGTGCGCATTGTGACTGAGCAAGTGAGTTTACACCTCAGCGGGTAATTGAATCCCTTCCTGCAGTCACCCCATGGCCCTGACGTCTTGGCGCTGCGGGTATCCTTGTGTCTATTTAGTTTGGATATCAGTTGAATTCGAGTCCACACAGACACGATTCCCATTTTCCCCGTTGTTCATGTATTTGTATTATTCCTTATTCTCCCAGTGAATGTGGCTATCATTGGTCTGAAGCGCATTTATTGTTCATTCTTAATTCACCTTGAACTGAGTCAGAGAGCATTCATGGGTGAACCACATTGTTGTGGGTTCTGGAGTCACATGTTGACAGGACTCGTTACGGTCGGCGGATTCCCCTTTCGAAGGGACATGAACGAATGAGTTTTCAGTAATATAAAGTTATTGTCTCTGTTCCTGAGATTGGGTTTGTTTTCCAGATTTTATTCATTGATTTAACGAACAGCAGCTGCCACGTTCCAGTCTCCAAAGATTATTAGCCCAACAGATCGCCCCTGCACTAACAACTCCCTGCTGTATTTCTCCATTCAAAGAATGACATTGTCAATTCAGATTATCCCAGATGGAGAGAGAATACAATGCGTTTCTGTGTGGAATGGAAGCAATGTACGCTGGATTGGAGTGTTTACTGGAGCAAGAGACTGATGTGGAGACGATGTGAGCAAAAGCAGTTCTTACTTTCAAAGCAACAAAATATCGCTTTGTTAAGGAAAATGTCTTCGAATGCCTTCAATACGTCGACCTCTCACTTAAGGCTCCAGCACGCTTCCTCTGAGACAATTCTCAGTGCGGGTTAATGCTGCTGCTTAATCTTAATAATGTAATAAATTGAGACCAATATTCCTTCCACACTGCCTTTGAACAGAAGCACTCACAGCCTCAGCATTTCACGCCCTTGGATATACAGACAAATACTTTTCCCTGGGGTCGGAGAGTCCAGAACTAGAGGGCATAGGTTTAGGTTGAAAATTGAAAGATATAAAAGTGAGTTAAGGGGCTACGTTTTCATACAGAAGGTCGTGCATGTCTGGAATGAGCTGCCAGAGGAAGTGGTGGAGGCTTGTACAATTGTAACATTTCAAAGGCATTTGGATGGGTATATAAATAGGAAGGGTTTGGAGGGATATGGGCTGGGTGCTGGCAGGTGGGACTAGATTGGGTTGGGATATCTGGTCGGCATGGACGGGTTGGACTGAAGAGTCTGTTTCCATGCTTACATCTCTATAACTCTATGACTCTAGTGCCACAGAATAGCTTCACGTGCTCATGTCCACCGCCACTTCCAGTCCCTATACACATCCATCCCCCAACACGAAGGCCTCAAAGTCCTCCGCTTCTTTCTTTCCCGCCGAACCAACCAGTACCCTTCCACTGACACCCTCCTTCGACTGACTGAACTGGTCCTCACTCTGAACAACTTCTCTTTCCAATCCTCCCACTTCCTCCAAACCAAAGCAGTAGCCATGGGCACCCGCATGGGCCCTAACTATGCCTGCCTTTTCGTTGGATAAGTGGAACAGTCCATCTTCCACAGCTACACTGGCACCACCACCCACCTTTTCCTCCGCTACATCGACGATTGTATCGGCGCTGCCTCGTGCTCCCACAAGGGGGTTGAACAGTTCATCCACTTTACTAACACCTTCCACCCCGACCGCAAATTTACCTGGACCGTCTCAGACTCCTCCCTCCCCTTCCTAGACCTCTCCATTTCTATCTCGGTCGACCGACTCAACACGGACGTTAACTATAAATCGACTGACTCCCACAGCTACCTAGATTACATCTCCTCCCACCCTGCCCCATGTAAAGACGGCATCCCATAGTTACAATTCTTCGCCTTTGCCGCATCTGCTCCCAGGAGGACCAATTCCAATACCGAACAACCCAGATGGCATCCTTCTTCAAAGACAGCAAATTTCGCTCAGATCTGATTGACGATGCTCTCCACCGCATCTCCTCCACTTCCCGTTCCTCCGCCCTTGAACCCCGCCCCTCCAATCGCCACCAGGACAGAACCCCACTGGTCCTCACCTACAACCCCACCAACCTCCAGATACATCGTATCATCCTTTGTCATTTCTGCCACCTCCAAACAGACCCCACCACCAAGGATATTTTCCTCCTCACCACTATCAGCGTTCCGAAAAGACCACTCCCTCCGCGAATCCCTCTTCAGCTCCACACTCCCCACTAACCAAACCTCCACTCCCGGCACCTTCCCCTGCAACCGCAAGAAATGCAAAACTTGCGCCTACACCTCCCCCTCATTTCCCTCAGACCCCTCTATATCCATCAGAAATTCACCTGCATCTCCACACACATCATTACTGCATCCGCTGCACCCGATGTGGCCTCCTATACATTGGGGAGACAGGCCACCTACTTTCAGAACGGTTGAGAGAACACCTCTGGGACACCCGCACCAACCAACCCAACCGCCCCCTGGCTGAACACTTTAACTCCCCTTCCCACTCCGCCAAGGACAAACAGATCCTTGGCCTCCTCCATCGCCAGACCATGTCAACAGAATGCCTGGAAGAAGAGCGCCTCACGTTCCGCCGAGGAAACCTCCAACCACAAGGGATGAATGCAGATTCCTCCAGCTTCCGCATTTCCCCTCCCCCCACCTTTTCTCAGTCCCAACCCTCTGACTCAGCACCGCCTTCTTGACCTGCAATCTTCTTCCTGACCTCTCCGCCCCCACACTCACTCCGGCCTATCACCCTCACCTTAACCTCCTTCCACCTATCGCATTCCCAAACGCCTCTCTCCCAAGTCCCTCCTCCCTACCTTTTATCTTAGCTTGCTTGGCACACCCTCCTCATTCCTGAAGAAGGGCCTATGCCCGAAACGTCGTTTCTCCTGCTCCTGTGATGCTGCCTGACCTGCTGCACTTTTCCAGCAACATATTTTTAAGCTCTGATCTCCAGTATCTGCAGTCCTCACTTTTTCCACCGCCACTTCCAGTTTGGTATTCGCGGCTGTGCCACAAAGTTTGTCTGATTCTGGTTCCAGGAACTGGAGTGATGTGCCTGACTGCAGCAATGTGTACTTCCTTGTGTGGGGAAGTTGGTGAAGAAACTGCTATTAAAACATAGTTAATAACACATTGTTATTGAAACATACATTGCACCAATATCCCGCACCATCCCCTGAACCTTTTTTTTTCTAGAAATCTATCAAACTCAGTCTTCAACATGCAGCATTCGATGGAGCCACCACAGCGTCTGGTGATATCAAATTTAAAGATTCAGCTAATTCTGAATTCCCACATGTCTGCAGTCGCTCACGTAATATTCCTGCTTTGTATCTGCTTCTCTTCCTAACGCATCCTCTGTCACTGTAATTATTGCTGTTTTTAAACGTGGGTCTTTGCATGACTCAGTGGTGGTTTGAATGTTAAAATATTCTGCATTGTGGCCGCAGTAAGATCGTTCGAATCCGAGTCACTGCATTTTACTCCTTGTGATTAATGCTGAAGAAACACAGAAAGCAATCAGTTGATTTTACATGAAGGCATTCTCTGAGATTATGTCTTTTTTCCATCAAACCCCTCTCTCTCACACACATCTCTGCGAGTCATATATCAGGATCCAGACTCACCATTCTCGGAGAATTCCCTACCTCCCGTAATCACTTGCCTCCTTTAAGTTCCCCGTCCCATTTCCCTTACAATCACTTTCACATTCACCTCCTTCAGTCTATGTTGCTGTGCTCACTGTTACAGGGTGACCATGCCCAAGTCTTACCATCGCGACGTTCAAACCAGTTGATCCATTTCGATACCGCAGTTGTGAGCTCAATCCACATGGCGCAGCTTTTACTGACATGGACCAGCGATTATTGAAACATCAGGCTCAGGAAAAGGGCACAGGCAGAATTGTGGAAAATAAACTTTATTCAAAAAACACCAGTTTCTGTCGACTTTCGCATCATTTATTTCACTCGTTCATTCGGCTCCAGCGAGACTATTGTATGTAGTTATGCAGGGGAGATTTGCCAGGATATTGTCTGGGCTGAAGAAGAGAGATTGGACAAACTGGAGTTGTTTTTCTTAGAGAAGAGGAGATTGAGAGGGGCATGATTAAGATGTACAAAGTACTGAGGGATATGAATAGCGTAGACTGAAATACATGTTTCGCTTTGATGGAGATTTCAATCACGGGAGGCCATCGATTTAAGGTCAGAGGCGGAAAGATTAGAGTGAATGCGTGGAAAAACGTTTTCAAACAGTGAGTTGTTGAAATGGGGAACACAGTGCATGCAAGGGTCGGAGAGGCAGAAATCCACATAACTTTCCGAAGTATTCAAATGTGAATTTGTGATGCCAAGACATACAAGGATGTGGGTCGAGTGATTTGAAAAGGAGTTAGGATAGTAAAGCAATTGTTATTGAGCAATACAGATACTCCGTTCCAAGTACGGATTATTGATACCTGTCCTTCCATTCTCGAAGGGATATGTCATAGGAAGAACTGTGCTGTCTGAATCAGCGTGGGGGGAGTACTACTGCTCTCGGGGAGACAGGGTGACAGTGACAGTGCCATCACGTAACTTCTCAAGCTGCACCTGGTGCTGTTGTTGAAATGAAAATCATTTTGCTCCGTAGTGAGGTGTTTACTTATAGCAGGTAGCTCAGGAAGATTTAAATTCTACTGCCCTTTACCCACTGGCCCACATCACTGAATACCGGCACTATGCAGGACAATTGCTCTCTGTACACCATCGTCCAATCCTCCTTGACCCCCAGCACTTCCACATTTGGCACCATTACACGAAATCCCAGAAGGTGTAATGCTGCTCGTTTACAATGTCTCCCCTCACTGTGTAAGGTTCCACTGATTTATCTGCCCATCACTCAATTTAGCAAACTGCATTTCCTGCTCAGAATGTGGTCTCATCGAGACTGTGGAGAGAAAAACAAAGCGGGTGACAAACATGAGTACACCTACGTTCTGTCGGCAAGCAAGTTAAGACCCTGAGCTTCCAGGTTCCTGTCACTGCAACATCCCACTGTGTCCCCATGCCTCCATGTCAATTTGCTGTGCTGCAACGCTCCCGCAGAGCACAGCGCGAGTTGGAAGAGCAGCATGTAATTTCCTACTGAGAGACCATACAATCTTCAGTTCCCAACATTGAGTTCAATCATTTTGGATCCTGCCCACCTACGCATACCATTCGTTCCAAAGGCCGATCGTTTGGCTAGAAAATCTCTCCCCAGATCCACTAGACCTGCTGATTTTGTTCAGATATTTCTGCTTTTTTTTTGGATAATTTTGTTCTGTTCTGACCGCCAGCCTTCAGGAAATGTGTGTTTGCACGGGAGGGTGGTCAGAGGAGATTTACCAACGTGGTGCCTGAGCTCGACCATTTCCCCTGAAAAGTTAAGCGAAAGTGAGGGCTGCAGGGGCTAGAGCTCAGAGTCGACAGTGTAGACTGGAAGAGTACAGCACGTCAGACAGCATCTGAGGAGCAGGAGAATCGATGCTTCGGGCACAAACCACGGCCATTCCATTACCAGCAGATGCCTGGAGGAAGAACGCCTCATATTCCACCTTAGGACCCTTCAACCACACGGGATAAATGTGTATTTCAACAGCTTCCTCGTTTCACCTCCCCCCACATTATCCCAGTCCAAAGCCTCCAACTCGGCATTGCTCTCTGGACCCGGCCATCAATCCCCCTCTGAACTACCACCTTCTCCATCACCTTCATCCACCTATCGCTTTCCCAGCTACCTGACCACTAACCCCATTCCCCTCACTCAAACCCCACACAAAAGTCTCATTCCTGACGAATGGCATGCCCGAAACATTGATTCTCCTGCTCCTCGGATGCTGCCTGACCGGCTCTGCCTTTAAGGCACTACACTCTCGTCACTGCAAAGATAGATGAGCTCGATTGGGGCTCTTAATCTGAGACTGGAGAAATCTGAGAGAGGATTGATTAACGTGCACAGAAAGGGAATAGATACGTGCGACAGGAATAAAATTCTAATGGGAAGGGTTAATAACCAGGGATATAGATAAACGCTAGAGAGAGGATATTCAGAGAAGATATAGGAAGAATGTTTGCATCCTGAGAGTGTTGTTTGTCTGGAACTCACTGTGTGAACGTATGGTAAATCTAAGAGTCCTCAGAACACTTCGGGAGTATTTAGCCAAACACTTGAGGAGCTAGAGCATGTACGGATAAGGACCGGGTACTGGAAAGTGGGGCGAGGATAAATAGATGTTTGATGATAGACTTGAACACCATAATGTTGGGTGCAGTAAATCGTAGGCTTGCTCACTTCTGTGGCACAATGAAAGTCGTGTTGGACTTCGACTGCATTGTTAAGATTGTGATTCAAAGTTTGTGGGTTTGAATCCCAACAGAATCGGAGTTTAGTTCAGATTTCAGCTGAATCAATGATTGTTCTGCTGATTCATCATCAGTTCCCTTCGTCTGGAGTTCTCGTACCTGCTACTGACCAGAGAAGATTCCTCATCTTCTTGGTGGTGAGTTTTGAGGGAATCGCATCATTTGAAATATGATCAGTCCAGAATACGCTGCTCATTCACAAAACCAACTGTTGAATCCCACTGTCTCTAAACACATTTCCCTCCCACGGTTGCACAGAGATTTGCGGTTTATTCAGTGTCGTTTCGCCTTTGGGCCACCAGTTGATGTGGATGGGCTGGGGAAAGACATTGACGTGTTCTGTCAGCCATAATGATATCAAATGGAGCGGTAGCGTTGGCGGGCGAAATGGCCCCCTCCTATTCCTCTCTGTCTGTGCTATTTCTGACAGAGGGTTTTAAACAATAACATGATTAGGACCCTGTGAATCTACACCACGGAATACCAAGGTCCTCCACTTTATCCCACCGCTCTCACAGCTGGAATGCACAGCTCCTGTTGTAGCTTTAATCAGGCAGTGGAGGATTCTCCCAGGAGCTCTGCCAGACTGCATGTTTCTTCACACAGGTTTCCAACTGGACACATGGAGCGAACGGCCGTGTGGATATTGGGGATTCAGGGACAGATGTCTCCTTTGCCTGGCTAGAGTTCTGGCTACGGTAATAATCATGAATTTCGAGCATTCTGGATCTTACTCTGGATTTTTATCACTTTGCAATTTAAACTGAAATTCAATTTACTCTTGCATAACATCCTGATATCTTCAGTATTCATGAAAACTTTACAACATGTCCTTGCATGTAACCATGTTGAGTATTGATGATGAGTGCAGTATATTTCTTGTTGTCTGTAGGAACATGCAGAAGGAAGTTAGTGAAGTTTCGTCGAATCGAATTCTGTGCCAAATTGAAGCCGACCGAATGAGAAGTCCTGAGACAGCGATAATATAACATTGTCTGTAAACAACGCAGCAACCCACAGAAACCCAGTTTTCAATTAAGTCTATTTTGCACAACGTTTTTCTATGTCCCATTTCCTGAACCTGATGCTCGAAAAGTCACAGATCCATATCAGTTCCTCCTCCTCTGCCTTAGCTTTAATTTCAGAACCACAGCAAAAGTAGAACAGGCGGGTCGAAGGTCCCAGAGGTATGATTCAGGCACTTTGTAGGATTGCTGCCGGCGGCTCCAGTGGAGCAACTGATCAGCTCTTGGCACTGAACAGTGTGTTAAAATGCCGCAGTTGTAATTCCAATCGTTGTCTAAAGCTGTTTTTACTGACGTTAATCAGGAATTATTGGAGCATCAGACTGAAGCATAGTTGAAGAATAATGTCGAATAAAGCAGCATCTATTCTAAAGCTCCAGTTTCTGATTTGGGAAAGGTGTCAATTGTTAACCGTAAAACGGCACATAGTTCCCAGGTAATTATCCATCTGTGGATCGAGAAACAGAGGTGATATTTTAGCTTGATGACCTTTTTCATATCTCTAATACTGCACTGGATTACATTCTTGAAAAGGCTCTTAAACTCGTTTCATATAATCCTGTTCGCTGCAAACTCACACAGCTCTTAAACCGTTCGAAAGGAATTAGATTTAATTCTTTGGGTAGATTGAATGTTGTCACTTACTCTGGTAAAGTCATGACAAATAGTTTTGATGCTGTGTGGAACAAAGGGTTCAAACAGGAATAATGATAAGTCTTGTCGCTGGATTTTTCGGACGGAAATGAGTGAGTATTAAAAGGAATCAGTCCCGTTCCTGGTCGTTGTGACCAAATGTTCAAGGCAACAGATGGCAATGATAATGATGCTTGACATTGACAGGTCCATTCCTACTGACTATAATCACCATTGTGCTACAGATCACGTGAGCGGTGGAGATGATGATCCTTATGGTAACCTGAGACAGTGCGACAATTACTCCCACGTTGTTTGTCCCTTTCTATACCATAAACCAGTTAGCCCACGGATTGAGCTAACAAGCTTCCATTTAATGCAAAGTTAAAAGAAACAGCTCAGTACATTAACAATCTGTAGTAGTTCACGGAGAACCAGCTGCTACACCTTTCAACACCACCAGATCTTCTGACACTTAGTATGCTCAGTTGCAGGTATTTAGCAATTTCTTTCCGATGAACGCTGAACAATTTGTGAGTGCGTCCATTTTGCCTCCCCATTCAGGCAGCTCAGAATCCCTGTCCCTGTTAAATTCGCTCCTTGTATGTCTGCACGTGGCCTTTTAAATATGCTGGAATCATCTTCTAACATGTTTTATTTGCTGAAAAATTATCTCTGATTTCAATAACTCTCAGAATAAAACGTACCTGCTGTAACCTTCTTTGTCCTTCCTCACTGATATTGAAGCTCGAACTTTTAGTTATACATTCACCTGAACGAGGGAATTTCCCCCCTATTTATCATTTCTAACCTCACATCAGCTGGAAAGCTCCATTAGGACACAAATCAGTCATTCCTGATTTGTGTCGCGTGATTCTTCGTCTATTCCACCATCCAATTAAATCCCTTCTTTTCTTTTCTCGTGGCTTTATCTCCCAGTAAATCTCATTTCCGTCATCTCTAACGATTTTGTAAAAAGGTAACTCTGGCCATATCGTTCCTAACTATATTCCACACCCCAACCCCCGTCTATTTCATCATGTCTTTATATCCCAGTGAATTTCGTCCTGAGAAATGATGCTGGGTCTAATTGAACTCATTAAAACTTACCACTATGCTATGCAGTCTCATTACCTGTACAGGAAAGGTGTGGGCTATTTTATTTACAGCTGAATAGGTTTGCTGCAGCAACATTGGGTCAAATCGCAGTTACACAGGTGACTGTTGTTCTCACTTTTATTTCTTCTCAACGTGTGTTGAAGTAACACAGTGAGGAATCAATTAATATTGTAAGACATACATAACCGGGTGTGTTAAATCTAAGGTTATGAGAATAGGGCAGTTTTAATTAACATATACCAGAGATTGTTCAAATCTCAGGCACATAAGATTGACAGAGAGCGATGTTGAGCGAAATAGACTGTCTTCGCAAATGCCAGTGTAATGAAGTTGTGGGTATAATGGACCTTTAATGGTGCTGAAATGTCTGGCTCGCACAATGAGTCCAGAACAAGGTAACAACATAACATTAGGTTGAAACAACTAAGAGCTGTGTCACATGGATACAAAAACAAATGCGAATTCGGCCAATCAGTTTCAATTATGCCCCAATCAAGTTTGAATTTGGTATTTTTACAATGTTAAAACCAATGAAACGATCCGACTGTTCATGGGACAAATATCGGACATTTCTGAACAGTTCCCCAGAGCGGCAAAGAACAGCAAAGAGAGAAACTAAACGACCAACAGATGGAGGGTGTTAGTCAAATCTCCAAGAGGTGACTATCTGGAGAAATAGATTGCATAAAAAAGAAGCATCAACACCGACCTGGAGAAAAAATCTACAGAGAAAGATACGAAGAGAAGATTCGACAACAAGCTGGTTTGTAAGTCGATTTTTTTTGTAAATGTTAATGGGGTCGCGGTTGGGGAAGGTATTGGAGAGCACAAGGTTTAGAGAAATGAGTTGTAAGTAGTTATAAGTTGATTATTCTCTGTCAAATGTTAAAAACAACAATAAAGTTGTTATTTTTAACTTTAAATAGTGATTTTTGGAACAGTTCTTTACCTCTTGAATTTTAACAGAATACAGTACGGGGTGAATCCTTTCTGCTTTGTCGGTTTACATTTGCAGAGGGGTTTACCCCGTCATGTAACACCAATTTCTGGGGTTGCTTTGTTGTTTCGCTCATTTGTGAATTTTGCCGCATTAACGATTTTGAAGTTGTCCCCTCTACAGAAAAGGTCCGTGCTTTTGCACCATTGTACAAAAGGTGCAGTATGTCTAAGCGACAGGGCTCCCTACAATGACATCCGACGCTGTTTCAATCAATCTATCCTGATCTCGATCCATGGAAACAGCTCTGCGCAGTCTCCTCGAGTCTGGAAAACAATCCCTTCACAGATATTGTTGCATTCCGCTCTCAAGCGGCTTTTCATTCCATCGCTTTCAATTCCTCACAGAATCCGTTTCAACAGAATTTGTCACTGAGTCATTTCTTTGTGTTCAAATCCTGTGAGCAGAGGGTCACAGTTGGAGAGTGCTGAGCCGATAACCCAGAGGGCTGACAATACTCTCTCAACTGTAGTCTGCTGTTCATCATTTCACTAAGAGCAGGTAGATGTGTCTATGCTCTGCAAATTTTCACGCCTGCTTTAAGAAGCAAGATAAACATTTCCTGGTACCTGCTCTTGTTGTCACACAGACAACAACAACAGCACTAGTCGTGATAGTCTGCACTCCGACATCCGTTTTCTTCCCAGGGTTGTAAAGATGATTGTCCGAAACGCTTTATTCTGTTCCCTGTCACTCTGGGATGATGAGAGCTGTGAAATTTATTCTCTGAGCTTGGGGTAACGTGATAAATCTTATACACATCAGGTGCAGTGTGCCTGAGCAACAGGACTCGCTGCAGTAACATCCCATGCTGACTCAGACAGCAGAGCCCTCGCTGTAATTTCGAGGAGGACACAGTCACAGTTCCCGATGACTGGGGGACACTCTCTCTTTCCCTGCAGTTCTGCTTCAGAATGTTTCATCTGTTTCAGATGGCGTTATTTGCACAAGGTTCCCAAAAGAAGATGGGTTCCTGTGCATGCGCAATCTCCCTTTTGTACATCGTTCCATTATTTGCATAACTCCCACTCCCTCTAGCCGCCTCCCCGACCCCCAAACCTGTGTTTGATATG
The DNA here is from genome assembly GCF_037043375.1 of Chiloscyllium plagiosum. NCBI lineage: Eukaryota > Metazoa > Chordata > Chondrichthyes > Orectolobiformes > Hemiscylliidae > Chiloscyllium > Chiloscyllium plagiosum. Next base: position 70,731,478 of record NW_028270160.1, on the reverse strand, counting down.
GAGCTGAAGAGCGCGTTCACGTTTCTCTCCCACGACATTGATTGCGATGCCACACTCCAGACGAAAAGCTGAAGACCGCTGGAAACTGCTGTGGTCAGCGCTAACAGAGCGGCCCAGAGGGAGCGTATTGGGCTCATAACCCGGAAATTAATGGATTGAAAAGATCCTCTGCTCGTTGACATTTCCAGGTGTCAGTGTATGTACTGTCCCCGCTAATGTTCCTTAATGTATTTGATCTACTGCTTGATGTGTATGGTTTTCCTTTAATGTTTGTGTATGTGGTTATGAGGTACTCTGACTTCACTCTTGCCCATGTTGGAGTCTGTGCATGAATAAACATATTCATGCTCCTTTACTGCTGGTGTGCTCACATGTTTGTGCACGTGCATTTTGTTCAGTTCACAATTATAAGCATCATCATGCTAATATGTCACTTTGTTGATGCCTATGTTTATCTGGTAATGTCTTTGTGACTGTTCACTTTTCGTTAGTGCTATCTAAAATGTGTGTTTATGTGTCTATTTCAGATCCTACCTACACGAGGTTATTTTCATGTTTGTGCTTAATACACGTTAGCGTGCAGCGTCATGTTTTGATGGATGTTTATATTTATGTGATGGTGTCTGCCTGTGTGGCAATCTATCCTAAACCATATCCTGATCAGCTTGTTTGTGTTATTGTGTGTGGATGGTTGCTGATGCTTGTGCCATTATCCTTGTTTAATAAATGCCCCACTTTTTGTTGATCTGCGCACTTGCGTGTCTGAATTTGTGTGTATGTGTGACCGCGTATACGTGCTGATCAAAGTGGTTTAAAAATAAATAATTGAGGTGCCTCTGTCATCATATGTTTGTGATTATGAAAATGGGAGAATAATGATATTAATGTTTATCTCTGTGCATTTATGTGCCTGTGTGAGTCGACATGCAGGAGGGCGTGTTGTATCTGTGGTCATGTATCTATGTCTGTATGCATTGTGCTCTATGAATGCATATGTATTTGTGTCCATTGTGTGTTACCGTGTGTCTATGTTTTTCATGGTTATGTGTGTGTTCATCTGTGTATGAGCTTTTCTTTCGGTGCGTGTGAGTTTTTGTAAGAGCTTAGCTGAATGTTCAAGTATCATTTGCATTTGTGGCTCTGTGCGTGTATGCGTATGTGACGTCTTATTGAATGCACATCTGTGTGTGTGTGTGTATGTACATAAATGTGTCTTTTGGTGAGAGCCTGCATATGTGTCTTTACGTGTGTCATTTGTGAGCATCTCTCTGTATCTGTGTGTGTTTCTGCTCTTATGCAATTTTTATTATTCTAATTTTATTGTTCTAATTTTAATGGATTGCCCACAATTTGATCTGACCTTGTTGTTGTAGAAAACATTTCCCATCATCGTGAAGAGATAAGCGTTTTATGAGCAACTCTTCTGTTGCAGTGAGAGAATTTCTGTCTCTGAGACAAAAGTCCTGAGTTCAAATCCCCACTGCCCCAGAGATAACATTTCTGAATATGTTTATTAGAAAATAGCTACTCATATTCTGTATTTGAAACAATGCAATATCAGGTGTTCGAATATTACAATTGATCCCATGTGCTCCGGAAAACGGAGACAAGACTATGGAATACAAACCGGGATGATGCAAACACAGTTTCGGATTGTGGGAGTCACTGTTAATCATTTGTTAACAGGGCCAAGCATGTCCAACATGCTTCAAAGGTATTATTTTGCTTGGAAATTTTACATCTTCAAATAGTAAGCAAGAAGCTGAATGTTCCTGTTAGTAACTGGGTTATATTACAGAGGACCTCTACTGTGAAAACTCTGCACTGGGAGTAAGAGTACAGACCGTTCATCCTTCCACTCTCCTCTTCCCTGTGCTCCACAACAACTTATCTGTTGGTTCTCTTTGGTGTGAAAGTGAAGATACATTCTGTCAACTCATGCGCTGGGGCAAGATCCTGGCAGTTTCCCAGAAACAAAGGTTACATTCAAATTGCTCTGCACTCTTTACAATTGGTATCTCTTTAAGAGATTAAAAGTCTCTTAAATTTGCATTTCCAATTGGTGCAATGTGGCAGTTTAAAACTGACGTGAATTTTGTAAGAATGGGGAAAAACAAGGACTGCAGATGCTGGAAACCAGATTCCAGATTAGAGTGGTACTGGAAAAGCCCGGCAGTTCAGGCAGCATCCGAGGAGCAGGAAAATCGATGTTTCAGCAAGGGCTTTTGCCCGAAACGCGATTTTCCTACTCCTCAGATGCTGCCTGAACTGCTATGCTTTTCCAGCAACACTCTAGCCTAAATTTTGTAAGAATGGCCAATCGGGGAATCAGGAACACGAAGTTCAAAACTCATGGTCTACCCTTAACGTAGAATGGACATTGTCCGATTTCAGAGGTAAAAACAATGACTGCAGATGCTGGAAACCAGATTCCGGATTAGTGGTGCTGGAAGAGCACAACAGTTCAGACAGCATCCAAGGAACTTCGAAATCGATGTTTCGGGCAAAAGCCCTTCATCAGGAATAAAGACAGTGAGCCTGAAGCGTGGAGAGATAAGCTAAAGGAGGGTGGGGGTGGGGAGAAAGAAGCATAGAGTATAATGGGTGAGTGGGGGAGGGGATGAAGGTGATAGGTCAGGGAGGAGAGGGTGGAGTGGATAGGTGGAAAAGGAGATAGGCAGGTAGGACAAGTCCGGACAAGTCATGGGGACAGTGCTGAGCTGGAGGTTTGGAACGAGGATGAGGTGGGGCAAGGGGAAATGAAGAAATTGTTGAAGTCCACATTGATGCCCTGGGGTTGAAGTGTTCCGAGGCGGAAGATGAGGCGTTCTTCCTCCAGGCGTCTGGTGGTGAGGGAGCGGCGGTGAAGGAGGCCCAGGACCTCCATGTCCTTGGCAGAGTGGGAGGGGGAGTTGAAATGTTGGGCCATGGGGCGGTGTGGTTGATTGGTGCGGATGTTCCGGAGATGTATCCTCAAGCGCTCTGCTAGGAGGCGCCCAGTCTCCCCAATGTAGAGGAGACCGCATCGGGAGCAACGGATACAATAAATGATATTAGTGGATGTGCAGGTAAAACTTTGATGGATGTGGAAGGCTCCTTTAGGGCCTTGGATAGAGGTGAGGGCGGAGGTGTGGGCGCAGGTTTTACAGTTCCTGCAGTGGCAGGGGAAAGTGCCAGGATGGGACGATGGGTTGTAGGGGGGCGTGGACCTGACCAGGTAGTCACAGAGGGAACGGTCTTTGCGGAAGGCGGAATGGGATGGGGACGGAAATATATTCCTGGTGGTGGGGTCTGTTTGGAGGTGGCGTAAATGTCGGCGGATGATTTGGTTTATGCGAAGGTTGGTAGTGTGGAAGGTGAGCACCAGGGGCGTCCTGTCCTTGTTACGGTTGGAGGGGAGGTCTGAGGGCAGAGGTGCGGGATGTGGACGAGATGGGTTGGAGGGCATCTTTAACCACGTGGGAAGGGAAATTGCGGTCTCTAAAGAAGGAGGCCATCTGGTGTGTTCTGTGGTGGAACTGGTCCTCCTGGGAGCAGATACGGCGGAGGCGGAGGAATTGGGAATATGGGATGGCATTTCTGCAAGAGGTAGGGTGGGAAGAGGTGTAATCCAGGTAGCTGTGGGAGTCGGTGTTTTTGTAAAAAACGTCAGTGTCAAGTCGGTCGTCATTAATTGAGATGGAGAGGTCCAGGAAGGGGAGGGAGGTGTCAGAGATGGTCCAGGTAAATTTAAGGTGAGGGTGGAATGTGTTGGTGAAGTTGATGAATTACTCAACCTCCTCGCGGGAGCACGAGGTGGCAGGTTGGATAGGGTACTTGGTGAAATACTGCAATGAGTGAGCTTTACTCTCTTTCTCACCCAGGGTGTATCTGAGCAGCAACATTAACTGCACAAGACATACTTCCCAGACTTGTTAATAATCCAATTTAACTGTGTGGAGTTTGCACATTCTCCCCGTGTCTGTGTGGGTTTCCTCCGGGTGCTCTGGTTTCCTCCCACAGTCCAAAGATGTGCAGGTTAGGTGAATTGGACAAGCTAAATTGCCTGTAGTGTTAGGTGCATTAGTCAGGGGGAAATGTAGGGGAATGGGTCTGGGTGGGTTGCTCTTCGGAGGCAGGTGTGGACTTTTTGGGCCGAAGGGCCTGTTTCCACACTGTAGGGAATCTAATCTAATCTCAACTGCACAGATGGAATAGAAGAGTAGGAAACAATTAATTCAGCGGTTGTGTATTTAACTCAAAACTGGAGAAAAAAAAAACTTTATTACTTTTGTTGAATTATTAAATGAAACTTAGAGATTTTTATTGACATGAATTAACAGTGTCCATCAGTGCAAGCGAAATGTTTACAAAACTTGGTTTACTGCTGGATTTATTGACTGTTCTGTTGATGATCTTCAACAGAATCACTTCATGTCCCACCACACAGGAGTAAGAAGCACCGCTGGCCCAGTCTTCCGCTGTAATGGATAACAGGCTGGACACGAAGAAGGAGGTGATGTCACTCTGCGCTATTACCTCGGTGTTCTTGTAGTTACTGGGATTTACAGGCTCGCCATTGTTTGTCCACTTGAAGATCTCTCGGGGGGAGAAACCTCTCACTAAACAGGTGAGGGAGAGAACCCTTTCAGCAGAGATTTCTTCTGTTGGTGGCAGGAGCACAGACACTGATGGCTCCTGTGGATTAATCACTGCAAAATATTTGAGACAAATATAAATCAACTATAAAAATCCAGAATCAATATCGCGATTTCACTAAATATTAAAATATGCCATTTTTAATTTGGGATTTATTCACTTTCATGATCTAAAAGGAGCAGAATGGTTTCCATGATGTTCAGTAAAAGATGTAAAAAGTTTAATTTGAAAGTCGCCTCCATGTTTCCAGCCCACAACGAGGACACTCTGGCCATTTGTCATTGCTGATGGTGACTTCACAACCCAGGCTTCTACCCACCTTATCTGACTTAACCAGAATAGAATATCCTTTGGTCTGTCTCTTTCTTAATCAGCTACTTAGCTATCCTGCCATCAGACGCATCATTAATGCTCCCAACGGTGTTTACTCATTACCAATCAAAGCCTGCCATTGATGTAACTGGATCTGGATCATACATGGGATCCTGTGTGTTTTAATCTCACCGCTCACCTTTCTCCTTGTGGATGGAGTCTCTCAGCGGAGTCGGTAGCTTCTGTGGTACACATTCAAAAGTAACGCCACTCAGCCAGGCTTCAGTAGAAACGTCTAATTTGCTGAACACGCTGTCGGGATTCTGTCCAGGCTGGTCAGCAATTTCTAATTTCAGAGGCTTCTTTTCTTGTATCCAGGTGACGCTGACTCCAGAAGGAAGATTGGACACAATGCAGGTTAATGTCACCATCGCCTCCACTAAGACCTGTTCTCCTGTCGGCAGGAGGATTTTAACTGTGTAATCATGGCACACAGTATCTCCTATGAAACAGAAATCAAAATCAATGGAAAATGCCTCTTTAGGATGAAAACACCCACTCTTCAGGTTATTTCCTCACAAGGTGAAGTAACCATCTTCGAAATGGCAACTTCCAACTATTGCTGAAATGATGCTTACTATTGTTTATGTATTTTGATCTGTGAAAGCATTCGTGATTACCTATGACATAACCTGTGTAATTATTCCTAAAGAACACTGGCTTTGTAACAAGTGAAACCTGTGAAAAAAGTAAAATCATTGAAGATACCACAATGTAATCCATGAAGTTACCTTTCTTTCAGAGTTGGTCTCTCACTTAAGACCATCTATTGATATTTGGGACAAGAGTCATCTGTATATAATGAGTTCATTTCTATGTCCATGAACGTTACGTGCAAATGCTGCTGGTCACGCTGAGTGCCAAATCAGATCCCGAATTTTGGACAAATTGTAATTAATCCTAATTATTGTCTTTGTCTTCCTGCATTTGCAGAGGTTCTAAAGTGTTACAGGAGCAGTGAATGGCCATGGAAATTCTGTTCATTATACTTAATGTGATCAAAAATACTTGGCATTATTGGTGTGAGATCATTCTCTAATTTATGAGGTTATTCCTCGTGGGCTGAATTTGGAGGAGATCTGAAAACAAGACACTGAGTGCAGCATTGGACATCATGAAGGACACCCATCCCCTCAAGTCTTTCCCTCCATTCAATGAGGTCATGACTGGTCTGTACATTCACTTTCTTTATCAAGCTGCATTTTTTACTTTCTTCATTGAACAAAAAAAACAAGCAGAAGCATCTTAAATTAATCTACAAACTCGATGGAAATGTGCACAGGTTTTATTCAGATGTCTAATACTCACTGTGTAAACATCTCCATCCCAAATCAGGCTGAATCAGCATGTCTCGAATTCCTAGTTCATTTATCCCAAGTGTAGCATTCCCACCAGAATTTATTCTCCTGCCTCGCTCACTAATTACAGAGAGCGTCTTAAAGTAGCTCAGTGAGAGCACGTTTATCCCAGTTAATCAAATGTGAAACCCACTTGGTCTGTGGTCTGATCCCATAAATGAAGTTAAAGAGCTCAGTACCAGATATTTAAAAAAAAATCTGTCATACAATGCCCAAAGCTAACAAGTCATTCTTGAGCAGGAAATGAAGTATTGAACGAATTTTTATTTATTTTCAAGTAAAGGTCACTGCATATTTTTACCATGTCATTTTGAGACCACAAGATCATAAGATAGAGGATCAGAATGAGGCATCTCTGGCACTGTGAGGCAGCAGTGCTAACCACCGTGACCAAAGGGCCTTTTCCTGTGCTCTATAAGGTGATTCTGTGAAAACTGTTATAAATAATGCCTTATTCATGTTAATCACAGATGTTCTGTTTATCTCAGTTCCCACAACACTTACCTGGACATGACATTTCTTTGCTCTTGTGTGACCCGCTGTGTTGAACCTCACAGTAGATTTTGCTGGGGCAATGTACCGCTAACCCGGGCAGGGTTAACTAGCTGCTCTGGGTGTAGGTTCCCTTCTTGTTTCTCACTGATGTGTAAGTCCTCAATCCAGTCGTGATTAGCTCCCCACCTTTCTTCCAGGTTACCTTGGTTACAGCAGGGGTATAGTCCATCGCCAAACAACCAAAGATCACAGAACCGGTGCTGTGGTCCTGACAGGAGGAGACCAGGCCATAAAGCGTGGGGGAAGACAATGTCTCTAGATAGAATGACCAATTGAGCACATTAGTTCCTGAATTCGACCTTATCAGTTACTCAAATGTATCCTCAGCTGTAAACATTAAGCAGTATGCTCCTGCTGAAGTCTACAGTATAACTGGCGGTTATTTTTGTTTCTTACCAGGTGCTGATCATGATCTATTGGTTCCCTCTTCAGAAACATTCCCTCTACCTTGGCCATTCCCATATAATTTGGGAAGAAGAACATCTGAATCCACCACCAGTAATTGTTTGAAAATCGCACCAACTGACACTTTCACTGGATTGCAAGTGAAGAGCAGAGAGGTTTCACAAAATACAAACCAAAGAAATGCGGATTCATCGAAATTCTACAGTGTGTGCAAACAGGCCATTTGGCCCAACAAATCCACACCCAACCTCTGAAAAGTAACCCATCCAGACCCATTCCCCTACCCTATTACTCTACATTTAACCCTGACTAATGGACCTAACCTCCCAATCCCTGAACACAACATGGCCAATTCACCCAGATTGCATATCTTTGGACTTTGGGAGGAAACCCACACAGACATGGGGAGAATGTGCAAACTCGATACAGATAGTCACCCGAGGCTGGAATCGAACCAGAGTCCCTAGCGCTGTGAGGCAGCAATGCTAACCATGGAACCAGTGTGCCGCCCCACTAGGCACCATGCTGCTGGAAATCAGAAACAAAAACAGAAATTGCTGGAAAACCCCAACAGCTGGCAGTATCGCTGGACAGAAATCAGAGTGAACAGTTCAGATCCAGTGAGCCTTCCTCATGTATCAATACAAGGCAGAATGTTCTCTCTGGGAGGAAGGTCACTGCAGCAGCAGCAGCAGCACAGGCAGGAGCTGGGCACTGGGACTGGGAGGATGGCTCTCACAACTGACCTCATGCCTCAGGCTGGAAGTTGAAACTTCTAATTTATAATTATCTTGATTCTAGAGGCCTCTGAAAAATGGAGGACCATTAAGGTTCAGAGACTTTGAAGCATTACAGCTCACTGAGCTGACTATTTACGTCAATATGATTTGAGAAATTAACAGGTACTCTTTAACTTTAATAACTATCAAACTGACACGCAGTTCACCACCAAAACTCTCATCTCTCAGACTAACCACTCCCTCTTTGTCTCGACCTAAATTCCCACCCACATTGACAAACCTTACTTTGTTACTCACCCTTTTATGCCATGAATACACCACCCCTATCACAAGAAACACATCCAAGGCAATCCATATTGGTAGTGTAGATGAGCAGAGAGATCCCGAAAAGTTGCCAGTCAGGTTGATAGGGTTGTTAAGAAGGCATACTTTGAGTTGGCTTTCATTGATAGAAGGACTGCGTTTCAAAACCATGAGGTCATGCTGCAGCTGTACAAAACTCTGGTGTGGCCGCAGTTGGAGCCTTGAGTACACTTCTGGTCTCCACATTATAGGAAGAATGTGGAAGCTTTGGAAAGAGTTCAGAGGGGGTTTACCAGGATGTTGTCTGATATGGTGGGAAGGTCTTATGAGGAAAGGATGAGCGACTTGAGGCTGTTTTTGTTTGAGAGAAGGTTGAGAGGTGACTTAATTGAGACATATAAGATAATCAGAGGGTTAGATGGGGTGGACAGTGAGGCTCTTTTTCCTTGGATGGTGATGGCTAGCAGGAGAGGACATAACTTTAAATTGAGGGCTGGTAGATAAATGTCAGAGGTTGTTTCTTTACTCAGAGTAGTAGGGACATGGAATGCACTGCCTGCAACAATAGTATCCTCGCAACTTTAAGGGCATTTAAAATATCATTGGATAAACATATGGATGAAAATGGAATAGTGCAGGATCGATAGGCTTCAGATTGGTTCCACAGGTCGGCACAACATCGAGGGCCGAAGGGCCTATACTGCACTGGAACATTCTACGTACTATAATCCAGGTGAACATATAATCTCAATTCCTTTCACTCAATTCCATTCCTGCCACCCTGCACCTGGCCCATATTGAATCTGGCCCTTACTGGACCTGGCACCATCATTTTCACAACTTCTGACAGAACCCCACTCCCCCAGACATGACCTCAGCCCTTGGTCACTGACATCTCAACTTACCCAAGTCAACTTGTGCACTTTGCATCCTAGCTCCTTTCACATCTGTCCTTTACCACCTGCCATTTTGCCAGACTCTGAGCTTTGCATTTTGAAATCACATCCACCTACTACTTCATTACAGTGACCTTCTACCCCCTGAAACAGCCTGGAACCCTGCCCATCTCTCCACTAACCAGCCTAGCACCCTGCCAATCTCACCACTAACAAGCTTTGCAAAGACAGACCTCCTACATTTCAGCTCAACTATCCCTCACCTACCAAGCACAATTCAACAAATTATCCTTGTGACCATTACCATTTGCCTTGATGCCACCCTGCCAGACAGGTTGCATGCAAGCTTACCCAGCAGCCACCCAACACCTCACAACCTACCAGCCCAAACCCTCCCACATTCCCAATCTATCCCCTCACTGGCTCACCAGCTTCCAACTTTGAGCCTATTCCACCATAAAGTCAGAGAGTCATAATGTCATATAGCACAGAAACAGTTCCTTTGGTCCAGCCCATTCATGCTGACCAGAGTAGCCAAATTAAACTAATTCCATTTGTCTCCCTTTGGCCCATATCCATCCAAACCTATCCAGCTCCTGCGCCTGTCCAAATGTCTTCTACATGTTGTACCTATCTCTGCATTTACCACTTCTCCTGGCAGTTCATTCCAATGTCTGGTACAGTTACAACATGAAGCCCTAACCGCTGCACTCAATGCTCTGACCAATGAAGGCACATGTGCCAAACACCTTCAATATGCTAGCTACTTGAGACAATGCTTTCATGAATCTATGAGTCTGATCCCCGACTTCCCTCGGTTCAACATCACTACCCAGTGCCCTACCATTAACTCTGTATGAATCGTGTATCTGAACCCCCAGGTCTCTGTTCGACAAAACTACCTAGTGCCCTACCATTAATTCTGTAAGTTGTGACCTGATTTATCTTCTCAAAAAGCAACACGTCATATTCATTTAAATTAAACTCCATCTGCCACTCCTCAACCCACTGGCCCAGCAGATCAAGATCTCGTTGTACTTTTAGATAACTTTCACTGCCAATTGTACCACCAATTTTGGTGTCATGTGCAAACTTACAAATCATGCCCCATTCAATGTTTTCAAGACTTTTAACCAATATTGTACCCTGCTTGCCTTTTCCCCCCACATACCTGTAACATTTTTTTAAGGATTGAAGGAACCTATCTCCTTCTTGAAATCATTTAATGTTTTGACCTCAATCAATTTCTGTGGCGGAGAACTCCAAACGTTCACCATTCTTTCGTTGAACAATCGGATTCAATTTTATCAGGTGTTGGAAAGACTGGTGAGCAGCAAGATTTAGGATGGTCCCATGAATGGAATAGCATTCTGGAGGGGCTGAGGTGCCTTCTTCAGCTTCTAATTTGTATGCTGACATGTCCCTTCGGCAGCATGTTCCAAAACTGTGATCTTTGAGGATAAGGGCATGCATGCATGTAAATGAGAGCTTTCCTCCAAATTAGACTCCATCTTGACTTGCAACTATTTCCCTTCCCCTTTGCTCTTCCTTGCTCACAGCCATGGGACTCACTTTCTAACAGCGCTGTGAATGTCCTCATACCACACAAACTTCAGCAATTCAAGTTGGCTGATGACAACTGGTTTCTCAAGGAGATATATAAAGTCCGGCACTTCCATACCTGTCTAGAGATGCAGATAATCACTGGAAGAATTGAAAATTTTTTGAGGGACTTGTGAATGGTTTCCTTCTGTGTGGTTTGACTGTGTTTTCACTGAACAAACAGTGCTACTTGATTAGACTACTTCCAGTGTGGAAACAGGCTCTTCGGCCCAACAAGTCCACACCGACCCGCCAAAGCGCAACCCACCCCTTCACCTAACACTACGGGCAATTTAGCATGGCCAATTCACCCACATTTTTGGACTGTAGGAGGAAACCAGAGCACCCAGAGGAAACCCACACAGACACGGGAAGAATGTGCAAACTCCATACAGAGAGTCGCCTGAGGCGGGAATTCTTAATCATATAATGGGAATGAACCTTCCCTAATTTTTAGCACGGCAACCACAAATTATATTTCTTTATTCCAGGCAGGTATAATGTTAAATTATTGGAATATGATGACTGGGATGTTTAAATTGGCAATTATCAGAAATTTAAAGCTTATTTTCATGACCAATTAATTTCAGCCTCATTGTGTCACTTTAGCTTCTCACTGAAATGTCTTTCAAAAACGGTGTCTCCCTTTGTTATGGGCAGTCGAATCATTAAATCTGGGATAGTTTTTGCTTGTTAATCAAAGGTGGTAAAGAGTTTTAGCCAAAGGGAGGCCTGTGGAGTTAGCGCGCAGATGCACCATGATCTCAGTAAGTGGTGGAACAGCTCAAGGGACTGAGTACCCTTCTCCTGCCCCTTCCTATCATTGTGTCATTCGTTAGGCTAGCACTGGCGGTGAACACTTTTTATTAAAATATTTTAGCAAATTAATTGTTTCACACATTCGTTAAACACTTTCTGTTGATTACAGGTATTTGGAATGGGAGTATTGACATTCTCTACTTGAGTGATCATAATAACTCCCACCCAATTACAGCAGCCACTGCTCTCTGGAGTGTGTTGTTACTTCATGCTAGTTTCTTGTAAAACTACAGCTTGAGATCTGTGCGCTCACATTCAATGATTCTCTGATATTAAATATCTCTGAACATTCTCAATTTGTTCAAATGCATTTTCTCTCTGAACAACTTGTTTCATTGGACAGAACATTTTTTAAAAATGAAACAATAAACTTTGAATGCTAGAAAACTGAAAATAAAGACAGAAATTTCTGAAGAAACTCAGCATGTCTGGCGGCTCCTGTGGAGAGAAAGCAAGGTTAACGTTTCACACCTAGAGACCCCCTCTTCAGCAAATTGTTTTCATGTTTTTGGCACAAGAACTCACACCTGTTGAGTTAGACAGCGATTGCGTTTGCTTGACTCCTGTTGGAAAAGGATTCTTAGCAGAGGTACTAGATGATCTGAGATAGCGATTGAAGACCATTTGAAAAGCTATCACCATCTGCTGCAAGTGTTGGATTCAGCGGAAACCCCACCGTACTGAACAATAAAATTCAGCCACAGCACTAGTTTAATATAATGCAACACAGCCTAGGACTAATCTCATCAAATATGCTTCGAAAACAATTCATTGTGGATTAGTTATAAATTATATTGTTTGAACAGCAAGTCAAAAAGCTGGGATTTTTTTGAGGACTTACTCCATTAACCCCAGCTAGCGATGCCCAAAAGCTTGTGAACAAATATTGATTTGGAAAAAGCTGCTAACCACCAAAATTCTGTTTAATATCTAAGAGACACAAGTCAGAACAGTGATTGAATAGATTTCACCAGCTTCTGTGAGTAGAATTCTAACAACACCCAACATAACTCAATATTCTTTTTTTCACGAATTAACCTGATAAGAGACGGTATTACATATCTCTCTAACGGGTTGTAAATGGATACAGGCCACCTGGCTCAGAGTGAGGGACAGTACTATAACATCACAACAGATCTGAACACAATGAGCTCCACACTATCTTGGAGAACACAGCCCACCTGTTTGACAGTGCATAAACCATGTTAATCATTAACACCTTCCAACAACCGAGATTGTTCCAGAATGATTACATAATCAAAGTAGCACTGCAACAATTATCCAAGAATACTTTGGCAGCATCTCTGAATTGTTCAAAGTCTCTGGGAACTACGGAGGAATAAAACTAGGAATTGTGTTACCATAAATTCACTGTCACTGGATTTCAACTAGCACTCCCTTCCTCTTACCCCTGTGAATGTTGCTGCACCAGATGGTCTACTAAGTTTGAAATAGATTAAAATGTTTTGAAGTGTATCATGACTGTTGCCAGTGACATTAAAAGCTCACGGTAGGTTTTAAAATAATAAGATCCAAAATAATTTCTGATTCTACACTGTGCCACTAAACACATCCCAGCCACAAAGAAAATAAGCAACATATTTCCCTTTGCCTCGCTCAATCACATATCTCTTGTTGCCAGCAAGCAATTTCAAAACTCTTGCAATCTGCCTTTTGTTACTGAAGTGTTCATTCTGATTGGAACAACTTAGTCAGGGTTCTCAATGCTGGGGCACCTAATCAAATATTGCATTTCTGGCAGATATAAGTGGTTTTGAAGCATGAGATGAAATTGAACTGCCTGAGATTCAGGTATCTGAACCGGACAATGTGAAAATGGTCAGGACCGGTTGACAAGTTAGTCGGAGATAGCACTGAAACAAACTGGACAACAGTCTTGATCCTAGCAGATACATCTGCTCAATTCCTCACGTCAAATATATTCACTGTAATTTAACATTCATCATAGGAACTAACCAGAGGATAGCCATTAATGTGAACGAGAATGTGTTCACAATGAACATAGATAACCACCGACTTAATAAACTTAGTAAGTCACTGTAATCAACAAAATTATTGAGGTGGGACATATTGCCAATTTAAGCAAAACTCTGGAGGAAATGGATTATTCTCTAAATTATCTTTGCATATTCTTAAAACATGTCTTGAACTTTGGAGATTTTGCATGCACAGCATAAAGCCAATACTGCATTCCAGTGTGGAAATGCATTTCTGTTGAAGAAATTAGGGCAAGTATTTCCTGTCAGGTTTGCTTTACAATGGCAAGTTCATTTTCTTGTTCGCTGCTTTGTAATGAACGAAAATGTTAGTAAAGGTATGAATTGAAAACATGTTTCTGTCCAGAGGTGCCCGCTTTAACTGATGTCTAAATAAATGTGGGTGGCATGGGGTAGCTCAGTGGTTAGTACTGCTGCCTCACAGCACCATGGACCCAGGTTTGATTCCAGTACGTAACCCACCCAGAGCCATTCCCCCTACCCTATACTTACCCCTGACTCATGCACCCTAACCTACCCATCCCTGAACAGTGTTCACTTTAGCACAGCCAATTCACCTAACCCGCACAGTGGGAAGAAACCGGAGCACCCAGAGGAAACCCACACAGACACAGGGAGAATGTGCAAACTCCACACAGACTGTCATCCGAGGGTGAAATCAAACAGAGGCCCCTGGCGCTGTGAGGCAGCAATGCTAACCACTGAGCCACCGCGCTGCCCTGTGAGTTAATGAGTGGATTATTTTATTTAATTCGGAATTTGGCCTTGGTCACATAATTCACGATAGCAATTGTTTCTGAAAGAATGATTCTTCAGTTGATATTTTGTAGTAAAATGTAACTTTTTATTTAAAACGCACAGATTGGGAACACTAAAGCACTGTGCAGATTAAATTATTCAGTTAACCTTTATTCTTTTTCCCTGCAAATCCAGCTTAATCAGGGATATAACAATTTATTATCTCAAATTAATTGTGAAACTGATCAAAGCAGTGCAACTGATCTGTTCTTCATCGAAATATTTTGAGCAGAATTTCCAAATGGTCTTTGCCAATGATCTTTTCCAGCCAAAAAGCTTGGGTGTAGTGTACCGTGGAATTGAAATATGTTTCTTGGTTAATTATAACATAGGCATAGAGCAAGAACTATTAGAACATTATACTTTTGAAACTCTATTTATTTTTCCTCTATGACTTGTAAACTATTTGAAGACAGACCTTGTGATTGAGCTAGACAGTTAGATTAGATCCCCGGCAGTGTGGAAATAGACCCTTCAACCCAACAAGTCCACACCGACCCTCTGAAGAGTAACCCACCTTGACCCATTTCCCTACGTTTACCCCTGAGTAATGCACCTAACATAATGGGCAATTTAGCATGGCCAATTCACCTTACCTGCACATCTTATTGATTGTGGGAGGAAACCGGAGCACGCAGAGGAAACCCACACAGACACAGGGAGAATGTGCAAACTCCACACAGACTGTCACCCGAGTGTGAAATAAAACAGAGGCCCCTGGTGCTGTGAGGCAGCAATGCTAACCACTGGGCCACTGTGCCGCCCTGACTTGAGCTCTGAATTTGGAATGGAAAGAGTGGATTAGATTAATCCTTAATTATTGATTCTAAGTGAAAATCACACCCTAAGGTTTTCCCTCCATTTCCAAACCCTTTGCGATCTGCTTTTAACTTAACATTAAGCTTTATGAAATTTCAACTCACATGCTGATTGCATTGAATAAGGAAACTGGAGCGGTTGACTTGTTACCAACCATATAAACAGTGTGATAACAATGTAGAAACCAGAAACAGTTTCCCAAATATAACAAATTTAATGTTACCCAAGCACATTTCCTCCTCAACAGAACAAAGATCACCAAACCACAACACTGAGGAACACCGATGTGTTTGCAGCAGAACTGGCTCTGCAAACATTTTCAACAGAACCAAGAACATGATGTAACCTCACAAAAAAATCTCACATTGAACCCTAACAAAACCGCTCAGTATCACGCAAACTAACGATTAAATTGAATAGAAATAAGAAATCATAACAGCAGTCTTCCTTGTGAGGGAACTTACTTAACAACATGTAAAACTTTAATGTTTCCAGCAACAGTTCAATTTAGTTCCAACCTGTACACCTTTTCTGAGCATGACAATCTTGTGCAGTGCACAGTAGAGAGTTGAAGGCATATATTGATTAATCACTTTAAGGTCAAAACAAAATTAGTTCAATGGACAAACATTACCACATTATAATTGTGTGTTATAGTAAGTTTAGTTTCAATTACGTAATCTGTTCAATTCTGCAGTTTCAGATCTGAGTCCCAAATTTTATTTTGAATGAAGCTACTCAAAACAAATTTTTACGTAGTTTACAATCAGAACTGAGAATTAAAAAAAACGTCAATGCACTAAAATGTTATTTTCATTTCTCACATTTCCGTGTTTCTGCCTTAAGTTGGTTTTCAAACAGATGTAATGTTTTCAATCAAGCAGAGAAAAAAATTTCCATACGAGTTTAACAAATGCAGAAATGATTCTGGAAAAACAAGTAACTTCACAAATATTGGTATTTAAAAGTAATCCAGAAAGACCACCTCCTCACCAGAAAGAAAACACCAATTTTTGAAAGCATGAAAACGCTGATCAATTCCACAAACTGAATAAGAATCCAATCAACTCAATGCAACAGAATCAAGAAAAATAAAATCAGAATGGAATCAACTCAGAGCAACAGATTTAAATGAATGATAATCAGAATCCAACCAATTCGATTCAATAGAATCAAATAAAACAAATTCAAAAGCCAATCAGTACAATTCAACAAAATCAAGTAAAAACAAAGTCAGAATCCAATCAACTCAGGTCAACCGAATCAAATAAAACACACTCAGAATTTAATCATCAGAATGAAATATAGCACCGCAAGAAAATTTTATGACAGTTTCGAACCTGCTTGTCATCAAAAAAAAAACCAAATAAACAACAAAATACAATCATGGTAAGAACATTATGTATACGGGGAATATATTCAAGAAATTAATAATGATGGTATTGGACCTCAAGAAAGAGACTTTGTGGAGTGCCTCAGAAATGGATTCTTAGAGCAGCTGGTGCTGGAGCCGACCAGGGAGAAGGCAATTCTGGATCTGGTATTGTGTAATGAACCAGAATTGGTCAGAGACCTCGAAGTGAAGGAGCCATTGGGAAGTAGTGATCATAATACAATAAGCTTCAATCTGCAATTTGAGAGGGGGAGGGTACAATCGGAAGTGACAGTACTTCTGTTGAATAAAGGGAACTATGGAGCTATGAAGGAGGAGCTGGCCAAAGTTCAATGGTGCAATACCTAAGCAGGGATGACAGTGGAGGAACAATGGCGGATATTTCTGTGTATAATGCAGAAGTTGCAGGATCAGTTCATTCCAAAAAGGAAGAAAGATCCTAGGAGGAGGCATGGGTGGCCGTGGCTGACGAGGGGAGTTAAGAAACATATAAAGTTAAAAGAGAAAAAGTATAACATAGCAAAGATAAGTGGGAAAACTGAGGACTGGGAAGCTTTTAAAGAGCAACAGAGATTTACTAAGAAGGAAATACGCGGAGGAAAAATGAGGTACGAAGGTAAACTGGCCAAGAATATTAAGGAGGATAGTAAAAACTTTTTTAGGTATGTGCAAGGCAAAAAAAAAATGGTTAGGACAAAAATTAGGCCCTTGAAGACAGAAACAGGGGAATATATTACTAGGAACAAAGAAATGGCAGAGGAATTAAATGGGTACTTCAGATCCGTGTTCACTAGGGAAGATACAAGCAATCTCTCTGAGGTAACAGTGGCTGAAGGACCTGAACTTAAGGGAATTTATATTTGCCAGGATTTGGTGTTAGAGAGACTGTTAGGTCTGAAGGTTGATAAGTCTCCGGGGCCTGATGGTCTGCATCCCAGGGTACTGAAGGAGGTGCTCGGGAAATCGTGGATGCGTTGGTGATTATTTTCCAGAGTTCAATAGATTCGGGGTCGGTTCCTGAGGATTGGAGGGTGGCTAATGTTATACCACTTTTTAAGAAAGGTGGGAGAGAGAAAGCAGGAAATTATAGACCAGTTAGTCTGACCTCAGTGGTGGGAAAGATGCTGGAGTCTATTATAAAGGATGAAATTACGGCACATCTGGATAGTAATAACAGGATAGGACAGAGTCAGCATGGATTTATGAAGGGGAAATCATGCTTGACTAATCTTCTTGAATTTTTTGAGGATGTAACTATGAAGTTGGACGAGGGAAATCCAGTAGATGTAGTGTACTTGGACTTTCAGAAAGCTTTTGATAAAGTCCCACACAGGAAGTTAGTGAGTAAAATTAGGGCGCATGGTACTGGGGGCAAAGTACTAGATTGGATTGAAAATTGGTTGGCTAATAGGAAACAAAGGGTAGTGATAAACGGCTCCATTTCGGAATGGCAGGCAGTGACCAGTGGGGTACCGCAGGGATCCGTGTTGGGACCACAGCTTTTTTCAATATATGTTAATGATATAGAAGATGGTATCAGCAATAACATTAGCAAATTTGCTGATGATACAAAGCTGGGTGGCAGGGTGAAATGTGATGAGGATGTTAGGATATTACAGGGTGACCTGGACAAGTTAGGTGAGTGGGCAGATGCATGGCAGATGCAGTTTAATGTGGATAAATGTATGGTTATCCACTTTGGTAGCAAGAACAGGAAGGCAGACTACTACCTCAATGGAATCAATTTATGTAAAGGGGCAGTACAGAGAGATCTGGGTGTTCTTGTACACCAGTCAATGAAGGCAAGCATGCAGGTACAGCAGGTAGTGAAGAAGGCTAATAGCATGCTGGCCTTCATAACAAGAGGAATTGAGTATAGAAGCAAAGAGGTGCTTCCGCAGCTGTACAGGGCCCTGGTGAGACCACACCTGGAGTACTGTGTGCAGTTCTGGTCTCCAAATTTGAGAAATACATTCTGGCTATTGAGGGAGTGCAGCGTAGGTTCACTAGGTCAATTCCTGGAAGGGCAGGATTACCTTACACTGAAAGATTGAAGCGACTGGGCTTGTATACCCTTGAGTTTCGAAGATTGAGAGGGGATCTGATTGAGACGTATAAGATTATGAAAGGATTGGACAATCTGGCAGTAGGAAACATATTTCCACTGATGGGTGAGTGCCGAACCAGAGGACACAGCTTAAAAATACGGGGTAGACCATTTAGGACAGAGCTCAGGAGAAACGTCTTTACCCAGAGAGTGGTGGCTGTGTAGAATGCTCTGCCCCAGAGGGCAGTGGAGGCCCACTCTCTGGATTCATTTAAGAAAGAGTTGGATAGAGCTCTCAAAGATAGTGGAATCAAGGGTTATGGAGATAAGGCAGGAACAGGATACTGATTAGGAATGATCAGCCATGATTATATTGAATGGCGGTGCAGGCTCGAAGGGCTGAATGGCCTACTCCTGCACCTATTGTCTATTGTCTATTGTCTATTGTCTATTTATATGACCATTGGAAGGAGCAGGTTTACACCTTCCGCCTGTTGGTGTCCTGCTGGAGGCTGAGACCGGATCCTGGTATCAGCTTGCACAGCCCGAACACATGGCCTTATGAGGTTATGCTTAAACACAAGCATATACACATCTTGGGATATTTGTTTTGCTGAATTGCTTCTTTGGAAGTTTTTTTAATGGTGGAAATAAAATTGTGTAGCTTCAGGTCTGTTTCAGGTGACAGTTGCAAGTACTTTGTTTAAAAAAAACAAAACAAATTCAATGGGAATTGTAAGGTATAGGGTTAAATTGTGCAGAATAAGGAACAGGTGTTGCTTCTGCAAAAGTTTACATTATACAATTAGGCTGCGCATGCAATTACTAAACAGTGAGAAGCGAAAACAGGTAGAATTATCTATGACTAATGGGGCAGAGCGACCGTGTAGCAGGATATACCAGGCATAGGAAAAAAGAAGAAGCGAAAACAGGTAGAATTATCTGTGACTAATAAGGCAGAGCGACCGTGTAGCAGGATGTACCAGTAACAGGAGAATAGTGTGCCAGTCTCAGGAGGGATGTGGCCAACGGATAGAATTTAGTTTGGCAGGATGATCGCACGAAGACAGCAAACGATGCCAGGATAGTCACATATAAAGAATGAAATAACTTAGAGTAAGGGGCTACAGGCTTAGAGTAATGGGAGAAGTTAGACAAAGGTGGAGTGAAGCTAGAGCTTGTGATAGGCTACACACTACAGTAAAAGTAACCAATGGAGTGAAAGGGGAGACCGAGAGACGCAGCTGAACAGCATAAATCAGAATGTAACCCTCAGATCAGAGTGCTTGCTTGTTAGGTACCCGTTCTTGCAAGTGCGTATCACTAAAATTCGCTGCTTCAGAATTTGACTCTGACTGAAATTTATTAATATGTGAGTTTTGTTTCTCACAATTTGGGGGCTCGTCTGGGATGTCCATCATCACCAGTGGGGTAGGCAACATCGATGGTTGGGAAGACGCATCCCATTCCTTTTGGAACGGTCCTGTGTTCCTCGGCGGTGGGTTTCCCCTTCTGGTTGACTGATTGAGATCTGATGAGAGTCTATCTGAATCAGGCGAAAGGTTGTAAGTAGGCACAGGGAGCCAGGCAACTCCAAGCATGGACCAAAGAAGGAAAAGAGATTTTTAAGTGCTGCCTTGGTGGTTGGGATTGAGTTCTAGTAGTTAATAGGTGTCTAATGAAGGAACTCAATATGGGCTGTGCCGGGGGTAAAGTAAAAGCCTCTGGGGGAAAAAAAAGGGAATGGAGGCAGGGTCCCTGACAACATACCTCCAGAAAGTTCCTTGGGCAAGATGTTGTGAAATTGGAAAAATAATACTTGCACAAGGGAAAAAGATAGGAAAAAGATGATTAAATATTGTTGCTTTGTATGGACTAAGGAATCCATTCTTCATCCCGCCGTCTTCTGGCCCAAGTATGGGTCAGACGAAGACTGTGTTTGTAAATATTTGAATTTATATGTCAACAGAAAACAGCCTTTCAGTCAGGAGGGATCATATTAAGCTTTGTGTTGGAAGGGCTAGTAGCTGAAGGGCTACTGAGGATACACTTCGTAACTAAATCATGGCCAGATATCCAGAAAATTCAGAAAATAGATGGGTGGAGTGAGAAATCACTTGATGAATTATTAAGAGAGGCACAGAGAGTGTTTGTAAAGAGAGAGGAAGAGAAACCTCTAGAGTTGTTGTTGTGGGAAGCTCAGAAAGTGTCTGTGAGATACGGTGCGTTTGTGCGTGTGTGTGTGTGTGTGTGTGAGAGAGAGAGAGAGAGAAAAGAGCTGCACAGCTAATTGAAAGTTTAACCCTTTGTAATTCGGTTTGAATGCACATTTGTTTGTTGGTGATTGAATGTTTGTACTTGGTTCCCTGGAGCTTGAGATTCGGGACTGTTTTGAATCTGATTTCTATTATGGAAATTTAACATGATTTCTTTTAAGGTTAAGGATTTTACAGTGATTATGAAATAAAATGTTAATTCCTTTTCAGTTTCATTTCAACATTAGATTGTAATAAATCAATCCTATGGTTAATATCTGTGTCCTTGGATTCGGCCATTATTCATGCTTTAGAAGTTTTTTTTTAACTTGAATAGACAAATCCTTTTAAGACAGCTCTAGTTATTTCACGACCTATAGCATTGTAATTGAGCAATGACTGGTCAGGGCTACTTAAGAAAAATAATTTTGGATTTAAATTAAGGGACTAAAACCGGGTAATAATAATGGATTTCAAAGTTAGGAACTGTATGCATTTTACATTTTAAATATTAAATACTGAATTAATGAATTTATAATATATAAATATGTATTAAAAGTAGTATTCCAAAATGTATAGTTAGAAACAGGCTTTAAAGTTAGACAAGCATAAATTGATAAATTGGTATTTGAAGCTATTGCAATATTTCTTTTAAAAAAAATCAAGGTCTAAACAAAACATTGGGTGATGAAGAATGGTCATCACGTGGCCCTAAAGCTGTTCAATGGTTAAATCGGCTCAGCAATTGATCTGGCAATGTAACCTGGGAGCGGGAACGAAAGACTTAATTGGACTATGGCAACAGTTTTGTGATGAGAAGCACGAAGAATCAGTTTTGCGCTCATGACAAGATACTGCCACCAAATTGGGGATTGAATTAACTGCAAATGGTGCTATGGAATCTGTTGAGGGTCTTAAAAATGAATGTGCTCGAGCAAAACAATTACAGAAACAGAATGAGAAGTCACAAGTGACCGGTAAACAAACAGAACTGCGCAATTACAGTTTTTAAAATGTTTTAGTCACTTGTTGCGTTTCCATCCTGAATTACAGATAATGATTATTTTATTTATATAATACATATAATTAAGAATTAATATTTATAATAAATAAATTGTATGAGCCTGACTCAATATTAATTGGCAGGATTCCTTCACACATTCTCAGTGACCTGTCATATTGATTTAAAACATGACAGCATTAATTCATTGTTAATTAAAGAATAGAAAGCTACATTCCTGGCCAGAGTGTGTGCAGGCAGTGGCAGCAACAGCCTTATTGGTAGAGGAGAGTCGGAAACTTACTTTTAGGGGAAGCCTTAATAGTCAGCACCCCACATCAGGTAAGGACCATAGTAAATCAGAAAGCAGGGCGGTGGCTTACGGACTCTAGAATTCTAAAATATGAAGCAATTCTAATAGAGAGGGATGACCTTACATTGATCACAGACATTTGTCTGAATCCAGCTACCTTTCTCTGGAAAGGGGAGGATGAAGCTCCCTCAGACCCAGAACATGACTGCCTTGACATTATAGAATATCAGACTAAAGTAAGAATGGACCTTAGCGGTATCCCTCTACATGCAGGGGCCAGGCTGTTCATTGACGGGTCCTCCAGACTGATTGAAGGTAGAAGACACAATGGATATGCAGCAGTGGATGGAATAGAAGGGAGTGTTATTGAGGCTAGTAGACTACCCAATGATTGGTTGGCTTAGACTTGTAAACTTTATTCATTAGGGAGGGCCCTTAAGACCTTGGAAGGCAAAGAAGGAACTGTATCCCCAGATTCTAAGTCTGCCTTCGGGGTGGCACACACATTTGGGAAGATATGGCAGGAGAGGGGACTGATAAACAACAGGGGTAAAAACCTAGCTCATGAGGAATTGGTAAAGCAAGTGTTGGAATCCCTTTTGTTGCCAAAGGAAATAGCAATAGTCCGCATAAATGGAAATCAGCAGGGAAATGATCCTGAAGCAAAGAGAACTAGACTGGCGAATGAAGTCGCTAAGGAGGCAGCTCTGAAACCTCAGCCCGCTACAATAAATATATTTTGGTACCTATGGTGCAGGAAACTGGGAGGAGACCGATATTTAGCGCTAAGGAAGAGAGAGAGTTGAAGAACTGGGAGCTACACAGACAGTAGAAAGGTGCTAGATGTTACCTGATGGCCAGGAGATGCTAAATAACATGATGATGTGAGAAATTCTGGCTGTCTTACACCAGGGGAGTCACTGGGAATGCAAGCAATGTGTGATTTGGTCTTAAGGAAATATGGATGCACAGGGATCTATACACTAGCCAAACAGATATGTGAGGGATGTATAACACGCAAGAAAGTCAACAAGAAGGTGTTGAGGAAACAAGTCCCAGGAGGGAGAGAACCTGGGCTAAGACCATTTCAGAGCATTCAGGTAGATTATACCAAATTACCCCGAGTGGGAAGACTGAGGTATATGCTGGTAATGGTTGATCACCGATCTGGATGGGTGGAGGCGTATCCTTTTGTCACTGCTACTGCAAGTGGGGTGTCCAAGAAAATACTTGAACACATAATTCCTAGATACGGGATGGTGGAATGTATAGATTCAGATCAGGGAACTCATTTTACTTCCAGTGTACTCCAGGGAGTGATGAAAGGGTTAGGAGTCTCCTGGGAGTTCCACACCCCTTGGCACCCACCTTCATCAGGAAAGGTTGAGAGAATGAACCAGACACTCAAGAAGCAGTTATCTAAATTAATAGTAGAAACCAGACTCCCTTGGACTAAGTGTTTACCTATAGCCCTTTTGCGGGTGCGAACGGCCCCAAGGAAAGATATGGGGCTGTCCCATTATGAGATATTTTTTGGTCTGCTCTATCTGGGAACGAAAGGGGAACTGCCAGCCCTGGAGACTAGCGATCTGTTCTTAAAGAAGTTTTTACTGGGCTTGTCCTCATCTTTGTCCTTTCTTAGCAGACACGGGTTACTGGCACAGACTCCGCCCTCTGAATTCGCCGTTCATCCCATCCGACCGGGAGATTGGGTCCTAATTAAGTCATGGACAGAAACTAAATTGCAACCGGATTGGGAGGGACCGTACTAGGCTCTTTTGACTCCTGAAACAGCGATACACACGGCGGGGAAAGGCTGGACTCACTACACCAGGATTAAAGGACTGGTGGAATCCCTGGTTAAGAAAGAAGCCTGGACGGCCGGATCGACGGGAGAACCACTGAAACTCAGACTCAAAAGACTTTAAGGAACTGATTTTTATGCAGACGCGGGATAGTTTCTTTTTGATGTCTATATATTGTATTGCATGTTAAATCTCTCGGTCCTTCAATACTATTGTAGGATGCTGGGGATGCTTAGGGTTACCATATTAGCTTTCTTAGTATTGGGATTTTGTCAAACGATGCTGTCATCTCCATATTTGTTATTAACGGTCCCTGAGTCTGAATATCCGCAAGTAATAGAGGTCGATGCTTGCAGCCGAGTAAAATGGGCAGATGTAAAGTATCAGAGGGAGTATATTTCCTCCGAAATCCTTCTTAAGACCCAACCGGACACAGGGTATGGTTCGCAAAAACCGCCACCTGGCATCACTATCCATAGAGCCCCCTTTCACCCAGCCCTAGACTGTCCTGACAGAAAGTGCCATCCAATATATCTCACCATTAAAAATACCTCCTCTGAAGACTCCTTTCCCCGTAAAAACGGGTCTCGACTCCTTAGTAACAATTTAAAGATAGTAATGGCTGCCACTGGGAAGTGTTTTTCGGGCTGCTGTTTCCAAATAGTCGTAGGAAACGGAAAATGAGCCACGCAACTTGACAGTAAGATACATCCTTTTGCTCCTCCCAACGATCCAAAGGTGGTAAAAATTATAGAGGTCAAGGACTTGAAGCAGACCACTGAAATAGAAACTGGATACAGGGGTGCAAATGCCTGGGTTGAATGGGTAAAGTACACTGTTAAAACTCTGAATAAAAGCAATTGCTATGCATGTGCCTTCGGTAGGGCCAGTTACCTACATAGTCCCCTTTCCGCTCGGGTGGAACCGAAACAGGAAGGGCATGGAATGTATGATAGCCCTGTATTGGGATAAGACTGCATGGAATGATAGGAATTGTATATCCCTATCTCTAATGTTCCCTCCCTTGGAGAAGACAGATTTGAAAGCTCCCCCCTGCACCCCTTTTTGACCATGGTTGGGAATCACACATTGTGTTTAAGCCGACAGGGTACAAATCAGTCTAGAAACTTGAGGGAGCTGAGGTGATGTATAGAAACTCAGAATGACACCGAAACAGACAAAGGAGGGAACTACTCAGCACTCCGGGTTCCCCGAGCGGATCTCTGGTGGTACTGTGGAGGCAGAATATTGCGACCTACCCTACCTCCTGACTGGAGAGGGATATGTGCAATTGTACAATTGGCAATCCCATTCACCTTGGCATTTGAGAAGGAGAAGGTGGTAGTAACAAAGAATGAGAGGAATAAAAGGTCGTTATTAGATCCTTCCTTTGATGATAGGATTTATCTCGACTCTATAGGAGTAGCTAGAGGGCTCCCCGATGAGTTCAAGGCCCGCAACCAGATTGCAGCAGGTTTTCAATTGGCCCTATTTTGGTGGGTAACGGTCAACAAGAATGTGGATTGGATAAACTATATTTTTTTTACAACCAGCAAATTTTCTTCAGTTATACTAGAGATGCGGTCAAGGGTATTTGGGAGCAACTTGATGCAACCAGCAGAATGGCCTGGGAAAATAGACTGGCCTTAGATATGATCCTAGCCAAAAAAAGTGGATGTATGTGTGATGTTAGGAGGGAGCTGTTGTACCTTTATTCCAAATAATACAGCACCTGATGGGTCAATCTCTCGTGCCTTGCGAGGATTGACCACTTTGGCGGAAGAATTGGCTGAGAATTCAGGAGTGGACAAATCACTCACGAGATGGCTGGAATCATGGTTTGGGAAGTGGAAAGGCATGGTCGTCTCCATCCTCACCTCCCTGATAGTGGTAGCAGGGGTACTGGCAGCAATTGGCTGTTGTATCATACCTTGTGTACGGGGTTTAACCCAACGGCTAATTGAGTTGGCCTTGGCAAAAAAAATGCCTCTAAAAGGTAATCAGGCAGAGGGACTCAACCTCTTGAACAATGAGGGGATGGGTGACCTTCAGGAATTAGCCACTATAAATGAAGTCTCAGGAATGATGCCAAGGCGACATATGAGAAAAATGCAGAAGACAACAATTAGTAGCCAAAAAGAAAAGGGGGGATTGTAAGGTATAGGGTTAAAATTGTATAGAATAAGGGAACAGGTGTTGCTTCTGCAAAAGTTTACATTATACAATTAGGCTGCGCATGCAATTACTAAACAGTGAGAAGCGAAAACAGGTAGAATTATCTGTGACTGATAGGGCAGAATGACCGTGTAGCAGGATGTACCAGTAACAGGAGAATAGTGTGCCAGTCTCAGGAGGGGAGTCGCCACCGGATGGAATTTAGTTCGGCAGGATGATTGCACGAAGACAGCAAACGATGCCAGGATAGTCACATATAAGGAATGAGATAAATAAGAGTAAGGGGCGACAGGCTTAGAGTAATGGGGGAAGTAAACAGAGGTGGAGAGAAGCTAGACAAAGGTGGAGTGAAGCTGGAGCTTGTGATAGGCTACACGCTACAGCAAAAGTAACCAATGGGGTGAAAGTGGAGGACCGAGAGACACAGCTGAACAGCATAAATCAGAATGTAACCCTCAGATCGGGGCGCTTACTCGTAAGGCACCCGTTCTTGCAAGCACGTATCAATAAAGTTCGCTGCTTCAGAATTTGACTCGGACTGAAATTTATTAATATGTGAGTTTTGTTTCTCACAGTGTGTTTTTTCCCCATTGCCCAGAGCTTTGTACATCGAGTCCCTTCGGACCCTGGCCATCTTTGATCTCTGTACAAAATGGAAGTTGGCCCAGGTGACTGCGATGGCACAAACCTGGGACCCTGGTGCTGTGAAGCAGCAGTGCTATCCACAGAGCCACCCCAAAATATTGGGGGAATCGACGTTTCGGGCATAAACCCTTCATCTGGAATGTGATGAAGGGTTCCTGATGAAGGGCTTATGCCTGAAATATCGATTCTCCCGCTCCTTGGAAGCTGCCTGACCGGCTGTGCTTTTCCAGCACCACATTTTTAACTCTGACTCTCCATCATTGACACTGAGCACCGTCTCCTACACATTCATTTCTCGGCGACAAATCCCGAGACCGCACCTCATTTTCTATTGGCTGCAACCACGAGATTGATAGAGGCTTTGACCAATCGGAGCTGGATACAGACTAAGGCCCGCCCTGGGCTCATGCGGGGTCTCGAGGCGCGGCCGTTTAACCGACTCTGCGCGAGCTCGCGGTTAGGAATTTGGAGAGTTTATTTTCAAATGTTCCCAGTGAGGGTAAGAAAACATCTATGATACTAATCAGTAAACTGTTAATGTGCGGATACACTGAGGAGGAAAGTTTTTCTATCCAATTACCTGTCCAAATGATGTTGGCGCTCGGGGTTAACAGGACACCAGATCAGGATGAGATACATCCAAGGATTCTGATTGAAGTGAGAGGGGCACTGGCCACAACATTACAGTCTCCTCTGGACTGAGAGGAGGGGTCAGGAGACTGGAGGGTTATCAACATTATGACCTTGTTCTGTGAAGGGTTTTAAGTGTGATCCAGCCATTTGTAGCTTTGTCGGTTGAACACTGGAAGTGAGGAAGTGTCTGGCAATGATTATTTGGTATAAAGCTAGCAGTCACGTGGAAAAAGGTGGGTGGGATAGGAAAGGTCAAGGGGTAGTTGAACCCGGGGCGGGAATTGAACCCGGGGCTCTGGCGCTGTGAGGCAGCAGTGCTAACCACTGTGCCACCGTGCTGCCCACGGTGGTTAGCACAGTGGTTAGCACTTGCCTATTGGACTCCCGACTCAGGCGACTGACTGTGTGGAGTTTGCATGTTCTCCCCGTGTCTGCGTGGGTTTCCTCCGGGTGCTCCGGTTTCCTCCTACAGTCCAAAGATGTGCAGGTCAGGTGAATTGGCCATGCTAAATTGCCCGTAGTGTTAGGTAATAAGGGGTAAATGTAGGGGTATGGGTGGGTTGCGCTTCGGCGGGTCGGTGTGGACTTGTTGGGCCGAAGGGCCTGTTTCCACACTGTAAGTAATCTAATCTACCAGAATTGCACACACTATTCCAACAGTGGCCTAACCAATGTGCAACATGACCTCCCAACTCCTGTACTCAATAGACATTTTTTCTAGCTAGAAGAAAGTTTCCTGAGTGGAGTTCCCAGGGATCAATATTGGGACTACCATGTTCCAGGGAGGACAAGGATGACAAGGTAAGGGACCCTTGCATGGTGAGTGAGGTGATGAATTTGGTCAAAAGGGGGAAAAAAAACCATACGTAAGGTTTAGGAAATTAAACCGGCCAGCATCTGTGAGGACTATAAAGAAAGCAGGAAAGTACACGAGCAGGGAGGAGAGCATGAAAGAGCCGTGAAATGACCTTGACAAGTAGAGTTAAAGGGAATCCCAAGGCAGACTATGCATACATTAAAAACCAAAAGCTGTCTAGGGAGAAGATAGGACCATTCAAGGATAAAGGAGGGAACTTGTGCTTGGAGGCAGAGGATATGAGCACTTTGGATCGGTCTTTACCTAGGAGAAGGATATGGAGGAGAGTGAGATGAATGTGGAAAATGCTAATATACTCGGGCATTTTGAGATCAAGAAAGAAGAGGTGCTGTGTCTCTTAAGAGCTTTAAGATGGATAAGTCCCGAGGCCCAATGATATCTACCCCAGGTTATTGAGAGAGGCAAGAAAGTAGATTGCTGGGGCCTTGACAAAGATCTTTGCATCCTTGCTGGCCACTGGAGAGATCCTGGATAACTGGCAAGCAGCTAATGTTGTTCCTCTGTTCAAGAATGAAAATCCAGGAAACTACAGACCGGTGAGTCTCTCATCAGTGGTTGGGAAGGTATTTAAGAGTGTTCTTAGGGATAGGATGTATGTGCAGTAGGAAAGTGTGGCCTAACTGGGGACAGTCCATATGGCTTTGTGTAGGATATGACAAAGGTGATCGATGAGGTAGACAGTATCCACTGTTCTACCATGGATTTTAATAAAGCTTTCAACAAAGTCCCTCATGGTAGGCTTATCCTGAAGATTATGATACATAGGATCCACAGTGACTTGGTCACTCACATTCAGAATTGGCTGGCCCTTAGAGGGCAGAGGGTAATGTTGGAAGGGTGTTTTTCTGGCTGGAGATCCATGGTTATTGGAGTTCCGCAGTGATCCAGACTGCGACCTGTGCTATTTTGTGATGTGGATAAATGGCTTGAATGAAAAAGTAGGTGGGTGGATTAGTATGTTTGCAGATGACACTAAAAATGGTAGAGTTGTAGGTAGTTAGGCGTTTGTCAAAAAATATTGGGATATAGGTCAGTTGCATATATGGACAGAGAAATAGCAGATGGAGTTTAATCCAGTTAATTGCGAGAAGCTCTGCTTGGGAAATCAAATGTTAAGGAAAAATATAAGTTAATGGCAGGACTCTGAACATATCGATGTATAGAGGGATCTTGCAGTTTAAGTCGATAGCTTCTTGAAAGTGGCCATGAAAGTAGACAGGGTGTTAAGAAGGTGTATGGTATCCTTACCTTTATTGGTCAGGGAATTGAGTACAAGACTCAGGATTGCATGTCGAACCTATATAAGATTTTAGTTAGGACACACTTAGAGTATTGAGTTCAATTCTGGTCACCACATGATGGGAAGAATGTGGAGGTTTTGGAGAGGGTGCAGAAGAGGTTTACCAGGATGCTGCCTAGATTAGAAGGTGTGCATGATAAGAGGCTTGAAAAACTTGGGTTGTTTTCTCTGGAGCAGCAGAGTACAATAGGAGGCTTATTAGACATCCAGAACTGAGATGTGTGAGTTGGCAGTGAGAATCTTTTTCCCAGGGTCAAATGTCTAACACTAGGGGGCATGCATTTAATGTGAGAGGGGTTAAGTTCTAAGGAGATGTGAGGTGCAAGTCTTTTTTTAAAAAGTAGTAGGAGTCTGGAATGTGCTGCTGGTGGTAGTGGTGAAGGCAGATATGATAGGAGCTTTAAGATAAGCACATGAATATGCAAGGAATGGATGGATGGATATGGACTAAGGGAAGACAAAAGGGATTACTTTAATTTGTCATGTTTGGTACAATGTTGTGGGCCAAAGGGTCTGTTCCTGTGTTGTACTGTTCCAATTTCTATGATCAAACCGTGTGAGACTTGGGAAGCCAATTTGCATGAGATGTCTCGTGCAGTTTAATGTATGTGACTTAATTGCAGCTGCTAATGTAGCACTGTTGCAGCACAGTGGTACTGCCTCTTTCACTTAACACAGAAAAGAACAAGATTGTTAATAGTAGGGCCCTGTGGATTGCTTTCAATTGGAGAGACATTGGGCTGCAAGTATATATTTCCTTGGAAGTGGTAGGCTGGCTAGTGAAGAAAACATTTTGCATGCTTGCCTTCATTGTTCAGCGCATTGAGTACAGAAGTTGGGACATCTTGGTACACTTGTACAAGACAATGGTAAGGTCACATGTGAAGTACTGCATACAAATCGGGTCATTCTACGATAGGAAAGATGCTATTAAATTGGAAGGTTGCAAATACATTTACCAGAATGGCACCGAAATAGAAGGTTTAAGCTATAAGGAGAAACTGGGTCTTTATACTTGGAACATTAGAGGTTGAGGGGTGATCTTTATTGATGTTTATAAAATATGAAGGGGCATTGATAAAGTGATAGCCAAAGTCTTTTCCCCAGGGTAGGGGAGACCAAAACAAGATACATAGATTTAAGGTGAGAGGGGAAAGATTTTAAAAGGGACCTGAGGGGGATATTTTTCTTACTGCCAGAGGAAGTGGTGGAAGTGGGTACAATTATAACATTTAAAAGTCATTTGGAAAGGGACATAGATCAGTGGCCAAATGCTGGCAAATGGGACTACTTTACTTTAGAACCATAAAGTATTGGGGAATCAATAGTTAAAAGCTTCTGTTTTCTAAGTGCCCATTTAGCAATAGTAACTTGCCTCATAAGATGGCTAGTCACAGTGACCATGAGAATGAATTAAGGAATGTACGATTCTTGGCATATCCTTCTAGCTGTGCTTCCCCAGACAGAGAGGTCAGGCAGCATCCGAGGAGCAAGAGAGTCAACGTTTTGGGCAGGGCCCTCTTCAGGACTCCCACTTGACAATCTGAGAATAACCCCGACCTGATCTAAGTAAACGATGGATGGCTCTGGTTGAGGCACTGAATGCCTGCTCCTTCTCCTTGTTCATATCTACTATCAGTTGCCAGACCATGTGTAGATTTACAATGAAATGTCTGGATTATGGGGTGAGTGGTTAGTATTAATAATCTGAGGGAAAGTATCACCAACATTGAAGTCTTCACATTGAGTACAGATTAAAATCAGTTCATTATTGAAACAGAGTCATACAGCATAGAAAGAGACCTTTCAATCCATCAGTCCATTCTGAACATAATCCCAAACTAAACGAGTCCAACCTGCCTGATCATGGCTCTTTTCTCTCCAAATCTTTCCTATTCATGACTTGGAGGTGCCATTGTTGGACTGGGGTGGACAAAGTTAAAAATCACACAGGGTATAGTCCAACAGGTTTGTTTGGAAGCACTAGCTCCGAAAGCTGTGTTGTGTGGTTTTTAACTTTTTCCTATTCATGTATCTATTCAAACATCTTTTAAATGTTGTAATTGTACCTCTGCCTTTGAAATCTCTCTCCTCTCACCTTAAAAATGTGCCTCCAAGTTTTGAAATCCTCCATCCTAGGGAAAAGACAACTACCATTACCTCTATCTAAATCTCTCACTATCTTATAAAGTTCTATCAGATCACCTTTCAACCTTCTGCACTCCAGTGAAAAATAGTGTCAGCCTAACCAACCATT
Organism: Chiloscyllium plagiosum; assembly: GCF_037043375.1. Classification (NCBI taxonomy): domain Eukaryota; kingdom Metazoa; phylum Chordata; class Chondrichthyes; order Orectolobiformes; family Hemiscylliidae; genus Chiloscyllium; species Chiloscyllium plagiosum. The sequence continues at coordinate 70,699,455 of NW_028270160.1, read as the reverse complement.
CTTCATAACTCAAACCTTCTATACCCACCAATAACTTGGTGAGTCTCTTCTGAGCCCTCTCCAGCTTGATAATATTCTTCCAATAACTGAGTGACCAGAACTCAACACAACACTCCAGAAGAGGATTCACCAATGTCCTGTTCAGCCTCAACAGACTTCCCAATTCCTATACTCAATGGACTGAGCAATGAAGGCAAGCGTGCCAAGTGTCTTTTTATCCACCTTGTCCATATATGATACAAATTTCAAAGAATTATATACCTGCATCCCTGGGCTGCTCTGTTCTATATACTTTCAAGTATTTCCTGATAACAAATTCAAATGCTGCACACAAGTTGATTGCTGCAGATTTTACAGCTTCAGTTTGTTCAAATGAAAATGTCGTAATGACAGTACAGCTAAACTTCCGTTCTGTTTCAGTCGAAGGTGTTCAGAAAGACCAGAAGATATTCCAGGTACAAAGTGAAATACCATGGGTGAACACTATCCCAATAAAGGAGAAGTTGCAAAGTTTCTCGACTGTTGATTGATGCATTGAGTTAACACTCATCTCTAAATTGAAAAGCTGTAGAAGATGAACTGCTTTCTTTTCCCAAACAAATTCCACATCTGGAAGCACAGTAGCAATGATTGGAGACCCAGGGACTGGGAAAATAATAAGACCATAAGACATAGGAGTGGAAGTAAGGTCATTCGGCCCATCGAGTGCACTCCGCCATTCAATCATGGCTGATGGGCATTTCAACTCCACTAATTTCAACTAATGGTGCAAAAAAAACTTTTTCTGATTTGGTAACTGGGAAAATATACTCTCAGATTGAATATTAGCTGTAGAATAAACCTGAAGAACCTGATGCTGGATCAGTATCCTCACTTTAGGAATGTTCTCAGCGAGGTCTGGAAAAACCCAGAGGATTTGCTGTTTATTTGCGATGGCTTGGATGAATTGAAGGAGAGATTTGATTTTTCTGAAAACTGGAGAAATGCAGAACTTCAGTTTGTGTGCACTGATCCTGAATGCTAGTGTGAAGTGTCTGACATTGTGTCCAGTTTAATCTAGCACCAGCTATTCCCAGGATGTTCAGTACAGGTGACCAGCTATTCCCCTACAGTCCACTTATTTGAAAAGGCTGAGATCATTGGCTGGGTTGAATTTCTGGGATCTATTGGTGATGCACAGAAGGAATATTTCAGCAAGTGCTTTGAATATCAGATGGTGGCAGCAGCTGTTTTTAAATACATAGTGGAGGAGATCCTTTACACTATGTGCCCCAACCCTTCAAACTGCTGGATCCTTGGTCTGTCACTGGGTCCCTCACACAGAGCCAGGGAACAGCAGCAAGTTTCCAAGACCGTAACCCAACTCGATTCCTACTATATTTACAACACTCTGCAAAACCATTGCTGAGAAATTGAAAACCCCTGTGATGTGTTACTGAAGCTTGGTGAGACAACCTTCACAGGACTCTGTGCAGAAGATTGTGTTTAGCAATGGAGATTTGATCCAGTATATTCTGCAACCCCCCACCCCCAGTTCCTGTCTGGATTCATGATGGAACTATGTAGAGAGATGATTCTGTCTGCACATAATCATCATTACACATTCCCACAAGTCACCAGCCAAGAGTTTATAGCTGCACTCACACAATTCCTGACTGCAGAATGTCCTCAGGAGCTATCTCAGTGAGTAAGATGGTTGATTTGAGGTACTTTCCCATTTTGTCACTGTTATCTGTCTAGATACATCTTAAAAGACGCTATCCTGTCCATGTCTACCACCTCAACTAGCAATGCATTCCAGGCACACACCACCCTCTGTTTAAAAAAACTTTCTATGCAGATCCTCCCTAAACTTTACTCCTCTCACTTTGAACTCGTTACCCCTTGCAGTTGAGTCCCACATTCTAGGAAAAAAGCTTCTTGCTTTTCGCTGTTACATTCACTAGACGAGCAGCAATTACTGCAGTCCTTTTGTAACCTCTGGCTGATGTGTCAATTGGAGCATGAACACTAAATATTCAGTAAGAGGAAGCAAAGAGCAGCCATTGGACGATGATCTGTAAATGAGGGACCTTAGCTTGTCCCATAGTGTGGAATTAGGTTAGCTCACTGCATCAGTGACAGCAAACTCAGAGACTTCTCACTTGCTGCTGTGTAAAAAAAAAAAAAGTGTTGGCAGTGGGTGCCTTTGTTGTGATCACCATCAATACTTTAATTAACTTGGAAGCTAAAATCATCTGGGATAAAGATTCTGGTTTAATAGACTATTTGGTATTCTCAATGTTGTGCAGAAATACACCAGCTCGGTCTCCTGAGTAAACCTACAGCAATGAACGTAAGAATTTCCAATAATCCACATGTTGTGTGTGAGTCTTCGCTCTAGGAGGGTCTCACAAAATATCAGGCCAACTGAAATGTAGATCCAGTTTAAGAGGGAATCAAGGTCAAAAGACTCTATTTCCCTGTAAACTCATGTTGTAACATTTAAGAATTTCTGTTGTTAGAAACATTCCTGAGAGATGGACTTTACAGCTGCCACAGAGAAAGAAAATCCATCTAGTCCATGCACAAGCTCACTTTGTCCTCCAGCCCAGGGGCTGGGACACAGCATGGGGGAAGGATATTGTGAACAGATGGAGATGCAGAGGGGTTTTTACATGCAGTGGGCTGTGTAATGGAGGAACTACCGAGGGGACCGTTCAGGGAAGTTGAAGCTACACAGGTGAGGGCAATTAAGCCGGGACCATGGAGAAGGAGGTGCTAAATTTGGAAGACTTCAAACTTTGGAAGGAGGGACAGTTTCATGACTGAAAGACCGAAACATGGAACAAAAGAAAAAGAGAGAAAGTGAAAGAAGAAAGGAAGAGAGTGGAATAGAACATAGACAAAGGTAGAAAGAAGAAAGGGAAAACCAGCTATTTAGATACAGAACTGGCTCAAAGAAGATTGAGGGTGGTGGTAGAGGGTTCTTTTCAGACTAGACCTATGACCAGCAGTGTGTCACATGGATCAGTGCTGGGTCCACTGTTTTTTGTCATTTATATAAATGATTTGGGTGTAAACATAAGAGGTGTGGATAGTAAGTTTGTAGATGATACCAAAATTGGATACTTCATAGACAGCAGAAAAGATTATGTCAGAGTACAATTGGATCTTGATTAGGTGGCCAATGGACTGAGGAATAGCAGACGGCTTTTGATTTTAAATAAATGTGAGATGCTGCATTTCGGAAAGGCAAATCAGAGCAGGACATATACACTGGATGGGAAGGTCCTGAGAAGTTTTGCTGAACAAAGAGACCTTGGAATGTAGGTTCACAGTTCCTTGAAAGTGGAGTCGCAGGTAGACAGGATAGTGACGACATTTGGTATGTTTGTCTTTATTGGTAAGAACATTGAGTATCAGAGTTGGGAGGTCATATTGTGGCTTTACAGGACACTGGTTAGGCCACTTTTGAATTACTTGTGTAATTCTGGTCTCCCTGCTGTAGGAAAGATGTTGTAAATCTTTCCTGAACCCTTTCAAGTTGCACAAGGATGGTGTTAGTGTTGTAGGGTTTGAACTATAGGGAGTGGCTGAATACATTGGAGCTATTTTTCCTGGAGCATCAGAGGCTGAGGAATGACCTTATGGAGGTTTATAAAATCATGACGGACTTGGATAGGGTAAATAGACGTGGTCTTTTCACTGGGTTGGGGAATCCAAAACTAGAGGGAATAGGTTTAAGGTAATAGGGACCTAAGGGGCAAATTTTTAATGCAAAGGCTGGTGCATGTATGGAATGAGCTGCAAGACGAAATGGTGGTGGCTGGTACAATGACAGCATTTAAAAGGCATCTGGATAGGAAGGTTTAGAGTGATATGGGCCAAATACTGGCAAATGGGACCAGATTTATTTAAGATATCTGGTGGGCACGGATGTGTTTGACCAAAGAGTCTGTTTCTGTGCTGTACATCTTTATGACTCTAAGAGGCAAGAGAGAAAACCGAGAGAGAGTGATAATGTGACAGAAAGGAAAAATCAGAGAGGTACAACTAGGAGGCAGGGAGAGACATGGCGAGATTAAAGAGGTGATAGTCACCATTCCGGCTGATCTCAGATCTTGGTGGTTTCTCATACTCCCTCTCTCCCATTAGGGACAGTCCCTGCTCCAGTGGTTTTCTTCAGGATGGCTGATTTAGAGATGGGATTGAAACACTAACCACACACACACACACCCCTTGGTCAGTGTACATGGCGAAAGGGATAATGGCTGCCAGAACTTATCTGAAATAGCCCCAGGTCTGTCACTCAAAGTGCCTCTCTGCCCAAGTCCCAGTTCAACCAATCCCAGCTTTCTGTACCTGAGCCGCACAGCCGCAGTCATCTCTGTGGGATTAGAGGGGGGAGGGAAGAGTTGTGAGACAAACAGTAGATAAATAGTTTAATCCAGACTGCCTTTGTCTACTGCTGCTTTGCATTTTACAGTTTTAGAATGAAAACCATATGTATTTTAAAACTGATCAAATTCCTTTTGCCTTTGATCAATAGAAAAACCCAATGTAAAATCCTCAATTTGCGATTACCAGGAGTCAACCCAGGTCACCTACTTCTCATACAGCTACACTCACCACAATACTAATTGGAAGCACACTAGCTTTCGGAGCGACGCTCCTTCATCAGGTGATAGTCCTGATCACCTGATGATCCAGGTAACTATCACCTGATGAAGGAGCGTCGCTCCGAAAGCTAGTGTGCTTCCAATTAAACCTGTTGGACTATAACCTGGTGTTGTGTGATTTTTAACTTTGTACACCCCAGTCCAAAGCCGGCATCTCCAAATCACAATACTAATATTACTGTAGACTTCAACACACAACACAATGCCTAAACACACTTAAAAAGATCTTTATCCTGATAACTTAGACAGCGTGATCGACCAAAGTGATTTTTTTAATCATATACGAAGACATGGATTTTAAGGAGCATCTTAAATAGGAGAAAGTGAGGTGTAATCAGAAAAACTTTATCAATGTTCTGATTACACCTCAGGGAGAGGGAGTCCAGAAGTCGCTCTGGTTGTGTTGGATTCCCCAACCAATGCATCAGCTGTTTTGAGGAAAGAAATAAATGAGATCAGTGATTTGAATGGAAATAATGTAAATTATTGTTGAAAATAATCAGAAGACAATTTTTACAGGATATTATTTATTCTTTATAATAGAAACTTTTTTTTCTCCCTTTTGTCCAGATAAATGGATCAAAGAAATCAGTAAAGAAGAATGGAGATGAGCCTGTGTTTGCATTTCCCCCTCTGGCCTGCAGTAAATGGTAATCCTTGCCTCAAGTCCTTTTTTTCATTTGCTTCACTCACTGACACATTCATCGCAAGCAATTGTATTATCTTTTATGCATATCTAATTCCTGTTTCGGTTTTGCTTTTATTGTTCAGCTTTCTACTAACTGTTGCTCGTTGCTGTCAGCGCTTTTACACTGCTTTGCTCCTCCATTCTCTTTTATTTTGCTCTTCAGATCAAGTCATCACTTGCCCATTACAAGAGGAATGTTATCATGATGCTATTCCTCCTTCTTCTTTCATTCCATCCTTTATGTGGGCTCCTCATCCATTATCTGTGCATCTCATGTTGGCTGTCAGTTAGTTGGATTTATTCATCAATTGAATTATATTTATAACTGGATATTTCACTACACACATTAACTTATCTCTGAAGTTTTTCTGGGTCACCACATAAATAAATGTATTTGTGCAGCAACTAAGGTTCCGCAGCATATATGCAATTTTTATAAAGAGGTGATTAAGCATTGGAATTCAGAGAATAACCAGCATGAAAGAAATATAAAATGTACACCAACCAGAGAAGTATGAAGCTAGCAGATATGGCAAAGAGTAAAATCACAGATTGCTTTCTGCTCTCTATCTCTGGGTCATGCTCTATTTTTCTTTGACCCCTCAGTCCTTTATGCATCTTACTGGCTTCGAAGATCTGTCTGACAGTCAGAACATTGATAAAGAGAATAAATGTGAATGGGAAAAAAGGTGTTTAAAAAATGTTCAAAATATTTAAAACCTATCCACCGATGGTCATAAAAATAACCGGCCTGGTTGAGAGTACCATGGAACATTGTTACTGATCATTCCAGGTTTATATCGAAAGTAGTTGGGAATGTTCTTTAAAGAAAACAAAATGCCGATTATTGCTAGAACTCTCATTGCAGTTTTCTCTGTGCAATACTTAGTTTTCATCTGATGAAAACCAAATGGTGGCAAATCGATCAAAAGAAAAAGCAACAGTGAACCAGGCAGAACAATCAATGGTCAAGCAGCAAATGACAAAGAGAACACTACAAACAGGAGTGATGTCCAGGAAACACTATGGATAATAATAATATGGAAATTGACAAAGTATAACATAAACAACAATGAACAGTAGATCAGACATTGACATGGCCACCAGATAGCGAATGGTGCATGTAGAAAAACTAGACTTGCCCCAAGTCAAGAATGCAATCACCACTAGACTAACTGTAAGAGAAAGGAAAAAAAAAAGACAAAGTTACTGATGAAATATTCTCCATATCCAAGCCCAGACTGTAAATAATCCCACAAAGATAATTGTCATTCCATGTTATATGAAGTTTAAAGAATCTGAACTACAGCAGCAAACTCTCTCTAAATGAATCAATAGTACTTTAAAGGGCAGAGAAGAACATGAGCAGCAGATTGCTCATAGAAATATGGTCATGCACTCAATTTGGTTTGGTGTTGGCACCGATTGATTTCATCTGCTTTGTCGGTTATTTAGATTAGCTGAAGTTTCCCATAAGGCCACAACATCCACACAAAGACACCTGGGATCAATCAAGCAAACACCTGACACAAACATTGATTGAAAAATTTCTGTATTCAGTTTTGGAGCCTCCACAGCTATGATTGTCTCCAGAATTGTATATCCATGCTTGAATGACAGTACAGGGCATTGAATCACTCCACAGTGTCTAGGAATGGATGTCCTCCACAATACTGTGATGATGATGCTCCTTGAACAAGATTAGGTTGTCCTTAGTTGTTTTTCAGAGGTTCCATTTTTGTCTGCGTTTATCTACTTGAAGAAGCTTTTAAGTTTAAAAAACACACTTGTACAATGAAAGAGGAATGGCCAGTTCTCCCTGCTTAGCTTTTATCTGGTTTGTTTTGGAGAAAGTGAGGACTGCAGATGCTGGAGATCAGAGCTGAAAAATGTGTTGCTGGAAAAGCGCAGCAGGTCAGGCAGCATCCAAGGAGCATGAGAATCGATGTTTCGGGCATAAGTTGAGTTGTGATAGTCTGTTAGGTTTTCAGATAGGTTAAGGTATTCTGTTAAACTTGTTAAGTTTCATGTGATATTCTGTAAATAAATTGGTTTTAAACAAAACAGAAAGAGTTTTGACCAGCTGCATCACTTTGGGAATATCTACTGAAAACAACCAGAAAAGTTAGGGTCTGGGCTACCTTCTTGAAATGTTTTGATGGGGTCTGGCCTGGTCCATCACAGTATGGTTGAACAAATAATCGTGCATTGAGTCCCTCCCTCTTGCATTGGATTGTACACCCTGTCAATCTTAACGATGAAGGTACTCAGCAGTGAATCCAACCACCATGTCCCAGGTTGGATATCCACCACAATCAAAAGAACTTCATCATTTGATAAAGAATCCAGTAACGGTCCAAGACTGTACACTATGGCCCCCATTCAAATAAAATCTGAATCGATGCAGCATTGGCCATTACAGCTCTCCAGTTTAGAAATCAGACTCTTTATCTGAGATTAAGTAAAACTTCCTACCTATGTTCAGGCTCATGCTCCCAAGCTCCTCTCATAGGCGCTCTTGTGAATAGGGATCCCCCCCCCCCTCCCCCCCAGATTCAGAGCTATCTGGAGCTAGGAATCCCTGTAGTTTAACCAGCATTTCCTATGGAGATCATCAGAATTGCTTCTGTGGTAGGATTATAGATACCCTACAGTGCAGAAAGAAGTCATTCAACCCATTGTGTCTACAGTGACCCTTCAAAAAGCATCTCACCTAGACCTTCTCCCCAACCCAATGGATGTGTTTTTTATCATGGCTAACCCACCTGATCGGAATAGCATGACACTATTGGACAATTTAAAATGGCCACATCTTTGCATTATGGAGAAACCTCTGGAGAAATGGGGAGAATGTTCAAACTCCACACTGACATTCATCCAAGGTTGGAATGGAATCCAGGTCCCTGATGCAGTGAGGCAGCAGTGCTAACTACCTTGTCACTGTGCCACCATAAATCCTTATGGATTCAGGCCAATGCTACCGATTTGGGAAAACAATGCCTAATGGTATTATCATTAGACTGTTAATTCAGAGACCTTGGTAATTCTCTGGGGAGCTGGGTTCGACATTCACAATGGCAGATGGTGGAATTTCATTTCATTTAAAATCTGGACTTAAAAATCTAATGATGATGATGAAATGGCTGTCAATTGCCTGGGGGAAAAAAAGCTTCTTGTTCACGAATGTCCTTTAGGGAAGATAATCTATTATCCGTAACTGGTCTGGCCACTTGTGATTTCAGACATACGACAATCTGGTTGACTCTTACCTGCCCTCTGTGCAATTATGGATGGTTGTTAAGTGTTGGCCTAACCAGCAACACCCATATCTCTTCAATGAATAAAAGAAAATGGAACTCTCCATCCCCAGTACAGAAGTCTGCTTTCTTTTGAGACCATTCCTTGGGATTGGATATCGCCACACTGGATCTATTGCCACAAATATGCAATGATCACTCCAGAATTGATCCACTTTCAAAGATAAGGGAACCTCCACTTGATTCAGGGTCGTACACTAGAGTGGAGAACACCAACACTTAATCCATTACCCAGCACAAACAACCAAGGCAAATGGATTTGTCTCCTGGTTTTGAGACCAGCAAGACTTGGGAAATTCATTAGACTCAGCAAAATAAGATATGACATGGACTATCCGCTAGGATTGCTGATGCCCCAAATTCAGCAAGACCTCAGCACAAAGCGGCCACTCTTTTACTTTGGACGTTCCACCTGCTGTATGCCATATGCACATTCCTCCAGACACTTCCCACCTGTTGGGTTCAAAGTTATCCTTCTGAAGATTTGGTAATAGTCATTTTTTAAAAACGTACAAGTGCAATGTGAGATTTAGTGGCTAGCCACCATTCATTGCCTATCTATATTCACCTTTTGTGATGGTGTTGGAGATCTGCCTTTTTGAAGACCTGTATTCTGAGTTGCAGGAAACATACATGCTTTTGAAGGAGAGTTGCAGAACTTTTACACAGCAACAGTGATGGAATGACAATGTATTTCCAGGTCAGCCTGAACTCTGGCTTGAGAAGGAACTTGTATGTGATGACCCTTCTTTGTATCTTTTGCTCACATTCTTCCAGGTGCTGAAGATCATGGGTTTGCTGTTAAAGCGACTTGGAGTGTAACATTTTTGCATCTTGGAGGTGGTATTAAATTTTGGTCAATGGTGAAGGGAGTGAGTACTAAATGTGATGATTGGCATGGCAATCAATCAGCTGTTTGTCCTACACAATGTGGAGCTTCATGAGTGTTGCAATCAGTGTTGCAATTGAGAGACACTCAACTAGATACGTGGAGAACATTCTATCCCATTCCTGAGCTATGCATTCTGGACGGTTGACATGGATTGGAGAGGCAGGTAGGGAGCTTGTCACAGTAATAAGAGTGTCTGACATACTTCTGTAGCCACAGTGCTTGTATGGCTAAACTAGGGCATTTTCTTGTCAACTGTTGGTCCAGGTTGTTAATAATATTGATTTTGTGATAGTCATGTCATAATGAGCCAATGGGAGATTGGTCGACCCTCTCTTTTTGAGATGGTCATTAACTGGTCGAATGTGAATGTTATTTGTCAATGATCAGCCCAAGCTAGATGTTATCTCCCTGTATATAGACACATATGTTTTCATTATCTCAGGAGTAATTGGTGCTGAACATTGTGCAATCATGAGCAAACATCTCTATTAATGAAATGATGATGAAGGGAAGGGCAGTAATGAGGAAGCTGCAGATTTTGGGGCCTAGAATATGACCCTGAGAAAGTCTTGCAGAGATGTATGATGGCTGAGATGATTGACCTCCAAGAGCCAAAACCACCTTCATCTGTAATCAGGATGACACCAAAGAGAGTTGTAATCTCACTGAGTCAACTTTTTTTTTCCAGAGATCCTTATTGTGGAGTATGTGTTTGTAATTTATATTTTTAAGAGCCAAACATTTCTTCTCAAGAATTAAATGTAACTGTATAAATAGGTGCAACTGATTGGGGAACAAATAATCAATCCTTCTGTAAATGTAAGTCAAACAATCCTGAGTTTGTCACAATTAAGAGTTAATTTATCGTGCGTTGGAAGGTCAGAGGCTGTGAGACAAAAACGAGAAATGTGTGATAGATTTTTGGCTCCCGCCAGAGTCGGAATATTTGTTATTATCACGCAAAAAGAGAAATGCTCACAATTCTAGAAATTGGATATGTGAGCTGAGTTAGTGACATAGAGCACATAGATGGTAGCCAGAATCAAATCATTATACTAAAGACAAAATAACTATGCTTTTCTATATTTAACTTACCACATCCAAAAAGAGGTATGTATCTCTGACTCTTGAATTTGACTTGCAGAGAGCTGAGTAAAGCCCAAATGTGGGGCATGAAACTTTAAAAGAGTTTTCAATGCAAATATGGAAATGATATTTCCACCATTGGGAGAGACTACAACTGGAGAACATTAACATAGAATACTGACTCAGGGCTTGAACAACTGGGAATGGGAGAGGCTAGCTTGGTATATTAAAGCACCATGTTAACTGTTCTGTATTCTGTCCTGTTAATTCTATTAAATGCTCTCCAACTCAATTATTAACCATACTCATATTGTAGGTATTGAAGTTAGTAATTCATTGAAACAAACATTTTTATTTCTTTTTTATTAAATTATAGATATTGCCTTACAATTGATTGATGCATGTTCTTCACCAAAATCTCTTCCTCACAAGGAGGACACACATCACAAAGTGAAGGGCAGCAATCTCTGGAATGTTAACTGTGGAAAAATTATATATTACAGATATAAAAATTATTAATTCTAATCTAATCAGATACAGATGTGAAATTGTGTCAACATTTCCCGTTCAATATTCATCCTGATTCATATACAGATAATAAATTAGTGGAGACATGTCCCACAACTTGGCCTAATCTTGCTGGAAGATTAACCAACCCCAACTATTTCAGCAAACATAATATGTTTATGGGGCATTTGATCAAGTTAACATTGTTACTTTGCCATTTTCCTTTTATGAAAATCATCACATCAGTTCATTTCCAATGGGACATTATGTAAACCTAGCACGAAACACATTCAACCCACTGCAAAGATTTTCACAGTTGCATTCCATTGTGTAATTACACACTAAACTGACAGCTCCATGAGTGGACAGAACAGGAGTGTAATATAAATGAAGCACTGCATGGTTCAAATCCTCTGCATGGAACAGAGTATTCTCTTCAGGCTATTGACCCACATGCAATAGAGTTCTACAATAAAAGGTATCACAGAAAAACAAAACTTGCAAGTGGAGTTATGGATGGTATCCTGTTAGTGCTCCACACTTACTACAATGCTGCACTGACAGAAACCACAGAAAAGCAAGAGTACTGGGTCAGAAGTTTCTATTCAAGCAATTACCCATACTCTGTATAAAACTACAAGGACAAATCCTCCCAACAACATTAGTCCACAGCAATCATGGGTCCAGCTTAAGGTTCGTGATCCCCGTTCAGTATAATTCTGTGATCAGTAATACCTTCACTCAGAGTAATTCCTGGAGATTCAGATCAACAGTACACAACTTTCCAGTAAAGCACTGGAAAATGCAGAGTGCCTGTGAGCTACTGAGAAAAAGTTCTCTTTTACCTCACTTGAGGAATTATACCACAGAGTTTGTTTGGAAATGTTAACTACATACATTGATATCACACATCAAGAAATCATACTGCTCCCAACCAATGTCCAGTAAGTCAATGGTTAAATGTAACTGTCATGCACAGAAATGGGTCAGTGTTCAGGCAGCACCTGATATCAAGTGGTTCATCTGGGGAAGTAAAGCCTAAACTTGAAAGAATAAAAAAATCCAAGAGAGCCCATGATAGAATGCTAGTGCCCCAGAAGACTCAGTCTTTTGTAGTGTACTAACGTCTGGTATCATGGCAGGAATAAACATTCTCAGAATCCTACACAGCCTTATCAGGTACCACATGGAATTTATTGGATATCTTGCCACCCAGCATTACATCAACTGCACTTTCCTTCAAGTGAACTATTTTGGAGTTGAAGAAATGGTACGTTATTGCATCAAAGAGTTTGATCCACTGGGTTACTCCCCTGATGTGCCAGATATGTCCCAGCTATCAGTGATGATGCAGCCGCCCTGACATATACAATGTTCTGTGGGAATGTTCAGCACCATGTTATCGTTACTGCAAACATTTATAAACTTCCATGTGCTGGCTGGCAACAGTAAGTCCCTTCAATATTACCTTATTCGTACTTTTAAAATACTTTTTCTCTCTTAATAGTCACAAAACAGTCTGGGGTTACTCAGCAACTTAATATGACCTCCAGTAAACCACCTCGCCTGGAAACCGCAATCACTATTTGTACAGACATCCTGTGTTATAATCACTGCATTGCTGTCCTACACAAAGGCCATTATTCTATACCAGGGTTGAAAGATTATTCATATTCTTTTTGTAGTTCTCTGCTGATGGTGACCCTGACATAGTATCCAATTTACTCAGTCCCTCAATCTGAACATCAGGTCAAATGGAGGGGACAATGACAGGACTGACTTTCACTGAGGGCCGTATGCTCTGGGTCATGATTGGAGCCTCAGAGCAGTACAACAGTATCAAATAACCTAAATCATGCAAACCAACTTGTCTTTCGTCAGCAAAAAAATCCTGTTTTACTAACCAAGCTCTACCTTTTTGGACCAGGTACAATAACATAGATTTCACAAAGTTGACGGAGTATTGCAGTGCACGGTGTAACACTGCGGCTTCACAGTGAATTGGTCTGAAAATATATCCAGGAGATTTATCTCCAAAATGTCAGTGCCAACATAACAGGAAGGTTCAGACCATTCACGGACTCAGGAGGAGGGGAGAATCAAGTACGTCTCTTTTCAATTATCCCGCTGTTCAATCCAGCATGCGCTTCGAATACATCTGCAATCGGGGAAGAAACTGTTAGATCCAACGTTGGCACCTCATAAAGAATTAACTCCTTCACATTACGTGCTGCAATATGTGAAGACGTCGTTTCCATCCCCCTCCTTTTGATGTGATAATGGCGGGGCTTGGCCGCGTGACGCTTCCACCGCGAGGAGGAAGCGATAACCTTCCGCCATTTGTCGACGTCTTTAATTGGTCACCCCACCATCGCCCCTAGTGTCTCACCCTCAGTCCTACTTCTCCACCCCTCCCCGGCCCCGAAATATACTGCCGGCTACTTCGAGATTCAACGCGGATGCGATTGGAGAGGTTTGGGTGTCGGCGGCGGGAACGATATTGGAAGCGCGGGGGGAGTGGGTGGCGGCGGTAGGCGCCAAAGTGTGAGGCGGCGCGGGCCGGAGGCGTCGAAAGAAAATCAGGAGGTGAGGACCTTCACCAACCCCCCCCCCCCCCACCCCACATATTCACTCAAAATCATTTCACTATCTCCCCAAAATCTCACCAACACACCCCAAACTTTCCCCAAATCACTCCAGTATCCCCAAACATTATCCCAATATCGCTCCAATACTCCCACAAATCACTTCAATGTCCCCAATTTACCCAATACTCGCCCAAAGTTACACCAATCCTCTCCAGAATCATGCCAGTACTCACCCCAATATTTCACCAAATCGCTTAATACTCACCAAAACCATCCCAATACTCCCTGGAATATACCCTAAATTGCCCCAATATTCCCCCCAAATTGCCTCAACACTTCAGATCACTCCAATATCCCCCAAATTGCCCCAATACTCTGCCAAAATCACGCCAATACCCCCCAAAAATCACCTCAATAGCCTCCAAATCATCCCAATACTCTCCCAAAATATCATCAATATCTCCAAATCACCCCAATATGCCCTCCAAATTATCCCAGTGCCCTCCAAAGTTACTCCATACTCAAAAATCACCCCAGTACCCCCAAAATAACTCCAATATCCCCACAACCCTCCCAATACCACACCCACGTCCATACTTCCTCCAGTACCTCCTCCATATCTACTCCCCAAACAAATATCACCCCTACCTCCTGTGCCTCACACTCTGCAAAACTACTTCCACTCCCACTTAGAAATGGGAAAGGTGGAAGGGAAGAGAGAGATGGAGAATGGGGGGGGGGGGGGTGGAGGTGCAGTGGTGAGTTTACAAAGAGAGAGTGTTGAAAGTTATTTACAGTAATGGGAAGGAGGTGTGAGAAGAATGGAAGAGGAGATTTGGGGAGGGAGAAGGATATGGGAGGTGATGTTGAGAAGTGGGAGATGGTAAAGGGGGGCAGAGAGGAATTGTAAGGACTGAAGGTGGGGAAGAAGGAATAAAAGGGGATAATTGAAAGCAAGAAGAATGGAGAATGTATATAAGTGTAAAATATTAATGTATTTTAGTTTCACTGAGTAACCTTGAAAGTTAAATGACTTGATTTATTCAATATTTTTATAATTGGCTAACATTTTACTTTTTATGAGATGTGTACTGCATTAATGTGATGATTGATTAGCTCAGTTGTCTAGATGATTAATGCAGTTCAGAATAAAGCCAATAGTGTAGGTTAAACTTGAGAAATTCAGTCAGCCACTTTTTAAAGGGGATTTAATATTAATCTCATTGGCCTGGGACTCACTGTGACATACGGGCCAAATGAAGCTTTCCTTCCCAAAAGGGCATTTGGTTAATATCTTGGATTTTTACGACAATCTTTAACTTTGTGAACCTTCACCATTTACCAGCATTTTATTTCCTATTTAATTTTTTAAGGACTGAATTAATATTCTCAAACTGTGAAATTTGATTTGAACCTTCAATTTTTGAATTCGTTGATCTGACAATTGAAACTTGTTTGATTTATTTTTGATTTCTTGCTTGCATAGTTAGTCCGAAGCTCTTGCCTTTTGTATTGGTCTTCTCCATCTTTCTCAATTCTCTTTTCTCTTCCCCCACCCCAATTGCCACATCTCCTCACCTCTAACTGCACCTTCTCAGTTTTCTTTCCTTATCTCTTAAGGTGCTAGTTCTTGGACAGCTAAATGGCTTGCCATGATTAATATTTGGTCCTCGCGATCTTAATATCGTCTACATCTGATACCCATAAAATTGCTGTCATTTTGTCTGCAATAGAAATCTGAGTGGAGGCCAGAGGCTTCTTGCTGCTAAAGGATGAACAATATCAAAAGAAGCTCTTTTGCTAAATGGTCACCATGTGCGTTGTATTTGGGCTCTTCCGTTGGTCAAGACTTTGACCTTTTTCTTATGTAGATTGTTATGTACATTAATCTTGTGGAAACCCCCAATATGTCATAAATGTGAGTTAAATAAGTGGATCAACAGAAAATATGATGAACAGACAGCTTTTCCCCGATGGCACTATGTTGAGGCAAGACCAACAACAGAGTAATGAGTGCGACCTGCAAACTTAAGCATCAAGCTCCAGGATAATTGTAGTTTTCCTAGTATGGTTTGAGATTACGTGGCTGATAGTACTAAAATTGAAACATTCTGAGATGTCAGTTTTAATTGGATCATTTTTGGGATATAAATATATAAATAAAAACTGCTAAAGAACAATCTTAAAATTAATGTTGTTCATTGAGATGATGGTGGAAGACAAATGAGGTAAAAGTACTTTGACAATTATGCTGTGTAAGGTTGGGCTTTTGATGAAGTATGAAGAATTCAGAACTTGCTGCATTCCGAGTTGAGCTGTTCCAGTACAGCTGCTAAGGTGGGGTCTACCTGACATGGTGGAAACTTGCCCAAGAGTGTCTTGTACCAAAAAACAAAAAAAATTAGTTTAGCCAGTCACCACGCCATCAGTCTACTCTTGATCATTAGTAAAGTGATGGAAGATGTCATCGACTGTGCTATCAAGCAGCATCTGCTGGCTGGTTCAAACATTAGAAAGAGAGCTGAACTCCAGAGGTGAAGTGAGAGTAACAGTCCTTGACTCACAACAGCATTTGACCTAGTGTGGCATCAAGGAGTCCTAGCAAAGTGGAGTAAAAGGGAGTCAGGGTTGAAGTCATATTGAGCATAAAGGAAGATAGATGTCAGTTATCCAGGCTCCAGGACATCACTGCAAAAGTTCCTCATGAACTTTGGCCCAGTTATCATCAGCTGTTTCATCAATGACCATCCCTCTATCATGAAGTCAAAAATGGATATGTTTGCACAATTGGTGGGCAGCACGGTGGCACAGTGGTTAGCACTGCTGCCTCTCAGCGCCAGAGACCTGGGTTCAATTCCCACCTCAGGCGACTGAGTGGAGTTTGCACATTCTCCCCATGTCTGCGTGGGTTTCCTCCCACAGTTCAAAGATGTGCACAGGATTGTTCCCAATTGTCAAACTTACTGTTGTTTCGGGCATTCTTACCTGCATTTCATTTTACTTAATTCTATGAAATCGGTCATTTCTTTCACGATCACACCAGCTGGTAACATTTACATCACAACAGAACCGCTAACACTTCCATAGAGATTTTATAAAATGTGATTCACACCTGTCCAAGAAAGCAAATAAATTAATGATGAACATGGAACATTTTGAATACAGGTAAATAGGTGAGAATGCAAATTCGAGAATTTAGAGGACAACATGATCCATTATAAAGATTAAATCACATACTTTTTTAAAATCTGTGTCTTTTGATTGCAAATGTATTTTCAGCAATACTTTACTTGGTCTGTTTCCATTCAGTCCATCCTGGCCTGATGCTGATGTACCCACTTTTATCATGACAAATTAAATGAAGTTAATTTTGACTCATCAAGCATGCAGGTACAGCAGGCAGTTAAGAAAGCTAATAGCTTGCTGGCCTTCATAACGAAGAATTGAGTATAGAAGTAAAGAGGTTCTTCTGCAGCTGTACAGGGCCCTGGTGAGACCGCACCTGGAATATTGTGTGCAGTTTTGGTCTCCAAATTTGAGGAAAGATATTCTGGCTATTGAGGGAGTGCAGCTTGGATTCACAAGGTCAATTCCCGGAATGGTGGGACTATCTTACTTGAAAGGTTGGAGCGACTGGGCTTGTATACCCTTGAGTTTAGAAGGCTGAGAGGGGATCTGATTGAGACGTATAAGATTATTAAAGGATTGGACACTCTGGAGGCAGGAAGCATGTTTCCGCTGATGGGTGAGTCCCGAACCAGAGGACACAGCTTAAAAATAATGGGTAGGCCATTTGAAAAAGAGTTGAAGAGAAACGTCTTCACCCAGAGAGTGGTGGGTGTGTGGAATGCTCTGCCCAGAAGACTGTGGAAGCCAAGTCTCTGGATACTTTCAAGAAAGAGTTGGATAGAGGATAGTGGAATCAAGGGTTTTGGGGATAAGGCAGGAACAGGATACTGATTGAGGATAATCAGCCATGATCATAATGAATGGTGGTGCTGGCTCGAAGGGCAGAATGGCCTACTCCTGCACCTATTGTCTATATTATGTTAGATGACAATAACTTATTCAAAGACATGAATTTTAAGGGGTATCTTAAACAGGAGAAGGACCTGTTTACTCGGAATTATGATACTGGCCAAAAGAAAGTGGAGGTAAAAACAATGACTGCAGATGCTGGAAACCAGATTCTGGATCAGTGGTGCTGGAAGAGCACAGCAATTCAGGCAGCATCCGAAAAGCTTCGAAATCGACGTTTCGGGCAAAAGCCCTTCATCAGGAATAAAGGCAGAGAGCCTGAAGCGTGGAGAGATAAGCTAGAGGAGGGTGGGGGTGGGGATAGAGTAGCATAGAGTACAATAGGTAAGTGGGGGAGGAGATGAAGGTGATAGGTCAGGGAGGAGAGGGTGGAGTGGATAGGTGGAAAAGGAGCTGGGCAGGTCGGACAAGTCAAGGGGATCGTGTTGCTGGAGGTTAGAAACTAGGATGAAGTGGGGGAAGGGGAAATGAGGAAGCTGTTGAAATCCACATTGATGCCCTGGGGTTGAAGTGTTCCGAGGCGGAAGATGAGGCGTTCATCTTCCATGCGTCTGGTGGTGAGGGAGCGGCGGTGGAGGAGGCCCAGCACCTCCATATCCTCGGCAGAGTGGGAGGGGAAAGTGGAGCCTCTCAACCTGCACCAG
Source organism: Chiloscyllium plagiosum (assembly GCF_037043375.1). Lineage (NCBI taxonomy): Eukaryota > Metazoa > Chordata > Chondrichthyes > Orectolobiformes > Hemiscylliidae > Chiloscyllium > Chiloscyllium plagiosum. Next base: position 70,681,034 of record NW_028270160.1, on the reverse strand, counting down.
CCGTTACCTCATGGTTGTGGTGACGGCAGATCTATTTATTATAATCACAGAGGTTATTCTGTGGCAGATTAAATGTATTAATTTCCCCTGTCTTTCCTGGATCTCACCACTATGTGTAGTGTACACAACGTTCTGATTCATTCAGCCAAAAACTGTTCTGTCTGGTTGACAGTTACCTCCTCCTTTGATCGATGTAATTGTCATCTGTTTCCAGAACGTGGATACACAGTATTGTGCCAAGAAAAATGCAGCTGTCGTCCTCTGAATAACATGCATTCTGGTCTATTTTTAAAAACATCCCCTTCTACTATAGATACGAACTGACAGGGGTAATTGCCAATTGTTTCTGTTATCCAAAGCAGAATTATTTTTCTGTGCCGGTTGGGTGGGATTTGACTGTTTTGATTGGGTTTTAATGCCCTTGGTTCCATACACTTTAATTCTGTCACTCAGTACTGACAGTGAGACATATTTTTGTGACAAGTCGGGCCCATCAGAGACTGAAGGGCCATAGCAAAGGAGAGAATCCCGGTGACCCAGAGGTGGAAAGCAGAAGAAAGTCTGTGATTTTACTTTTGTCGTTATCCGACACTTTCATCATTCTGTGGTCGGTGCAAGAATGATAGAATTCTTTTATTATAACATTCGGGGAACATACCTGAGACATTACAACAGTTCAGAATTTATATTTGCAATGGTTGGCGTTTCACTGGTGAATTTAAATTGCTGCATAAACACTCAGTTCAAATTCAGACTGCAAGTCAAAGAAATGATGAAGTATCCTGTCATATTAATTATCCAATTAATAAATAAACAAAATATCGGAGAGTAGTCTAGAGAACCCAGTATATACAACGCATGAATGAAAAATAACTCACGAAGGCTATTGCGAATAACTGGAACCCAAGCATTGATCTTTATACTACCCAGTGTCATTACCTTCCACGCCAAACAATACACGGTCTGTTTGCTATGAATTCTCAATTCAAGTCAGTATGTTATCCTGATCCCATTTGCTTTGATGTTGCAAACTAACCTTTTATGTGGGGCTTTGTCAAAAGATTTCTGAAAATCCAAGTACCCACGTCCACTAGATCTCCCTTACCTATTCTCTGAGATAATACCAACTTAACAGAATTATTTGAGGAAGTGACAAAGTTGATTGATGAGAGAAGGGCTGTAGATGTCATACGTGGACTTCAATAAGGCGTTTGATAAGGTTCCCCAAGGCAGGCTGATGGAGAAAGTGAAGTTGCATGGGATCCAGGGTGTACTAGCTAGATGGATAGGGAATTGGCTGGACAACAGGAGGCTGTGAGTAATAGTGGAAGGGAGTTTCTCAAAATGAAGAACTGTGACCAGTGGTGGAGTAGCAGTTAGTGAAGGGGACTGTCAGAGAATGCAGCAGAATATGGATAGATTGGAGAGTTGGGCAGAGAAATGGCAGATGGAGTTCAGTCTAGGCAAATGCGAGGTGATGCATTTTGGAAGACCCAGTTCTCAAGCAAACTATACAGTAAATTAGAATCACTACAGTGTAGAAACAAGCCATTTGGCCCAAGAAGTCCACACCAACCCAGTCCCCTACACCAATTAGTCTAGACTTCCCCTATCTAATGCACCTTGCTTACATATCCCCGAATACGATGGGTAATTTAGCAAGGTCAGTTCACCTAACCTGCACATCTTTGGACTTAAGCCCTGGGGAAATTGACATACGGAGAGATCTGCGTGGTCAGGCCCATATTTCCCTGAAGGTGGCAATGCAGGTCAATAGAGTGGTCAAGAAGGCATACGGCATGCTTTCCGACATCGGACGGGGTATCGAGTACAAGATTTGTCAGGTCATGTTACAGTTGTATAGGACTTTGGTTTGGCCACATTTGGAATACAGCATACAGTTTTGGTTGCTACATTACCAGAAGGATGTGGATGCTTTGGAGAGGGTGCAGAGGAGATTCACCAGGATGTTGCCTGGTATGGAGGGTGCTAGCTATTAAGAGAGGTTGAGTAGAATAAGATTATTTTCATTAAAAAGATGGAGTCTGAGGGGGGTATCCTGACTGAAGTCGACAAAACCATGAGAGGTATAAACAGGGTGGATAGCAAGAAGCTTTTTTTTACCAGGTGGGGGACTTAATTACTAGGGATCACAAGTTCAAGGTGAGATGGGAAAGGGTTAAGGGAAATATTTGTGGAAAGTTCTTGACGCAGGGAGGAGGTAGAGATGGACATGATGGCATCGTTTAAGATGTATCTAGACAACTACATGAATGGCCAGGGGACAGAGGGATACAGATCATTGGAAAATAGGCGACGGATTTTAATTGAGGATCCGGATCAGCAGAGGCTTGGAGGGCTGAAAGGCCTGTTTATGTGCTGTAATTTTCTTTGTTCTTTTTTGTTAGTGTGGTTTTGTCAGAGGGACAAAATGCATCACAAGTGTGGTGAAATTTTTCGAGGAAGTGACCAGGTCTTTGGATGAGAGTAGAGCAATTGATGTAGTTTGTATGGATCTTAGCAAAGCCTTTGACAAGATTATATTCAATTCCCTACAGTATAGAAACAGGCCATGCAGGCCAACAAGTCCACACTCGCCCTCCAAAGATTAACCCACCCAGACCCATTCCCCTACCTTTACCCCTGCCTAATGCACCTATCTCTGTGGGCAATTTAGCTTGGCCAATTCACCTAACCTGCACACCTTTGAACTGTGGGAGGAAATCAAGCACCCAGAGGAAACCCGCACAGACACAGGGAGAATGTGTAAACTCCACACAGACAGTCACCCAAGTCTGGAATCGAACCCAGGGCCCTGGTGCTGTGAGGCAGCAGTGCTAAGCACTGGGTCACTGAACTGTCCCAAAGCCACACATAGGAGATTGACGACTAACGTAAAAACACATGAAATTCAGAATAAATTAGCAAATTGACTCAGTCAGAGGAAGCAGAGGCAAAGCTGAAAGAAGGCTGTTAGTGTAATTGGAGACTGGTATCCAGTGGGATCAATTTTGGATCTTTCATTGTTTGTGATATTCGTAAATGATAATAAAGTGTGAGTGTGTGTGTATGTCTGCATGTGTGTGTGTGTTCATGTATATGGGTGAATGTGTTGTTGGGGGGTGGCGGTGGTTGGGGATACTAAGTAAGTTTGTGATGACACAAATATTGACTGGGTGTTTGGCAGTGAGGAAAATATTCTTACGCGACAAACAAAAATAGGTAGATTGGTCAAACAGGCAGATCAACGGCAGATAAAATTTAATCCTGATAAACCCTGACGTGATACATTTTGCCAGAAGTTTTAAAACAAGGCAGTACTCAGTGAATGGGAGGACACCAGGCTGCATAAAGCAACCAAAAGATCTTAAGGTGCTTGTTAACAGATCTCTGAAAGTGGCAGGACTGGCTACGAGGGTAGTTAAGAAGGCGTACAGGATATGTGCCTTTACTAGTCAAGACATAGATTATAAGAGCAGGGAAGTGCTGTTGGACTTTGTTTAGGCCATAGTTGGACGATTGTGTGTCGTTCTGGTCACCGCAGCATGGGAAGGATGTGTTTGCATTGGAGGGAGTGCAAAGGAGGTTCAACAGAATGTTGCTTCGGTGTAGCAATTTAGCTGTGAAGAGGGAGGCTGGATAAGCTCTGGTTGCTTCACGAAGAACAGAGATCGAAGTATCTATGAAGACCATAGACAGGGTGAGTAGAAAGCAGTTGTTCCCCTTACTCAAAGGGCCTATAACAGGGTGGTATAATTTTAAGCTGAAAGGCAGGAGGTTTAGAGGGGACCTAGAGGTTGGTAAGGGGCCTGAAATTGAAATTGGAAACATCAGAAAAGTACTTGGAAGAGCACTTGAAATGTCATAACATTCAAGACTATGTGCCAAGTGCTGGAAAATGGGACTGATGTAGATTTAGTGTAATTTTGGTGGGACAAACTTGATGATCCAAAGGGCCTCTTCTGTTCGATGTTATTCTGTCATTTGAAAATTCTGAGGATAAGGATCTGAATTTGTTCCTGTTTTTCTTTGTATTTGTTTTAAGAAAGTATTACCTAGTGAGTTCTAGCAGTTGTTGTAGTCAGCATCAGCTTTTGGTTCTGTACCAGAGTGCTTATTCACAGATGGAATTTCCTAAATGGGTTGCAAAACTGAATTAACAAGAAAAGCAGTGGGATAACAGTATTTATTAAAACAGCTTTCAAGGTGTTCTACAATGTGAGGTATTGATTGGCTGACTAGCCTCAGCAAAATGAAGGTCATCACTGAAAGGAATATTGAAAGATATTTCAATATTGCTGGGACTGATAGTGGGTGAAATCATGCAAGTCTTGGTGTTTGAATACAAGTTGGAATTAGCATTTGAGACCTAATAGGATCAGATTAATCTAGTCTTTGGAGTATTGAAGTACAAACATAAATCTCAATGATATTTGTACCTGCTGTCATTCAATGATTTTAAAAATAATGAGATACCAGACAAGATAAAATAGTCTCTGAAACTGTCTCTTTTTCAATTTTGAGATAATTCTCCAATTCTGAGACATTGCCAGCAGCAGGAAGGGAGAGGTTATTTCACAAACAACAACATGTACTTTCCAAGGCTAATTATCTTGAAAGTATGCTACGTCTTCCTTCACATTGTTAGTGTGCCTGATAAATCTTGTAACAACTTAAGTTATATAAATCTCTACATTTCCACTGTATGCCTGATATGCCAGATGACAGTGTGCTCACTAACTGAGTTTAAAGTGAATAGTTTGTCAGATTGGAGGCTCCTCAGTAATATGCAGTATTGTGGGTTTCTCTATGCTGTACAGAATGTGTATACACTGAGGCCACATTGATGGAATTTAGCTGAGCACTGACCCTATCTGGTCAAGAAAGTGTTCAGCAAGACGGTCTTTCCCTGTAGTAGTTTAAAGCCTGCTATTTCTCAGATGGGTTTTGTAATGACCCACTTCTCAGTGACACCTGGTGTTTCCCATTCCTTGATGGAAAGAGATGTTGTTAGTGGATCTTGCTCAGGCAGTTTGCTCCAAATGGGAGCCCAGCTACAATATTAGCAAAAGGTGAGTTTAGCAAGTCATTATGGAGTGATAACTGATGGTGAGCACGGATGGCATTGACTATCTGTGTATTTTCATCAATCAGTGGATCTGTGGAGACACAGCATTTGTGAGGACAGCCCACTGGGAGCGGTGTTAAGCACAGGGTTCCATTTATGATGTGTATTGTTGAATTATTTGTTTGTCAAAAAGACGTGTGAGTTATGCTATTTGTAGAAAGAGGCATAGTGCTGTAGTGCACAGTTTAACAGGACAAACACTGAGATCTGGAGTGTTGTGGTAGCAGCTGTCCCACAGAGGATCAAACAACTTTGTCAAACAGGACGTTTCCCATCTTGCCCTTTGTTGCTGTTATCCATTGATGTTCCCCAAACGATAATGGTCTATGTGAAGATACTCCCATGTACATTTGCTTGGGATTGTTATTTCATTTTAGGCTATTAATTTGCGTAAGTAATTATTATTGCTATTATTATTTTGTTGGCACTGACATTTTACAGATAAGTGCCCGGATATATTTTTAGACCAATTCACTGTGAGGTCATAGTGTTACACCTTGATGCAGTACTCCATCAACTTTGTGAAATCTCTGTTATTGGACCTGGTCCAGAGGCCTCACCACTGTGGAAATTGGTTGGTCCAAAAGGATTTTTCACAGATGAAAGCCAAGTTGGTTTATGGTGAATGACGTGTGATTTAGGATATTTGATATTTTTGTGCTGCTCCAAGGCTCCAATTAGGATCAAGAACATTTGGCCTGACAGAGTGAAAGTCGGTGCTGCTATTGTGTATTCCTGATGAAGAGCTAATGCTCAAAATGTTGATTCTCCTGCTCCTCGGAGGCTGCCTGACCTGTGCTTTTCCAGCACCACACTCTTTAATTTTAATCTCCAGCATCTGCAGTGCTTTCTCTCTGTTGTGCCCTCCAGTTGAACTGAAATTCAACATTGAGAGACTCGTGAGTTGGAAACTGTAAATGGATCATCAGTTGATTCATAGTCCATCAGCAGCACACTGCTAAAAGAATATGAATCATCTGTCAACTGTGATTTACAAGATGCTCTTTGCATCATGGTGTGGGACATCATTGCACCGATTGTCACATGGGATGTCTGTCCAAGCAGTGATGGTGATTCACACCACAGAGGCAGATTTATATAGATATATAAATTCCACCTGTTATAATTGCTGTAGTACAAGTCAGTTCAAGATCTTGCTGGGCAATTTTAGCCAATTTACTTCTTAGAATTTTTATTGCATCTTCCTTGCATTCTGGGTGGTTGAAAAGGAGGTGAGTGGGAATGACTGCTCGCCTGTGTTCACTTTATGGGTAGTTGTTCATGACTCGAACCTTTGCTGGTTGGGGATGGCTATTCAGGGAACTGACCTCACATAGGGCAGTTTAGTATGTTCAGCTCCTGTTTGGATGACAGTTCTGAGGTAGGGCCACTTAAATTGAAATATCACCTCTGATTTCTCTCCACCAATGCTGCCAGACCTGCTGAGCTTTTCCAGCAACTTTTGTTTTTGTTTTTGATTTACAACATCCGCAGTTCTTTCAGTTTTTATTTGTCATTTTTCATGTTGTTTGAATCACTGTGTGAAATTGAGGTGATTTATTGAAGATCACACTTAGGTGCTGAATAACCCCAGACTACTTTGTGGTCATTGATGGTTGGAAAGTATATCAGGGTGGGAGTAAGGTAGTATTGAAGGGACTTGTTGTTGCCAGCTAACAATTGAAAGTTTATAAATGTTTGCAGTAACAACAACACTGAGCTGAACATTCCCCCAGTACATTGTATATGTCAGGGCAGCTGCTGGCACAGCATGTTTTACATCAAGGGAATAATGCAGTGGATCAGACTTTTTGATGGAATAACAACCTGTTACTTCAATTCCAAAAAAGTTCACTCGAAGAAAATGCTGTTGATGCTTGTGCAATGGCATGGGGTGTTCAGCAGCGGGTATCATTGTAAACACAAGAGAGAGAGAAAGAGGGAATTAATCCCCAAAACAAAAGACACTCCATTGGACAGAGACACAGACACAGAGATTACTCACAAATATACAACACACTGATACATTCTCAGTCTGAAGCAAACCTCATGGGAGAGAGGGAATGTGAGGAACCATCAAGAGAGCTGGGACTAACTGGAATATGAGTATCACCACTTCAGTCTGTCCATGTCTTAACTTCTGTTTGTCCCTGTCTGACTTTTCCTCTTTTCTCTCTCTCTCTGTCCTTTTGTCTGCCTCCCTCTTTCTATCTCCCTCTCACTGTCCTTCTCTTTCTCTCTGTCTCCATCTTTCTCTTTCTCTCTCTCTCTTCCCTATCTCTCCCTCTGCCCTTCTCTCTCTCTCTCTCCCTCTCTGAGATTCTCTAGCACTTTCTGTCTCTGTTCTTCGCTTGCTCTCCTCCTCGATCTCTCTATTCTCTGTCTGTTCTTGTTTCTTCATCCCCACTCTTCCTCTCTTCTCTCTGTCACTTACTCCCTCTGTCTCTTTCTCTCTCATTCTCTCTCACCGTGTCTTTTTCTCTTAGATCTGAAAGTGCCCACACAATATTGCATCCCCCTATTCTGTTCCCAGTTTACTCCGCTCCCAAATGTTTGCCCTTTCCCAATTATTTTGCCCTCCCAAATATACTCCTCACCAAATGTGTACCCTCACAAATATTTTGCTGTCCCCCATATCATGCTGAGCCCCACTCCCTAGCGCAGAGATTAATGAGTTTGTCTGGACTAACTGGCCTGTAACTGACTGCTTTTGTGCACAGCAAGATCCCAGTCCCAGAATTATGGAAGCTTCACATCGCATAGATAATCCTTTCAGCCCATCATGCCTCCCTACCACCACAACCACCAACAATCCCCCATCCTCCCCCCACACCCCACATTAAATGATCCTGGTGCTGTCCAGCTACTCAGGCCTTGCCCCGAATGGCATTATTACTCCCCTACCTGGGGAGACCGCTCTTCCGCCCTGTCTCATACTCTGCCTCTTTGTCCTCTCACCCCTCCATCTCTCTCTCTCCGACAACAGCCCCTTCCCCCCTCAAGCCCCATCAAACACTCCCCCTGTCCCTGGCTCTCTCTCACCACCTCCTTGCTTCCCATTCCTCCGCTCAAGAACTCAGGGGCATGGCTACTCCACCTCCCCTCGCAGACTCACAACCCCTGGGCTGAAGGACATGGTGAGTATGTTCAGAGACTAACTGGTCTTTTGACTGCTGTAATGCACAGCAAGATTCCAGTCTGCAGCCAACCAATCACACACTCAATGAGAAAGGTACTTTATGCCCTTTCCACTCATCCCTCCACCCCCTGGCCCGGTTTGGACAACAGTGAGGGTAAAACCTGGGAGAGACAGGGGAAATGTGTATCCTACTGCATTAACTGTACAGCAATTTGTGGCACTAAGTCCAAATCTTCCCAATCCCCCTTCCCTGCCACTGGGACAGAGCAGAGGGCCCAGGGAGAAAGAGGGAGAAAAAATGCATTGAGAGAAAAAGAGAAGAACCAACAGACAGAGAATGAGATAGTGACAGTCAGAGGGAGGGAAGGAGAGAAAGAGAGTTCAAGGGAGGAAGAGATCGCAAGTGAAAATCCCAAGGACAGAAACAAGATGTCAGGCTAATAAAAGCAAGTATATTATCTCCATTCTTTATCTACCTTCAGAGACTGGTGTACATTCACCCCAAATCTCTCTAATTGTCAATGCTTCCCAGGGTCCTTTTGTTCATCGTGTATTTCCTTGTCTTGTTTGTCCTGCCCATGTGCATTACATGACCTCACCTCATTACTGCTGTTTCCTCGACATGAAGGATTACTTTCTGTTTAGAGATTTATTGTTAAGTTTCACCATTTTAACATGAAATTCAGTGGCACTGCTATTACTGAGTCCTCTTTATCCATATTTTCTGGGAGTGAGGGACAACTGGGGGGATATATGGGCCAAACACAGGCAAATGGAACTATTTAACGGTGAAAACTGAGTGGCATCGTCCAATTAGGCCGAAAAGCCTGTTTCCATGCTGTAGACCTCTAGGATTCCATAAAACCTTCACAATCACAGCTCCATCTCCCTCTGCTTGACAGTGACTATCACCCACACCCCAACGCTCACCAGCTGCTACTGAAATTTTCCACTGAACATAGTAAAGTACTTCTTTCTAACAACTGGTAGCAGGACAGACATGACTAGGTTGTTTTTGCTGATTATTACATCACTTCACTCCTAAATGTTGATTGCCCTTTAAACACCACCTCAAAGACGTGCTTCAAATGGCAAAGACGGAGAACAGATTCTGACTGGGGAGCATCAGATTCGCAGTAGCAACACTGGGGACCAAATTCGTCAATTCGTGAGGAGATGGTCAACCAGACTAGACCTGAAACTCGCCTGAAGGGAACCAGTAAGAGTGAACAACTTACTTGTGTCCCTCTCCTCCAATAGATGGAGCCCAGAAAGAGAGAGAAGAGCAGTCTGGCAGACAAAGGGATGAATAATTGTGAGGCAGGGAGAAAGACAAGCTTACCATGGAGCTACAGGTGAAAATGGAGTTGGCTGTGCCTGAAGCAGCCTGTGTCATGACCAGGGCCTGGGTTGTGGAGGGTCGATGCGAACTCAGTCGGCCAAATGGTCTCTCTCTGCAGTGTAGGGATTCTATGATCTTTGCTGAAAATGTGTTGTTGGAAAAGCGCAGCACGTCAGGCAGCATCCAAGGAGCAGGAGAATCGACGTTTCGGGCATAAGCCTGGCTTCCTGAAGAAGGGCTTATGCCCGAAACGTCGATTCTCCTGCTCCTTGGATGCTGCCTTACCTGCTTCGCTTTTCCAGCAACACATTTTCGGCTCTGATCTCCAGCATCTGCAGTCCTCACTTTCTCCTTCTATGATCTTTGACAAGTTGAGTGACGATCACAGATAAGTACCTAATGCAATTAATCATTAAAGCAAACATGAAAAGTTAGAGCTACACAAACCCAAACTACACAATTGAGCTAAATGTTGAACTGGGAATTGAACTGAACTGCATTGCCAAAGAATTCATCAATCTTGGAGAGTTGGCACAGGAAGATTACCAGGAGGGTACCAGAGCTGGAGAACTTTATTTAATTTGTTGGGCCGGCATTTTCCATCCCCAATTGCCTAGAAGGTAGTTAAAGGTCAAGCACATTGCTGTGGGTCTGGAGTCACATGTAAGCCAGACCAGGTCAAATGGCAAATTTCCTTACCTAAAGCACATTAGTGTATCAGACTATGTTCACAACAATGTTCTAATGGGGAAGACTCCTTCCTTTTCCCCTTAAATTGAATTCAATTCCCACCATCTGCCACTGTAGGATTCAAACTCATGTCCCCAGAACATTGACTCGATTTTTTCTGCCCTTGCCCAGTCCCTTCCCACTTCCACCTGTGATTCCTCTGGCACCTTACTTTGGTTCTGGATGTTGCCAGGTTTATAGTGTTGTCAATCACAGGGACCCTGTTTCCAAAACTCATTCAACTTCCAGGACAGAATAATCATCTCACTCCTTGTGCTCCTCATGTTGTGGCTCAGACTGGGAACACTTCACAGTTCCCATCTTCATATCCCGCAGTTTGACCTACACAGCTGTCCCACAGCGACAAATCACCTTTGGGTGTAGAAGGTTGGACTGGGCAAGGAATGGGAATTTTAATCAGTCACTAAGTTAGCTTGGAAATATCTGCTGCACATTATATTCCATCAGCTAATTCCTTCCTCAGTCAGTGAAGTTGCTCGTATCTTTGGTCGTCCCCACAGCTTTCTCTCCCACCCACTGTAGGTCTTTTCAGTGAACCTGGAAACATTACATTTGTTCCCTTCAGCTACTCATTGCTATCAATTGAAAGTGTCTGTGTCTTTAGCAGTGACCCTTCAGGCAGTCCCACTTGCTACTAACTCGGAGAAAGTGAGGACTGCAGATGCTGGAGACCAGAGTTGAAAAGTGTGGTGCTGGATAGAGAAGGCCAAGGGCCTGCATGTCCTTGGCGGAGTGGGAGGGGGAGTTAAAGTGTTCAGTCACTGGGTGGTTGGGTTGGTTGGTGCGGGTGTCCCAGAGGTTCCACAAGTAGGCGGCCTGTGTCCCCAATGTAGAGGAGACCACATCGGGTGCAGCAGATACAGTAAATGGTGTGTGGAGGTGCAGGTGAATTTTCAACAGATATGGAAGCATCCATTGGCGACTTGGAGGGAGGTGTGGGCGCAAGTTTTGCACTTCTTGTGGTTGCAGGGGAAGGTACCGGGAGTGGAGGTTGGGCTGGTGGTGGATGTGGACCTGACGAGGGAGTCGCAGAGGGAGTGGTCTCTCCGGAATGTTGATAGGGGTGGGGAGGGAAATATATCCCTGGTGGTGGGGTCTGTTTGGAGGTGGCGGAAATGACGGAGGATGATACGATGTATCCGGAGGTTGGTGGGGTGGAAGGTGAGGATCAGTGGGGTTCTGTCCTGGTGGCAATTGGAGGGGCAGGGTTCAAGGGCGCAGGTGCGGGAAGTGGAGGAGATGCGGTGGAGAGCATCATCGACTACATCGGAGGGGAAATTGCGGTCTTTGAAGAAGGAGGCCATTTGGGCTCTTCGGTAGTGGAATTGGTCCTCCTGGGAGCAAATCCGGCGGAGGTGAAGGAATTGGGAATATGAGATGGCGTTTTTACAGGGGGCAGGGTGGGAGGAGGTGTAATCTAGGTAGCTGTGGGAGTCGGTCGGTCGGTTTGTAGTAAATGTCTGTGTTGAGTCGGTCGCCCGAGATAGAAATGGAGAGGTCTAGGAAGGGGAGGGAGGAGTCTGAGACGGTCCAGGTAAATTTGAAGCTGGGGTGGTACTAGCTCACCAAGCTGGAAATGATCTTGTTTACTGCCCACCAGCTAGTCCTCCACCCTCCAGGACACAGCAAACACCGTGACATTCATGGTACAGTCTCTCTTAACATCGCAATGGTGTCATGAACCTACAGAAAGCAGAGATGAGGGAGGGAGGCAGAGAAATGAGATGCAAAGAGAGAGAGAGACAGGAGAGAAATGGTGAGACAGAAGAGGAGAGACAGACACACTGTCTATGCCTATGAGGGAGAGAGAGCTGTGAGCGCTCACTGGGCTGAATACATCCCTAAATGATGAAACAAAATTCAGAGACAGATCTCTGGTCAATGACAGTGTGGGGATGGCATTTCAAACCCATGGCCAAAGGAACAATGATGGGAACAATGTCGAGGTGAGTTCTTCCTCTGTGCCTAACACCATTCTGTCTCTGTCCTGGGAGTGTTTGATGAGGATGGAGTGGAGGGAGATTTATTCTTATCAATCCCAGGATTGTTCCTGTCCTGGATGTATACAGATGGCATTACATGTGGTATTACAGAGGCAACATTTCTCTTTGTATAGCTTCTGCTGTCATTGCCCTGTCAATTTTGTTGGGAGACGGATAAAATGGAGATGTCTGAGTCCTTGAAGTATGAAGCAAGCTCCATTAAACAATCCCTGGATGTTAGACTAACACGGGACATTCGAACACATAGGTCAGCTTCCGTCATTTGTATAGAAACCACCGTGAACCCCTCGATTAGATTCCGGTCTGAAACTCACTCCCGCATATTCTTTATACAAACCACCCCGAGACCCTCAATTAGATGTGGACATCATTGCAGTGTTCTGATTTCTGTTCATTAAACAGCCATAATCATTCTCACTCAGTCCCATTTAGTTCCCATTTCTACAAGTAGATTCTATCTCATTTGTTTTCTTTTTGACTGTTTTCATTTCTATCTGCATCCAAATGACATCCAGTGTCACTATTTCCGGTGTTAGTGTCTATAGTTAAAACATCTGACATCGCAATGTCCAGCATTACACTGTCCAGTGTCACAGTCTGATCTCACAGTATTTAGTGATAGTGTCCAGAGTGACAGTGTTGTAACCAGAGTGATAGTGTCATACAGGGAGTGACAATGTCCAGAGTTATTGTGCCTGGAGGTATGGTGTCCGGAATGACACAGGAAAATGAAGCTGAACCAAAACCAGCCTCCCAATCACTGGATTTGCAACACAGTGACATTCAACCATTCAATGATCCTCAAAATCGTTCAATTGTTCCTTACCAGAATTTACAAATAACAGATCTTGGATATCAAGTTTATAACTTAATAAATTGTTCATTTCTGATTATGTCACTTTAGCAGAACACAGATGATCATAAACCCATGCACCCCCCCCAATTCGCAGACAGTTAAGAGATAAACTTGTTCAAAAATTTTAATTTGCCAGTTGATAACAGTTTCAATGATAAATAGTAGGCCATCATGAAATCCTTTGATGCTGGGTTGTATTACAGGCACAAGAACTGTACACCATGTTTGAACTTAAAGTCACTAGTCAATGTGAACAAATTCTGCAGACCTGTGGAGACTAACACTCATTCCCGAAGACTCACATTCTCATCTCTGACCTTTTAACAAGTTAACAACTGGGGAAATAACTAGACAAAGTCAAACCAAAAAGAAGACTAGACCAGTCCAGCAGCTTCCAAAGAAGCACTTCCACCAAGCCCAAAATCTAGTCAGAGCGAGGTCACTCATGGTTTTTGCTTTCTTTCTCACCATTCTCTGTGGTTACCTGCCCGGCAGCATTCCTCTTACTGACTGACCCATTCAATATCCATCCAGCTGTCAGTCCCTGAGCAGAACTACATCTCGGTGCTGAAGCATATGCTGTGTTCAGAGAGCAGTAATTCACCTGAATTACCTTTCCTGGCCAGATCCTAACAGCAAACATCAGTCTTTTGTCTCTCCAGTTTTTTTTTAAAAGAAGAACGAGCCACTGTTCAAAGTTCAATTCTCAATTTGGACTCCGTTCCAAACCAAAATGAGAAAAATAAAAAAAATAGTGATGGTCACAACACTGGTCTTGCAGTGTCCAGCTGTACATGCCCACTCGTGCAGTGTTCCAGTAATGCAGTGTCCACTCGTGCAGTGTTCCAGTAATGCAGTGCCCACTCGTGCAGTGTTGAGTATTATTGGTGGATGTGTCCCTGTGAGACTGGGCACAAACAACCCCATTGACCTGTGGCCAACCACTTCAACACAATGACACTTCCTGCACCACCAAATCCAAGCTATCCGACGACTGGAGGAAGAACACCTCATCTTCTGCCTTGGGACCCTCAACCACATGGCATCAACATTGACGTCACTAGTTTCCAAATCTCTCCTCTCCCCCCACCTCATTCCAGATCCAACCCTCCAAGTCGGCTCTCCCCTCTTGACCTGTCCATCTTCCTTCCTAACTATATGTTCGACCTTCCCCACCGACTAATCACAATCACACCCCCAACTGGATTTACTGAGCACCTTCCCAGCTACGTTCCCCAAAAGCCCCACCCTCACTCTATTTATCTCTCAACCCCCTTACTCCCCCACATTCCTGATGAAGGGCTTATACCTGAAACATCGGTTCTCTCCTGCTCCTTGGGTGCTGCCTGACCTGCTGTGCTTTTCCAGCACCACACATTTTGACTCTCACAGTAACTAATGTTACAGTGCTAAGTCTCACAGTGCCCAGTGTTACAGTGGATAGTATTAAGGTATCCAATCTCCACAGTGCCCAACACTATAGTGCCCAGCCTCACACTGCCTAGTGCTACAGTGGCCATGTTACAGCATGCAGTTTCACAATGCCTGGCCTCCACAGCAGCCAGTGTTATAGTATACAGTCTCACAGTGCCCAGTTTCACAGTGCCCAGTCTCTGTGTTTCCGATGTCTCACCCACCACCTTACCACCATCACCGAGGTTTACTCTGTCCCAACCTCCAACCCAGCCCCAGTTTTACCAAGTGTCCTGTTTCGGAGATATTCCTCCATGCACTGTACTGCCGTGTTGTCCATGTTGGGGTCAAACTTATTTGCAAAGAAACATCTCTGACGGACCACCCAATGTCGATCTCCTGCCCCATACACACAAACCAAGTGGCGATACCTTCCCATGCAGGGAGGGTATAGGGCACCCCTCGCAACGTCACCAGCCTCAAAGGACCACTTTACTGCCTGGCCAAGTGTCCTGGTGGCTCCTTGGGTGTACGGGATGGAGCCGGGTACATTGGGCATTCTGTGCAGGGTAGCCCACACATGCTCGTCTGGGCTGTAGGTGTCCTCCGACCACTTGAGGAAGGCCTGGATCTTGGCACTGTCAAACACATGGCTGACAAACTCTCTGGAGGCCATGAAGTAGGCGCTGCCCACGAAGATGGAGGTGCTGATTTTCGGCCGGTCTTTTCAGTTGCGCCGTCAAGACGACTTCATCGAGGGTATCATGGTGGTATTGCCAACTTTTCTAAAAGGCAAGCACAAGAGAGAGTGAGAGAGACGAGAAAGTAGAAATGATAGCTTTTCAACTTCGCCTATGGCTTTTTCCCTCCCCAACTCCTCTGCACTCTCCTTGCCCCCAGCTCCAGCAAGATCCATGCACACTCCTTCTCTCAGTTACTCACCTTACAGTGGAGAACAAGGCCATTCAGCCCCTCAGGCCTTTCTCACTCCTATTGCCTATTGCCAGTCACCTGCCTATTTCCCCATATCCCTGCCTCCCAAACCATCTCCCAATGTTCATTCGCTGAGCAAACATAAAACTTATCCTCAAGCTCTCCCAGTGGATCTGGCTCCAAAAATACACTTCAAACTGTGCCCTCTGGTCATAAAGGTTGAGAGCACCAGAAAAATAAATCCTTCAGCCCATCGTGACTGCGCTGGCAAAACAGGCTCCTTGCTACTCCAGTCTCATTTTCCAGCACTGGAAACATCACCTTTCATGCCTCACCAGTGCAATGGAGACACTTTCCTGTGGTCATCAACTCCTGGAATGGGACTTGAACACAGAGCTTTTACCTTAGAGAGAAGGACATGGTGTGCAGGGATATAGTTCTTTGAAAGTTGCATTGCAGATAGACAGGGTGGTGAAGTAGGTGTTTGATACCTTTACCTTTATTGGTCAGTGCATTGAATATAGGAGTTGGGATGAAATGTTGCAGCTGTAACAGAGATGGATAGAGCTCTGAAAGATAGTGGAATCAAGGGTTATGGGGATAAGGCAGGAATAGGATACTGATTGCGGATGATTAACCATGTTCATAATGAATGGTGGTGCTGGCTCGAAGGGCCGAATGGCCTACTCCTGCACCTATTGTCTATAAGTAGGAGTATCTTTGACTATCTCTGATATGCCTTTGCCATTAACAAGTGTGATCTATTGTCTGTAGAGGACATTGGTGAGGCCACTTTTAAAGTACTGCATACAATTCTGGTCACCCTTCGAAAGAAAGGATGTTGTTAAACTTGAGAGGGTGCAGAAAAGATTTACCAGGATGTTGCCGAGATTGGAGGGTTTGAGCTACAGTAAGAGGTTAAATAGGCTACGGCTATTTTCCCTGGAGTGTCGGATGCTGAGGGGTACCCTTACAGAAGTTCATAAAATCTGGAGGAGCATGGATAGATGTTGAAATGATCAGCCGGATGATAGTACACTTCACACAACTTCCTTTATCACATACATGCAAGAAGACTCAACCAGCCGGGTCAAAGCCCACCCTTGCCTGGAGAGTCTGAAACAGGCAGTTGCAATCACACTTTTACACACAAATCGGCGTTCCCCTTTCACGAATTACATTTTGATTCCAAGCCTTAGCAACACAACTGATCAATCAGATCCTGATCTAGGTACGTGACGTTTAGCATTAGATCATTGACCTTAAACTTCTACAACACCTGTTGAGTGTTGTTTCGGTCTTCCTGTCTTCTCACTTAACTGGAGCCAGTTTCAGTAAGCTAGCTAGCTTACGTACGTGCTTGGCTGCACTTTTCTGTTGCTGATCAGAATTGTTTAGCTGACCTCCTTTTCTGTTCTTGCCCCATTTTGATTCCTTCCACGTTGGCCGTATAGCCAAACGTCTTTTCCCGAGGGTGGGGGAGTCCAAAACTAGAAGCATAGGTATAAGGTGAGAGGGGAAAGACCTGAGGGGTTACTTTTTCATGCAATGGGTGATGTGTGCTTGGAATGAGGTGGTGGAGGCGGCTGGTACAATGACAATATTTAAAAGGCATCTAGATGTGTACATGACTAGGAATAGGTTAGAGAGATATGTGCCAAAGGCTGGCAAATGGGACTCAGTCAGATCAGGATGACTGGTCATCGCAGACTGGTTGAACTGAATGGTCATGATGTTATGACTCCGTGCTCTCTGGTTATTGAGGTTTAGAGCACCAAAATAATAAGTTGCCCTTGAGCCCATCGTGTCTGCACTGGTCAAAAAGACAAGCTCCGAGCTATTCTCATCCCATTTTGCAGCACTTGGCCCATACTCTTGAGTGTCTCACAATAGCAATGAAGACACCTTCCTATGGCCATCAGCTCCTGGAGGAGGACTTGAATCCAAAGCTCCTCCCTCAGAGTGAAGGACACCACACATTAGATTCTCTACAGTATAGAAACAGGCCATTTGGCCCAACCGGTCCACACCAATCCTCTGAAGAGCAACCCATCCACACCCATTACCTTACCCGATATTTACCCCTGACTAATGCACCTAACACTATGAGCAATTTAGCACGACAAATTCACCTAACCTGCACATCTTTGGACTGTGGCAGGAAACCAGAGTACCCGGAGGAAACCCACGCAGACGTGGGGAGAATGTGCAAACTCCACACACAGTCGCCCAAGTCTGGAATTGAACCCAGGTCTTTGGCGCTGTGAGGCAACAGTGCTAACCACTGAGCCACCGTGCCACCCCTTCCACAAGACACAAGACACTTTATTTACATTGTGTCAAAAGATATCTTTTATCCTCGGTGCTTGTGGCATCATGCATGGGAGATATGGATCCTTGGTTACCAAGGGGAGGATAGATTATCGATGGTATGCAGGAATGTAGATGGTGGAACAGGATCAAAAGGGCTAATGGCCTCCTCTTGTTCCTTGTATGTATGGGAACAGATCTCTTTTTTTTAATCCAACTTACATTGGAACTTGCCATCATCTCATACAAATGTAGTTCAGGCTTCATTTGCGTTTCAATTCCTCAGATCTCCCCACCATGCCTCTAACCCAAAATCTTACATCTGCATTCCATTGCATTTGTACAATCGGTGAACAGTGAAGTATATTTCCTTGTCTTCATTACCGAGTGCTCACCCTGTACCCATTGAATAAACCTCACCCCAATCTCCTTTGTTCCAATGGGAGCATCGTTGACCTTTCCAACTGAGCCATCCAATTTAAACCCTGGCACCATTCCGCGAAGTCACCTCTTCTCCCTGTCCTGAGGGCCCTCACATCGTTTTATAGTCACCGGAAATGACCACAACAATCCAACTGGGGCTAAACCAATTTGACATGCAGCATAACTCAACCATTTATTGGCATCAATGCCTCTATTTATTAAGCCTTCTGCTTTTCTACCCTCTTATGGCCTCCTTCATCTTCTAATGTTGATGAATGTTTATTGCCAGATCCCTCTAATCCTGCGCACTCTTTACGATTGTGCCATTACATTTCTATTACCTCTCCACATCCTTCTCCCAAAACATATCACCTTACACTCTTCTGTATTCCCCTCTGACTGGATGCCGTCTGGTCATTGTGGTGACTCTGGACAATTCACATCATCCTCACCATTTGCCAATCCTCCAGGTTTATCATTGCCCCGAATATGGGCATTTTGCCACATACTCCAAGATTGATATCACTGACATATTGAATAAAAGCAGTCGTCTATTTAGGGCTGAGATGCAGAAACATTTCTTAACTTATAGGATAGTGAAGTTATGGAATTCTGTACCACAGAAAGCTGTGGAGTTTGAGTCATTGAATATATCCAAGAATGCGATTAACAAATATTTACGTTTCAAAAGCATCAAAGGCATGGGAGAAAGTGTTAGTATGGCATTGAGATAAAGGATTAGCCAGGATCATATAGTATGGTGGGCCTCATGTCGGGCCAAATCATCTTCTCCTGCTCCGGGTCTTGATGTTTAAAATGTCCCCGCTACCCATCATTCCCACCTACCAACCTACCAACCTCTCGTCCAAAACAAAATCCATGAATCAGGGCTTGTGTTGTCAATATTGTTGTGCAGCCATTTTTATCTAGTGCCTAGTGAAACACTTCATTGAATCCAGTTCAGACAACATTCTCTGCATTCAAATTCTCAGCTACTTCATCAATGCATGATGCGAGGTTGGAGACTTATCTTTTGAAAACCTGCACTGGCTTCGCTTCATTATTTTGATCTAAGGCTGCGAATTGCAGCCATAACTACCAGCAGTCAATGTCAAGTGCATGATATAAAGTAAACTAGGATCCATGTGGTGTGAGCCTCGGAGACCCAGGTTCAAGTCGCTTCTGCTCCAGAGTTGTGCGATAACGCCTTTGAACAGTTTCATCAGTAAATGTAAGACCATTAACAAGTCGGGACAGGAGTCGGCCATTTGGTCCCTCAAGCCAGCTTCACTAGGATCATGGCTGATTCAACATTCCTCAAGTCCATGTTCTTGCCCTGTCCCCGTAACGCTTAATTCCCCAACTGAGCAAAAATCTATCCATCTGAGCCTTAAATATATACAAGGACAGCTCTCTGTGGCAAGGAATTCCAAAGATTCACAACCTTCTGAGAGAGGAAATTCCACCTCATCTCAGTCTTAAACTGGTGCCCCTTTATTCTGAGACAATACCCCCCCCCCTGGTCCTGGACTCTCCCATGAGGAGAATCATCCTTTCAGCATTTACCCATCAAGCCCCTGAATCCTGTCCATTTCAATGAGGTCACCTCTCATTCTTCTAAACTCCAGTGAGTAGAATCCTGTTTAGCCCTTTGTTTTTAAGACAATCCCTCCATAATGGGGGCAATCCCACTGAACATTTTCTCTTAACTTCCTCCAATGAAACAACATGTTTTCTTAAATAAGGTGACCAGAAGTGCTCACAGTACTCCGGATGTGCTCTCACAAGCACCTTGCACAGTTGCAGTAAGACTTCCTGACTTTTATACTCCAACCCCCCTTCAAATAAGGGCAAACATTCCACTTCAGTTCTGAAGAAAGGTCACCAGACTCAAAACATTGACTCTGTTTTCTCTCCATGAATGCTACCCGACCTGCTGAGTCTCTCCAGAAATTTCAGTTTTCATTGACTATTCCATTAGTCTTCCCAATTACCTGCTGCCCCGTGTGCAAGCTTTCCATGTTTCATTCACTAGTTGCCCCAAGTCCCTTTGTGTTGCAGCTTTCTGAAGCTTTCTCCATTTAAATAATATTCTATTCTTTTGATTTCCCTTCCAAATGAACAACTTCACATTTTCCCACATTGCACTCCATTTGCCAACATTTTTGCCAACTTAACCTATCAATATCTGTCTGTAAAGCACATAAGACAACATTTTTTACTGTAACTCGATTATACATGACAGTAATATATCAGCAAGGTTTGAGAAGGTTTGTAGCTCAGGTTGAGGTTCTAGATGTAGGTTTGCTCGCTGAGCTGGAAGGTTCACTGAAGATGTTGCCTAGTATGGTGACAAAACATCTGAAAATGAACCTTCCAGCTCAACGAGCAAACCTACATCCAGAGTAATAATTCAAGTCAACCTCAGAGTACAACGGGATCTTGATCAGATGGGCTAATAGACCGAGGAGTGCCAGATGGAGTTTAATGTCAATAAATGTGAGGTGCTCCATTTTGGTTTGGCAAATCAGGGCAGGAATAATACACTTCATGGTAATGTCTGGGGAGTGATGATGAAACAAGAGATCTTGGAGTGCAGATTCATAGTTTCTTGAAAATGGAGTCGCAGATAGACAGGGTAGTGAAGAAGGGGTTTGCTACGTTTGCCATTATTGGTCAGTGCATTGTGTGTAGGAGTTGGGAGGTCATGCTGTGGCTGAACAGGACATTGGTTTGGCAATTTCTGGAATACAGCATGCAATTCTGGTCTCCCTGCTATAGGAAGGATGTTGTGAAACTTAAAAAGGTTCAGAAAAGATTTACAAGGATGTTGCCAGAGTTGAGTGTGGAAATGCAGGAAATTGGTACGAGATGTGGAATAATTACAGACATGATGGGCTTAAGGGCATCCTTCCGCAAGAATTCTTTAATTCTGTGACTGGTGCAGAGGGAGATTAACTTCAAGGTTCATGTTATCAGGAGGGACACCAAAGCCCTTTCCTTAGCTGAGTGGTCAGAAAACTCCCTAATCTTTACTTGGCATAACCTGTCTCCACCAATATCATAGCAAAATTCAGCCATTCGTCCCTTCAAGTCTGCTCCACCATTCAAGAAGATCACTGCTCTTCTGGTTGCAATTTCAATTCCACATTTCTATCAGTTGCCCCGGGGTCCTTATCTTTTTTTAAAAAAAGGTCACCTTGCTCACCCTTTCATAACTTCATCAACTCAGCCTTCACAACTTTGTACAGAAGAGATTTACACAGTGCAACAGCTGTCTCAGGGGAAAATAATTCTGCAAGGCATTGGTGAGGTCACTTTTGGAGTATTGGGTAAATTTGTGATCGCCCTGCTGTTGGAAGGGTGTTGTTAAACTGCAGAATAGATTTACAAAGATGTTGCCTGGACTGCAGGATTTTAGTTATAAGGAGAGGCTAGATAAGTAGGACTTTTCTCACTGGAGTATTGGAGGGTAAAGGGTGACCATATAGAGGTTTATAAAATTGTGGGGGAAATCAATAAAAGTGAATAGCCCCAGGATGGGGGAGTCCAAACCCAGAGGGCATAGGTTTAAGGTGAGACCTGAGGGAGGTGCAAATACGGAGCAAGTTGCCAAAAAGAATTGTTGTAGTGGGTACAATTACAAGATTTAACAGACGACATAAATAGGACAAGTTTAGAGGGATATGGACCAAACACAGGATAATGGGACTAGTTCCAATTAGGATACCTGGTTGGCATGGATGAGTTGGACGAAAGGGTATGTTTCGGTGCTGTAGGACTCTGACGATATCTTATTCTACAGAACATCTTGTCAAACCTACAAGAGAAAGCAATGTCCCATCAACCACCTTATCATGTCCCCTCAGAGAAATTTATATATTTCAAAAAGATCTCTCAGATTTCCAAACTTAAATGTGTAAAAGCCAATTTGTTCAACCTTCCTTCATAAGATAAACCCTTCATCCCAGGAAAAAGGCAGGTGAAACTTGCTGTCAATGTAATTATTTTAAATGAGAGAAAAATGTACAGACTGATTCTGATGTGGTCTCATCAAGGCCTTGTATGGCACTCTCTCCACCCCTCAGGCCTGGAAATGGGCTCTACATTTTGAAGAAAAATGTCTGTACTAATGGACTCTGGACTAGAAAGGACTCTGTTTGTTGGTAATTAACTGTCATATAGTTTGTTGGGCTTATCACCTGCACTGTCTTGCATGTCCCTGGGTCCGGCAGGTCTTACTGTGAGCTGGGAGGCTCATGGGTCGTCCTGAAAGCTGTCACCCCGAGAGCCGGCGAGTGGGTAGGCCATCCTGTGAACCTGAAGATTGGTAGGCTGTCCCGAAAGCCGGATGGTGGGTAGGCCACCCTGATGACAGTCTCCCCGAGAGCTAGATGGTGGGTAGACCGTTCTGAGCACTGTCATCCTGAAAAGGGGTAATCGGGACGGGCTGTCCCAGAGGTGGTCGAAAGCTGTGTCAGAGCAGCCGAGAGCCAGAAAGCGCGTAGGGGCGGGCTGAGATCCAGAAGGCTTGTGGGCTGCCCTGCACGCTGTCATCCCAGGGAAGGGGACAGGCTGTCCTAGAGGTGGTCGAAAGGTGTGCCAGGATAGGCCACTGGCCAGATCGGGGTGGGTGAGAGCCCAATGGTACGTAGGGGCAGACCAAGAGCTAGAAGGTGTGCAGCCATCCTCAGCGCTGTCACCCCAGGTGGGTACTGGGGCGGACAGTCCTAGAGGTGGTCGAAAGGTGTGTCAGGGCGGACCTAGAGCCGGAAGGCGCGTAGGGGCGGGCTGCTTTAGAATGGTCGGAAGGTGGGAGGGACGGGGGTTTGCTGGCTCTGTATTGTCTGCACTTTTTAATGTAACAGGATTGTCTTAAGCATAAATGTCATTGTTGCTGTCTTTTCATATTTGAAACTGGGATTTGTGGTTTGTCCTCAATTCCCTGTAAACTGGTTGAACAGTGGGGCTTGAGGCCTAGCTTTGCTGCTCCTCTCCCTTGTAAAATTGCTGTTGTATACAGCTGTAAATGTTAACTGTTGTGCTGTAACCTCTTTTTTGTACTTGTTTAATAAAATATAAAAAAACAGGGCAATGCTCATTTTCCTTTGTAAAATTGCTACCTCTTGTCTACAGTTGTAAATGTTAACTGTTTTTGTAAACTATTTTGTAACTGTTTAATAAAATTTATAAACAGGAGATTCAGCGGTCTTCTCAATTTAGGGGACTGACTCTGTGCTAGCTGGGTCACAGTCAGTGTGTTACTGTTGGTTTCTGCTTGTTTTTTGTGTGGGGGAAACCTGATTCCTGAACTGGCTGAATTATTTAGCCAGTTTGTTAACTGGCATTCCTTTAGGGAGGACTGATTGTTAAACTCCTGATGTACATAATGTGTTTCAGGTGTAACTCAGTTCTCATTAGGCGATTGTTGTTTCACTGCCTGGTTACAGTCTGTGTGTTATTCTTTTCTTCACTTTTGAGAAAAGGACAATGTTAATTTTGTGGTAGGGCTTAGCCCTTGGACACTAGTTTTCTTTTTTTTTGTATGTGCCCTCACTGTTTTTGGTGTTTGGACTGAGCCCTTGTGGAAGACATACATTTTACCAGAGGAGCTGTTCCTGTGGGGAGGCCTAGCCCTGAGACTGGGCCTCTGAAGATTGAACATCTGTGTGTGTGTGCTGGGAGGTGAGCACTTGCTGTATCCTGGAGTTTGGGAGAAGACCTTCCCTTCAGGAGTGGACCAAAACCCCTGTGAGTTAACCACCTTTACAATGTACTGTGTTCCTGTGAGTGGGGCTGGCTCTCCAAGGATGTGCCAGGACTCCTTGGGGACTGAACACCTGTGTGCTGTGGGGTGTGCATTTGCTGTCTTTGGGAGTGGACTCTGCCCTTGGTTGTAGACCCTGTTTTTAGCAGTGGACTCTATTTCTGACAACACATGTTGTAAACTGGAGTGAACTCTGTTCCTGAGAACTCTATTTTTTTGAAGACTCTATATTTGGTCTCTGTGTACCAGAAAGGACTCTGTTTGTTCACAATTAACTCTATCGTGTTTCTTGTTAAGCTTATCACCTGCACTGTCTTGTGTGTTCCTGGGTCTGGCAGGCCTTACTGTGAGCTGGGACATTCATGGGTCGTCCTGAAAGCTGTCACCCCGAGAACCAGAGGGAGGGTAGGCCACCCTGATGCCAGTTGCCCCTAGAGCCAGTAAGTGGGTAGGACATTCTGAGCGCTGTCGTCCTGAGAAGGGGTAATCTGGATGGGCTGTCCTCGAGGTGGTCGGAAGGTGTCTCAGAGCAGCCAAGAGCCAGAAGGCGCATAGGGGCGGGCTGAGATCCGGAAGGCTTGTGGGCTACCCTGCACGCTGTCGTCCCTGGGAAGGGGACGGGCTGTCCTAGAGGTGCCGGAAGGTGTGTCGGGATAGTCCATTGGCCGGACGGTGCATTAGGGTGATGAGAGCCCAGTGGTAATTAGGGGCGGACCGAGAGCCAGAAGGTACGTAGGGGCGGGCTGCCTTAGAGCGGCTGGAAGGCGGGAGGGATTGGGGTGGGGGTGGGGGGGGGGGGGGAGACTTGCTGGCTTTTTGAGGGTCTGTATTGTATGCGCTGTTTCTTACATAAGTGGACTGTCTCATATGTATGAATGTCATTGTTACTGTTTGTAATGATTGAAACTGGGATTTGAGGTTTGTCCTCATTTCCCTGAAAACCCCGGTTGAATGTCAGGGTTTGGGGCTTGGCTTTGTCATTCCCCTCCCTTGTAAAATTGCTGTTTCTCTGTATACAGCTGTAAATGAAATTGTTTGTATAAACTGTGAATTGTTTAATAAAATAAATAAACAGGACTGTCTGTTTCCTTTCTTCCTGGTGATGGAATATAAATTGTGAGGAGCAATTATAACTGTTGTCTGCGAAAATCACAAAGCTGAATCATGAAAGAGGAAGGGGAGTGTAGGTTAAGCTAGATATGCTTGTACAAACAGTTGTAAGCATCTGTTTCCCGCTTCTGCAAAAACAAAAACCACAATCAAGAGGTCATAAGGCTCAGTGTGGACGAAGAATGAGAGGAAATGTTGCTTTAGCAAGCAAGGAAGCAGATGGCAGTGATGGAGGATATATGCTAACAATAGACCACAGAGGGATATGGTGAAATGGCCAAGCAAAACCTGTACTGTTCCGCACAAGGCCAGATAAGGTAAGAGATAAACAAGAGGAATGGGCACTGGGTTTAGAGTAGTGGGAGGAGGGAAAGAGAAATGTAATTGTATCAAGGTTTTGTACTGTGCGCCTACCTTGTAGACACCACTCTTGCAAGAGTATATCAGATGATACTGCTGCTGCAGATCTTGTCTTGGACTGAAATTATTGAAGTGAGTGGGTTCTATTTCCCTCATAAATTAAGATTTACACACTTGTTTTTCACTGCATCTGACACCTACACACATGACATGGGTACTTGGGAAAAATAAGCATGACTGCTGTCAGGTGGTAGTGGAAGAAAAATAAACAGGCATGTCAAGAGATCTGCTCACTGAGAGCTGGCTCGAGGGAAGCTGGATCAGCATATGAAGGACTCTTCGATCCTCTTGAGGAGAGGAGACTGACTTCAAAACAGCCTCAGTGTGTCTTATGTGCTGCTGTTGGTGTCTTCCTCCTGAGGAGTTTATTTTTAATTTTTTTTTCATAGTTTGTTGTGATTTGTTTTCTGGGGTTTCTTTCTGCTTATTTCTGTTAATTTGAAGCTTTGCTCAGCTGCACAGGCAGCTACTACCACCACTGCTGCTACAGTCTGGGCCTGCTCCTGCTACTGAAGCCTAGGCCTCGCCTGCACCCCTGCTGCTGCTGCCTGGGCGTACCTACACCTAGGGATGACTTCGACTGCTACTCCTGAGGCTGCTTCTGAAAAAAAAAATAAACAGGACGATCAGATGTTCTGTTCACTCTGAGCTGGCTCTGAGGAAGCTGGATCTGTGTCAAGGACTCCATGTGTAAACAAAAGGGTGAGTTGGTGACTGGATAATGGCCTCTGTGAAGTTATTCCTGATGTCGGGGTTTCCTGCTCCTTGAATGCTGCCTGACCTGCTATGCTCTTCCAACACTGTTCTAATTTTGACTGTAATCTCCAGCATGTGCAGTACCCACTTACAGTCATAGAGATGTAGAGCATGGAAACCGATCCTTCGGTCTGACCAGATATCCCGACCCAATCCAGTTCCAACTGCCAGCACCCGGCCCATATCCCTCCAAACCCTTCCTATTCATATACCCATCCAAATGCCTCTTAAATGTTGCAATTGTACCAGCCTCCACCACATCCTCTGGCAGCTCATTCCACACGCGTACCATACACTCCATGAAAATGTTGCTCCTCAGGTCTCTTTTATATCTTTTCCCTCTCATCCGAAACCTATGCCCTCTAGTTCTGGACTCCTTGACCCCAGGGAAAAGACTTTGTCAATTTATCCTATCCATGCCCCTCATAATTTTGTAAACCACTATCAGGTCACCCCTCAGCCTCCGACACTCCAGGGAAAACAGCCTCAGCCTGTTCAGCCTCCCTATAGCTCAAATCCTCCAACTCTGGCAACATCCTTGTAAATCATTTTGGAATCCTTTCAAGTTTCACAACATCTTTCCAATAGGAAGGAGACCAGAATTGCACGCAATATTACAACAGTGGCCTAACCAATGTCCTGTACAGTCGCAACATGACCTCCCAACTCCTGTACTCCATAGTCTGATCAATAAAGGAGCATATACCAAACACTGCCTTCACTATCCTATTTACCTGCGACTCCGCTTTCAAGGATGTATGAACCTGCACTCCAAGGTCTCTTTGTTCAGCAACACTCCCGAGGACCTTACCGTTAAGTGTATAAGTCCTGCTACGATTTGCTTTCCCAAAATGCAGCACCTCGCATTTATCTGAATTAAACTCCATCTGCCACTTCGCAGCCCATTGGCCCATCTGGTCCAGATCTTGTTGTAATCTGAGGTAACCCTCTTCGCTGCTCACTACACCTTTAATTTTGGTGTCATCTGTCAACTTACTAACTGTACCTCTTTTGCTCGCATCCAAACCGACTAATCGTGGACATCTACTACAAACCCACCAACTCCCACAGCTACCTGGAATACACCTCCTCCCACCCTGCCCCTGTCAAAACACTATCCCTTATTCCCAATTTCTCTGCCTCTGCTGCATCTGTTCCCAGGAGGACCAATTCCACCACAGAACATCCCAGATGGTGTCCTAGCATAAAAACTACAATTACCTCTCCCACATGGTTGACAATGCCCTCCAGTGCATCTGCTCCATTTCCTGTACCTTCACCCTTGAACCACACCCCTCCCAATGCAACAGGGACAGAACCCCTTGGTCCTCACCTTCTACCCCACCAACATCCGGATACATTGCATTATCCTCCACCACTTCTACCACTTACAAACAGACCGCACCATGAGGGACATATTTCCCTCTGCACTCCATCTGCATTTCAGAGACCATTCCCTCTGCAACTCCCCTGTCAGATCCACACCCCCCACCAACCCACCTTCCCCTCCTGGCACCTTCCCTGGCCTCTGAAAAGTGCAAAACTTGCACCCACACCTCCCCCCCCTCACCTCCGTCCAAGGCTGCAAAAGATCCTTCCACATCTGACAAATATACTTGTACCTCCACCAATGTCATCTACTGCATCCATTGCACCCAAGGTGGTGTCCTCTACGTCGGGGAGACAGAACTCTTATTTGCGGATTGTTTCAGAGAACATCAACCAACCTCACCATCCCGTGGCTGAACACTTTAACTCCCCCTCCCACCAAGGGAATGCAGGTCCAGGGCCTCCTCAATCACCAAACCCTTACGAGCTGATGCCTGGATATTCCACCTTGGAACCCTGCAGCCAGGCGGATCAATGTCGATTTCACTAGTTTCATCATTTCCCCACCCCAACTTATCGCAGTCCCCAGCCTCCAACTCAGCACCACCCTCCTGACTGGTCCATCCTCCTTCCCACCTGTCCACTCGACCTTTCACACCCCACACACACCCCTTCCGCATACCTTCATCTATCACATTCCCAGCTACCTTCCACCCCCAGCCCCACACCCATCCCGCTTCTCTCTTGGCCCCCTGGTCCACAAGCCTCATTCCTGATGAAGGGCTTATGTCCGAAACATTGATTCTTCAGATGCTGCCTGACCCGCTGTGCTTTTCCAGTGCCACACTCTTGTCTCTGATCTCCAGCATCTGTAGTCCTCACTTTCTCCTACACTCTCAACCTACCGACATTCCTGTATACTCTCGTAATCAGTTTATATCCCTCCTTATCCCAGGTCCAGCCCTCTCTTTCTACCCCATCCCTTTCACCTGACCATCTTCCCTTTCCACCCATCTGCTCCACCCCACCCACTGTCCAATCACAGCCACCTTCTCCCTGCATCCACCAATCGCCATCCCACCCACCTTTCCTCAGCCCCACACCCCCATTTATTCTGCAGCCACTTCCTCTCCCCCAGTTCTGCTGAAAGTTTCCGACCTGAAATGTCAATTGCTCTTCTATTCTGTTTTCAGCTCAACTCTCCAACTCCTCTATATTCCTTTGTACATTCTGAACCTCCCTCCATGCAATTGAACAGTTTTAACAACCCTGTCTCTCTTTGTACAGGCAGGAGTGAAGGACTGGAGAGGAGAGAGAGAGAGAGAGAGAGATGATGGAGGGAGGGAGGATGGAAAACACTTGGATGAAGAGAGGCCCAGCAGACGGGAAGGCGGTTACCTTTTTGAACCCTGGTGCAGGATCCGACTCAATCACGTTGGAGCCATTCAGAGCTCTGAGGCTGCGGACTATCTCCCGGTTGGTCTTCAGGGGGAAGTCTTGGCCACACACATTGATGAAGTACCTCCAGGGGACAGGGCTCTCCAGCAGCTCCTTCATGCAGTTGAGATCCGCCTGAACTCTGCTCCAGCCAGCATAGGTGACCCACTCCAGCTTGGCTGTGACAAAGACATTGTGGAAACACGAAGCGATGACCCGAACGGCCGCATGAAATTGACTCGGGGATTTGCGGTCCACGTGGATACAGTAGACATTCTGTGGGGCGTAAATGCTCCGTAGAAGCCTCTCGAACATCTCAATGCTCTGGTGGATGACCATGGAGTAAGCCAAGGGGAAGTGTTCCTCCTCAGGGCTCAGGGGAACAGTGATATACTTGCGGCCCCTCACAAACGATCTGCAATTTCGGGTCATGTTCAGATAATCTCCCTCAATGACGGCTTGGTGCTTGAGGGAGACAGTAATGGAGTTGAGGAGGGCCCTTTCCACCTCCTGCCTGTCCCCCTGGATGATCTGCCAGCAGGTGGAGTTCTCCTCGGCCAGGAGGAGATGTTCCTGCATTGGACTGGCGCCTGGTTTCACCAGCCTGAGGGTCAGCCGGCCCCCTCCTCTCTGGACCAGCAGCCATTGGCACAACAAGACCACACTGAGCACACACAGCGCTGATCTGAGGCACGACCAGTGGGCACAACGCTGGCTCAGCTTGGGCATAGCACTTTCCAGAGGGCAGTGTCCCCAGCCTATAGGCGATAGGCAAATGCAGAATGGATGCTCTCTGTGCTGGGCAGCACTGCCTCCACCAGGCCGTGGGGAAGGAGTGACTGCAATTTGCTGGAGAGGTCGCAGCAGTCAGTCCCCTCTCCTTGTTAGACTCTTGTCTTCCTTTGCCCCAAGATTCAACGAATGACTCGACTTTCACTCCCTCTCCCCCCGGAACTGCTCTCCCTCTGGAATTCCTTTCCCACTTTAACACCTCTCCCTCTCTCTGTGACCCCTTTGTAACCCCTCTCCCTCTAATAACCCCTATCCCTTTGTAATCCCTCTCCTCCACTAACTCATCCCTCTCCCTCAGTAACTCCTCTCTCAATCTGTAACTTCTCTCTCTCGTTCCTCTCTCTCTGTAACTTCTCTCTCTCTCTCACACACATACACACACACATTAACTCCTCTCTCTCTTTCTCTGTCCCTCAGTAACTCCTCTCCTCCCTCTCTTGGTAACTCTCTCTCTCAGTAACACCTTCCGCCCTCCTCTGGATGAAACCCAGCCAATGTTACGTTGTTTCTCTCTCGGAGTCCGGGCTCCTCTCGCTTCGTCTGCCTGCCTGGCTACAGGCGTTTCCTTCACCGGTCTCTGCTTCTCTCCGGCCGTTCCTGGACCGATGTTGCCGGGTGAAGTAAACGAGAGGATCGCGATGGTGTGCAGTCTGGATCGGAGAACCCATTACCAGAGAGAACACAGAGCCAGCCAAGCCCAATAACCCACGCCCCAGCCTGAGCTGAGATGCTCTTTCAACGATGTGGGAGGGGTAACCCTTGGATGAAGAGAGGACCAGGAGACGGGAAGGTGGTTACCTGTTTGTACTGTGACTCTTAACTGCCGTCTGGGCTATTAGGGATGGCCAATAAACACTGGCCTGGCCAACGGTGCCCCCATCCCATGAATTTATTTGAAAAAAAGTGACAATAGTAAATCAAATTAAATTAAACTTCACCACTCGTCATCTCTCTCTCTCTCTCTGATGCGAAATTGGAATTATGGTGATTTGACCGTTCATAATAAAGCTGTGAATCTGAGCACAGCAAGTTGATATGAATCAAAAAAAAAATTCCCCTGGCCGAGAGTGGCTCAGAGGTTAGCATTGCTGGAGCATAGTGCCAGGGGACCAGAGTTTGATTCCAGCCTTGGGTGGCTGTGTGGACTTTTGCATGTTGTCTGCTTGGGTAACCTTCGGGTGCTCTGATTTCAAAGATGTTCAAGTTAGGTGGATTGGCCATGCTGAATTGCCAATAATGTCCAGGGATGTGCAGGCAGTGTGGGTTACCATAGCCACACACACACACACACACACACACACACACACACAGCAGAACACTCCTGCAGGTTTAGGCAATGCTCAATCTAATGCAACATCCTGGTGGATCTCCTTTGCCCCCCCCTCCAGTACAATCACATCCTTCCTATAATGCGGTGACCAGAACTGCACACAGTATTCCAGCTGTGGTCTCACCAAAATCCTGTAAAGCTCCAACATGAGACCTCCCTGCTCATGTATTCAGTGGCTTTGACCCTTCTTAATTCCCTTACCTGTCTATCCAGCCGCCTTCACGGATGGCTGGACACACAAACCAGGATCCGTCTAATCTTCTGTGCTTGCCAGGGTCCTCCTATTTAACATGTATTCCCTTGCCATGTTAGTCCTCCGGAAATGCATGTCACAGAAATTTGGGCATTCAGTAGCACAGAATGGAGAAAAACAAACGACTAGCATCAAGAGCTGGCATCTTTTAAACATTGTAACTGTGCCCACATACATTACTTCATCTGGAAGTTTATTCCATCACAAACCACTCTGGGGAAAAAAGAGTTGCTCCTCAATCTTTAATTCTTTTTCCTCTGACCTTACAAACATGGCCCTGAGTCTGAACTCCCCCACACTAGGGAAAAGACCCTTCTCATTCATCTTATCAATCACTGTCATGATTTTATAAACCTCAACAAGGTCACCCCTCAATTTTCTATGCTGTAGTGAAAATCACGTACAGTTCTGATCACCACCCAACCAGAAGGATGTGGATCCTTCAGAGAGGGGACAGAAAATGTTTACCAGGACGTTGCCTGGAATGGGGGATTTTACCTGTGAAGAAAGATTGGATAGATTGGGTTTGTTTCCACTAGAATGCAGGAGGTTGAGGGGGGACCTTATAGAAGTTTATAAGATTGTGAATGGCATGGATACTGTGGAAAGTATGAGGCCTTTTCTCAGGGTGGAAGAGTCAGTTACTCGGGGACACAGGTTCAAGGTGGAGGGGTCAGGGGGGTGTTTAAAAGAGATATGTGAGGCATGTTTATCATGGAAAGGGTGGTGAGTTCATGAAACACACTGCCAGAACAGACAATGGAAGCAGACACAATTGTAGCTTTCAAGAAGCATCCAGCAGCAGGCATGAATAGGAAGGGAACAGGGGAATACGGATCCTGTAAGTGAAGACAGTTTTAATATGGAAGGCAAAATGTGTCAGTGTAGACTTGGAAGGTTGAAGGGCCTGTTCCTGTGCTGTAATGTTCTTTGTAAAATGTCCCCAGCCTCTCCAGTCTATTTTTATATCTCAAACCCTGCACTCCTGGCAACATCATGGTGAATCTTTTCTGAACCGTCTCCAGTTTAATAATATCCTTCCTACAGCAGCGTGAGCAGAACAGGACACAGTCTTCCAGAACTGGTCTTACCAACTTCCTGTCCAACCTCAGCACACCATCCCAACTCCAATATTCAGAGAGCTGAACAATGAAGGTCATCACTCTCCAGCAGGCATTGTTTCACCCTGACTCCCCTTGTAACTGTCCACATCTAACTGGGGCACTGATGTGAAACATTTTGGCTCTTTGTCTGATTCGACCAAGTCTCATTTCCTACTGTTCCTGTGTATCCCTCAGAACAGGAATGTAATGTGCATTCCCATGGCAACATCACAATGACATACTTGTTTGTGGATTCACATGAAGTGGGCATCACTGACTGGGACAGCCTTGTTACCCATCCCCCTAATCTCTACGGCATAAATGATAAGGAACTCTCCTCTTTAACTCCACTGTCCTTGTGTTTTAAGAACCCTGACCACAAATGCAAAGTCACATGGGAGAGAGTTCCAGGATTCTGTCCCAGAAAAACTGAACGAAGGATGATTAATTTCAAAGTTGGGATTAAGGGTGAAGTGGAGAGTAACTGCAGAAGGAGTAGTGTTGCGTCATATTGCTGACCTTGTCTTCAAGGTGATATTGATGTTGGGTTTACAAGATGCGGTTGAGGGACCCTTCCTGAATTACTCTAGTAAATCCACAACAGGTATAACATTGTTTCCAGGAAAAAATGGACAGGCTTCATCAGAGAAAGGAAATGCAAATTGCTCAAAGTCTTATGAGATGATAACATGGAGGGCCCAAGCAGCTGAAGGCCAGTGGAGTGATGGAATTAGGGAATGGTCAAGAGGCTGGAATCGCAGGAGGGCTGACATCATGGAGTGATAATGAGCATTGATGTTACAGCTAAGAGAGGGTTATTGGGACTGGAGGAGGTTTCAGAGATAGGGTGGGGTGTAGGGGGTGGAGGAGGTTCTAGAGATAGAGAAGGTGTCAGGGCTGAATGAGGTTACAGAGATAGGGAGGAGTGTACTGGGTGGAGGGGGTTATAGAGATGTACAATGCAGAAACAGTCCCATCAATCCAACTTGTCCATGCCTACCAGTTCTCCTAACCTAATCTTGACTCAATTGCCCGCACTTGGCCCATATCCCTCTGCACCTTTCCTCGTCATATACCAATCCAGATGCCTTTTAAATGCTGTAATTGTACCAGCCTCCACCACTTCCTCTGGCAGCTCATTCCATACACGCACCACTCCTCAGCCCATTGGCCCATCTCATCAAGATCCTGTTGTACTCTGAGGTAACCTTCTTTGCCATCCACTACACCTCTAGTTTTGGTGTCATCTGCAAACTTACTAACTGTATCCCCTATGTTCATATCCAAATCATTATATAAATGATGAAAAGCAGTGGACCCAGGACCGATCCTTGTGGCACACCACTGTCACAGGCCTCGAGTCTGAAAACCAACTCTCTGCCACCGCCCTGTCTTTTACCTCAAAGTCAGTTCAGTATCCAAATGGCTAGTTCTGCTTGTACTCCATGAGATCTAACCTTGCTAACCAGTCTACCATGGGGATCCTTGTCGAACGCCTTACTGAAGTCCACATAGATTGCGTCTACCGCTCTGCCCTCATCAATCCTCTTTGTTACTTCTCTGAACAAACTCAGTTAAGTTAGTGAGACATGATTTCCCACACACAAAGCCATGTTGACTATTCCTAATCAGTCCTTGCCTTTCCAAATAAATGTAAATCCTGTCCGTCAGGATTCCCTCTAACACCTTGCCCGCCACCAATGTCAGGCTTACCGGTCTATAGCTTCTCTCAGCTTTAAAGCATCACCTTTTCATTCTGAGGCTATGTCCTCTGGTTCTAGTCTCTCCTACTCGTGGAAACACCTTTCCATATCCAGCCTATCACGGGGTCTCAGTATTCTGTAAGTTTCAATCAGATCTCCCTCACTCTTCTGAACTCCATTGAGTCCAGACCCAGATCCTCAGCCACTCCTCATGTGACAAATCTTTCATTCCTGGGATCATTCTTATAAAATGCCTCAGGAATGCTCTTAACCTACTATTGTGAGAGATGACATTACACTGAATTACATATTTTGACTGCAGGCTATAAAACCACCGAACTTTAGCAGCAAGCTATGTTAATGTCCCTTTCTCACTGACTGCTGCTATCTCCTCAACAGTTTGAAGGGTCTATGATGTGTAGATACTAGACAGTACAAACTGAGCGGACATATCTCCCTGTAATGAGAACAACCCATGGTCGACTCAGACTATGTGGACTTTACCTTTACCTTCACCAAGCATACATTAATATGATTAAGAAAACATTTACTCAACAACAGGAATGTTGGATGATTACAAAAATAACTTGGTCCACATATATTTTGCCTGAACCACGGTTGCTACCATATAACCAAAAACAATTATACATGAGGAAGTCTAAACCCAGTTTATTCATCCAAGACGTGTGTTGCAATTCAGTTCTTTCTGTTTTCTTGTCTTTGACAGTGCATTACCCTACAATGTAGGTATGTCTGCTCTCATGTATGTTCACCCTGTTCAATGTCCTTGTCTTTATCTTCATCTTCACTCTCAGAAGATTTTTGCTGATCCCCTATTTCCTCTGCCGACAGTCCACACCCTGTTTGTCAACTGCACTTGAGAAAGGCATAGTGCACCATTTCTGATCTATACTGCAATGCCCCACTGGAGCTTCCAACTCATCTTGAAGTGGTTGAGTTATGATTGTTCAACTATGGCCCTGGTGGAAGCATGGGCAGTGTTGTATCTTCATTTTCCCGTTGCCTCAGGGACGCACTAGCACCTTGATAACATTCATAGACCCTTATTTCAAGGAGATTGGAGTGTAAGAGTAGGGAAGACTTACTGCAACTGACAAAGGTACTGGTGAGACCACATAGAGTCATACAACACGGAAACAGACTCTCGGTCCAACAAAGCCTTGCCGAACATTATCCCAAACTAAACTAGTTCCACCTGCCTGCTCCTGGCCCATAGCCCTCCAACCCTTTCCCACTCGTGTACATATCCAAATGTCTTTTAAACCTTATAATTGTACCCACATCCTCCCTTTTCTCAGGAAGTTCATTCCACATGCGAACCACCCAATGCATAAAGAAAGTTCCTCATCTTTTTAAAATCTCTTTCCTCTCACTTTCAAAATGTGCCCCCTAGTCTTGAAATGCCCACCCTTGGGAAAAGACAACTAGCATTAACTCTATCCATACCCATCATTCTTTTATAAACTTCTATCAGTCTCGAGTAATGTGGCAGTTTTGGTCCCTTTGTTTGGGGAAATTTCATTGGAGGCAGTTGAGAGAAGGTCTACTAGGCTAATCACCAGAGTACAGGGATTGTCTTATTAACAAATGCTAAACAGGTTGGGAGTCTACTCACTGGAACTTAGAAGAATGATCTAACTGAAAAATATGAGATTCTTAAGGGGTTTTACAGGGAAAATGCTGGGAGGAGGTTTCTCGTCATGGTGGAGTCTAGGACCAGAAAGCATGGTCTTAGAATCAAGGGGTGCCAGTTTAAGACTGAAATGAGGAAGAATTTCTTCTCTTTGAGTCTTTGGAAGTCCTTGTCACAGTGCTCCCTGTGGGGGCAGAGTCCTTGTGTATATTTAAGGCTGAGATGGATAGATTCTTGATCAGTCAGGGAATCAAGGCTTCCAGGGAAAGCACAGGAAGGTGAAAGTGAGGAATGTTGGATCAGTCACGATCCTATTGAATGGTGGAGCAGGATCAAGAGCTTAAGGGCCTACTCCTGTTCCTGTTTCTTATAGCATTATTGTCATGTGGTCATCCTGAGCACTAACCTACTGTTCTGGAAATCATGGTGTCGAATACTACCACAGCTGATGGTGAAATATGAATTCAATAAAATCTGGATTTAAAAACTAGTCTATGATGACCATATAACCATTGTTGATTCTCAGATTACAGGTTTATTAATGAAACTCCAGATCCATGGCAATTACGTTGGCTCTTAACTGACATCTGAAATAGTCAAGTAAGACACTCAGTTCAAAGGTAATAATGGATGGAAAACAAATGGCAGCCTTACCAAAAAAGCCACATCCCAGGAAAGAATAACAAGAAAAGAAAAACATGTTATGAACCAAATTTAGAGAATTTTTCATTTAATTCCCTGCAGCTCTTCTTCTGTGGCCCAAGGTCTTTGGAAGGAGGCAGGATCTCGGGACTTGTCTTCTACATCAACATCATGGCAGCTCCAAGACGGTCTGAAACAATCCTTCACACTCTGGCATTGATGGTTCCATATAAGTTAAACATTGTTGAAGTGACAAAACCTTTCCACTCTCCCGCTCTGCAGGTTGGTGATAGGGCAGTCTGAAAGCAATATGGGTACAGGCTATGGCACTCTACAGCTGAGGGAAGGTAGTGATGGCAGAGAATCCCACTGCCCAGGTTGCTTGGCTCTCCTTGTTATGGGTGAATGATGTACACAAGTGTAAGCTGGAGAAAGAGGCATCAGTGACAGCTTGGATGTATTTGCAGGCCGCCTCAATCGGGAGATGCTACAAAAGACCCGATGTAAAATATATGTGTGTGTAAAACGTATGGGATTTTGAACTAATGACAAATATGTTTTGTCCTAATTATTTGAAAGCACTTAATAATTATCTAGCTATGTCTTTCTGGAACCATGACTTAAAGGTGGAATGTGCCTCCTGGAATATTAATGGTTATTTGTTATATTGTGCTAGTTTGTAACAAAAATCATTGACAGATTTTGTTCTGAGCAAGGATCACTGGACCCAAAACATTAACTCCTGATTTCTCTCCACAGATGCTGCCAGACCTGCTGAGTCTTTTTTGTTTTTGGAATGACTGCAGTTTTTGAATAGGAAATGGGACTTTACTTTGTGTTTTGAAATATTTTATAATATATTGTAAATAGAAAGGAAAACAAAGAACTGCAGATGGAACTGGAGATCTGAACGAACCAAATTCAAAACATGCCTGAGAAATTCAGAGGCTCTGGTAACATCTGTGGCAAGAGAAACAGAGTTAACACTGAGTCTAGTGTGACTGTTCCTCAGAACTCTGTTTCTCTTTCCACGGATGCTGTCAGACCTGCTGAGTTTCTCCAGCATTTTCGATGTTTGTTTTGATTTCCAACATCCACAGTTTTTGCCTTTAGCAGATCTGAAGATAAAGCCATTCATATCTGTGTCTTAGGGGACACTGTTCGCAAGTAATCCATGGCTGATACATTAAACAATAAAGACATTTGAGAGTGCAGGTGGGAGACAATTTAAAACAAGGAAAAAGAGTAAGTACTGAGGGAATGCAGCAAGTTTGCAGCGTCTGTGGAAAGAGAGACAGACAGACAGACAGAGTTAACATTTTGAGTTCAATGTTCAGTTTTCATGACAATTTAAGGTCTCCTCTGAATGACAGAACCTCCCACTAGTTCTGTTCTGGTGGCTCAGGACTGATGTTCATGTTCAAGTTTTGTACAAGGGCCAGATCCTACTCAAATGGCTACAGTTTAAGCAGTTAAAGCCTGTGTAAATTTTGGGAATTAGTATGAGGGTTTTGCAATTAAGACCATAAGACCATAAGACATAGGAGCGGAAATAAGGCCATTCGGCCCATCGAGTCCACTCCGCCATTCAATCATGGCTGATGGGCATTTCAACTCCACTTACCCGCATTCTCCCCATAGCCCTTAATTCCTTGTAACATCAAGAATTTATCAATTTCTGCCTTGAAGACATTTAGCGTCCCAGCCTCCACTGCACTCTGTGGCAATGAATTCCACAGGCCCACCACTCTCTGGCTGAAGAAATGTCTCTGCATTTCTGTTCTGAATTTACCCCCTCTAATTCTAAGGCTGTGTCCATGGGTCCTAGTCTCCTCGCCTAACGGAAACAAATTCCTCGCGTCCACCCTCTCCAAGCCATGTATTATCTTGTAAGTTTCTATTAGATCTCCCCTTAATCTTCTAAACTCCAATGAATACAATCCCAGGATCCTCAGCCGTTCCTCATATGTTAGACCTACCATTCCAGGGATCATCCGTGTGAATCTCCGCTGGACACGCTCCAGTGCCAGTATGTCCTTCCTGAGGTGTGGGGGCCAAAACTGGACACAGTACTCCAAATGGGGCCTAACCAGAGCTTTATAAAGTCTCAGTAGCACAACAGTGCTTTTATATTCCAACCCTCTTGAGATAATTGACAACATTGCATTCGCTTTCTTAATCATGGACTCAACCTGCATATTTACCTTTAGAGAATCCTCAACTAGCACTCCCAGATCCCTCTGTACTTTGGCTTTATGAATTTTCTCACCGTTTAGAAAGTAATCCATGCTTCTATTCTTTTTTCCAAAGTGCAAGACCTCGCATTTGCTCACATTGAATTCCATCAGCCATTTCCTGGACCACTCCTCCAAACTGTCTAGATCCTTCTGCAGCCTCCCCACTTCCTCAGTACTACCTGCCTGTCCATCTAACTTTGTATCATCGGCAAACTTCGTTAGAATGTCCCCAGTCCCTTCATCCAGATCATTAATATAAAATGTGAACAGCTGCGGCCCCAACACTGAACCCTGCGGGACACCGCTTGTCACCGGCTGCCATTCCGAAAAAGAACCTTTTATCCAAACTCTCTGCCTTCTGTCCGACAGCCAATCCTCAATCCATACCAGTAGCTCACCTCGAACACCATGGGCCCTCACCTTGCTCAGCAGCCTCCCGTGTGACACCTTATCAAAGGCCTTTTGGAAGTCTAGGTAGACCACATCTACTGGGTTTCCCTGGTCTAACCTACTTGTCACCTCTTCAAAGAACTCCAACAGATTTGTCAGGCACGATCTCCCCTTACTAAATCCATGTTGACTTGTTCTAATCCGACCCTGCTCTTCCAAGAATTTAGAAACCTCATCCTTAATGATGGATTCTAGAATTTTATCAACAACCGAGGTTAGGCTAATTGGCCTATAATTTTCCATCTTTTGCCTTGATCCTTTCTTGAACAAGGGGGTTACAACAGCGATCTTCCAATCATCCGGGACTTTCCCTGACTCCAGTGACTTTTGAAAGATTTCAACCAACGCCTCCGTTATTTCCTCAGCCACCTCCCTCTGAACTCTAGGATGTAACCCATCAGGGCCAGGAGATTTATCAATTTTAAGACCTTTTAGCTTTTCTAGCACTTTCTCTTTTGTAATGGCAACCAAACTCAACTCAGCCCCCTGACTCCCTTTAATTGTTGGGATATTACTCATGTCTTCCACTGTGAAGACTGACGCAAAGTACTTATTAAGTTCTCCTGCTATTTCCTTATCTCCCATTACTAGGCTTCCAGCATCAGTTTGAAGTGACCCAATGTCTACTCTTGCCTGTCGTTTGTTTCTTATGTATTGAAAGAAACTTTTACTATCATTTCTAATATTACTGGCTGGCCTACCTTCATATTTGATCCTCTCCTTCCTTATTTCTCTCTTTGTTATCCTCTGTTTGTTTTTGTAGCCTTCCCAATCTTCTGATTTCCCAGTGCTTTTAGCCACTTTATAGGCTCTCTCTTTTTCTTTGATAGATTTCCTGACTTCCTTTGTCAGCCATGGCTGTCTAATCCCTCCCCGAATAATCTTTCTCTTCTTGGGGATGAACCTCTGTACAGTGTCCTCAATTTTACCCACAAACTCCTGCCATTTTTGCTCTACTGTCTTCACTGCTAGGCTCTGCTTCCAGTCTATTTTCGTCAGTTCCTCTCTCATGCCCTCATAATTACCTTTATTTAACTGTAACACCATTACATCCGATTTTGCCTTCTCTCTTTCAAACTGCAGACTGAACTCTACCATATTATGATCGCTGCTTCCTAAGTGTTCCCTTACTTTAAGATTTTTTATAAAGTCTGGTTCATTACATAGCACTAGGTCCAGAATAGCCTGCTCCCTTGTGGGCTCCATGACAAGCTGTTCCAAAAAGCCATCCTGTAAGCATTCCATGAATTCCCTTTCTTTGGATCCACTTGCAACATTATTTACCCAGTCCACCTGCATATTGAAGTCTCCCATGATCACTGTGACCTTGCCTTTCTGACATGCCTTCTCTATTTCCCGGTACATGTTGCGCCCTTGGTCCTGACCACTGTTAGGAGGTCTGTACATAACTCCCATTATGGTTTTTTTGCCTTTGTGGTTCCTCAATTCCACCCACACAGACTCCACATCATCCTGCCATCAAGAACACCCAAGGCTTAACTCCCAGCTCCCCTGTGTACCAGCTCCCCAGCCTGTGATATCTTACCTTGGTTTATTTAGACATTTCAAAGAAATCCTCTGCCTTCTGCAGTGAGTTTCAGTCACAGACATTGCAAAGTCCTCGTTCGTTTCCTGGTAGCTGTTGCTAAATCTAGGCTTCAACCACCTCTTGGGTAACTAAACTCCTGATAGCATCATCACACACACTGAGTCCCCTTTCCCATCTGTCATTCTGTTCCTTTGTCCATGTGATTACTATTCAAACCCACACATTACCTTCTGAATACTCAGTGACCGAGTGAGTAAGCTAACCTCCAGATCCAGTCCCACAAACCTCCAGACCCTCTGAACCCTGTCAGCTGAAACTACAAACATACATCATGGATCATCCGATTTCAGCCCCACCCCTGACCCTCCCCTTATCTGACCTGTCAAACACCTTGACTGTTACAACCATCCTCCAAACCAGAACTGACCAGAAAACACCACCACCCACACATTCTAATTACTCCCACCAACTGGACTCTGCAATTCAACCTCAACCATCCAGCTTTTGTCCCCAAACAGACACAATTACCCCCATTGAAATGCATTGACACAATAGAGTCAGGCCCGATTATACTGCCCCTTTTCCCAACTATCCGGATACACTCAAGGCAGAATGACCAGCTCATCCTTGTACCAGCTCAGCAATCTGCATTATCCAATCTTTGTTTATTTAACCATTTCAAAGCCATCGTCTGAAATGTGAAGGAAGGATGAGACTCAGGAAACACATAGATTTGACAACAATCTTCTGTGAAGATTGCAGCTCTGTATCAGCTAAGCGACAGAATTTCATGATTATGTGTGATGAATCTGTCACAGTCACATTCCATCAAGTTGCTCTGGAGAGTTTCAGAGATCAGAACTCCGGGTTGGGGACAGAATTGTTACATTCGATGGATTTCCAAACAGAATTCTTGAGACCAAAGTTTGGTTTCTGGTCACTGGATTCAAAACGTTAACTCTGATTTCTCTTCACAGATGCTGCCAGACCTGCTGAGCTTTTCCAGCAATTTCTGTTTTTGTTTCTGATTTACAGTATCTGCAGTTCCTTCCATTTTATTTGATTATCAAGGACCTGAATGCTCAGCAATTGTCCAATATAAAATGTTCAAATACCAATCACTACGAGACAGAGACTAACAGTTAATAAGTCTGTTGTCCACCTGTAAACTTGTGAAATACTGACTCTCTTTGTTGCTGTGCTGCGTAACTGACTTACTCAAGGGCTAATGCAACAGGCCAGACAGACAGTAAGTCAGGTGGCATGTGAGACAGTATTGAATGCCCATTGAATGCTCATTGGCATTTGGTGCTAAAAGTTTGGATTATGGTACAGTCTGGATAAATTAGATATTGCAAACAGGAGATAATCAAATGAACAGTCACTATTTTCAATAATATAAAGAAAGAACTGTGGATGTTGGAAATCTGAAACACAAATAGAAATTGCTGGATATTTCTCTCTGCATTCTCTCTACCAATGCTGCCAGACCCATGGAGTTAACATTTTGACCCTTTTGCAGAATTGGACTTGAAATGTTAACTCTACTTTCTCTCCACTGGCTTCAATAAGCAGCTCTGCCACCCCCATTTTGGAGCAGATATTTTAATCTTCATTTGCTGAGTAATATCAACTCAGACAGCTCAGTTTCCAGACGTGAAAGTTTGTGTTTTGGAAATGTGCATGCAATTTAAATCCCTCTCATTTGCCCTGTTAAAAAGGCTTTGGCTTCTTTTGATGGGCAACATAAAGACAGACCGTTTTCCCAAGATACAAATATAAATGGTTTCTGTTCATATGAGCCTGTCCAATATGTTTGTATTTAAACAAATCAAAATAATAGCTCTGTATCTGAACGTGGGCAGCTTTTGTATCAACTTAAATAAATCCATAGCACACATTGATGTAAATAAATACAGCATGAGGGGAAAGTTCGGGGAAAGCAGCCACTCAAGGGGCTGATCGATAGGCCCCCTGATGTTAGACATGAAGAGATATTGGCTGCTTGTGATAGTGAGATGGCAATCATCATTGCTGACTTGAATCTACACAAAGACTGTGTAAATCAGGTTGGCAGCAGTAACGTGGATGAGAGGTTATTGATGACCTTCGAGAAAGTATCTTAGAGCTGCGTGTTCTGAAGCAACCAGACAGAAGGTTATGTTATTATCATCTTATTGATACTGTGTAATGTGACAGGATTTATGAAGCAATCTCAGTGTAAAGGCTCTCCTACGTAGCAGCCATC
The DNA here is from genome assembly GCF_037043375.1 of Chiloscyllium plagiosum. Classification (NCBI taxonomy): domain Eukaryota; kingdom Metazoa; phylum Chordata; class Chondrichthyes; order Orectolobiformes; family Hemiscylliidae; genus Chiloscyllium; species Chiloscyllium plagiosum. Next base: position 70,637,957 of record NW_028270160.1, on the reverse strand, counting down.
ACAATATAATTCAATTTTACATCCAATTTGAATGGAAGAAGATTGACTCTGAGGTAAGTATTTCAAACTTAAACAAGATCCACTCTGCAGGCATGTAAATTAAACCAGCTGAAGTGAATGGCGTAACTGGCTCGGAAAGAGATCAGTAGAGACAGTGATGGCAGAGATTTAAGAGGATACCTCAGAATAAGTATATTCTGACTGAAACAAGAGACTTTAAAGGGAGGACTCGCTTTCTGTGGTTGACTGAAAAGTTGAAGAAACCGTCCAACTTGAGGATATTGCAAACATGGGTGGCAGGTCAGATGATTGATTAGAAAATAAAGTATGGCAGAGAAAAAGGTTAATTAGGAGGAAATTAGAATCTCAGAACCCAACTCAAAATGTTAAAAACAACAAAGCAAGAGTTTCCATGGGTATTTAAAAACAAAACATGTATGCAATGTGAGTGCCATGTTTGGGCGGCTCGGTGGCACAGTGGTTAGCACTGCAGCCTCACAGTGCCAGAGACCCGGGTTCATTTCCCACCTCAGACTGACTGTGTGGAGTTTGCACATTCTCCCCGTGTCTACGTGGGTTCCTCCGGGTGCTCCGGTTTCCTCCCACAGTCCAAAAATGTGCAAGTTAGGTGAATTGGCCACGCTAAAATTGCCCGTAGTGTTAGTTATAGTAATAGAAGAATACAGCGCAGTACAGGCCCTTTGGCCCTCGATGTTGCGCCGATCCAAGCCCACCTAACCTATACTAACCCACTATCCTCCATATACCTATCCAATGCCCGCTTAAATGCCCATAAAGAGGGAGAGTCCACCACTGCTACTGGCAGGGCATTCCATGAACTTACGACTCGCTGAGTGAAGAACCTACCCCTAACTTCAGTCCTATATCTACCCCCCCTTAATTTAAAGCTATGCCCCCTTGTAATACCCGACTCCATACGCGGGAAAAGGTTCACACTGTCAACCCTATCTAAACCCCTAATCATCTTGTACACCTCAATCAAGTCACCCCTAAACCTTCTTTTCTCTAATGAAAACAGCCCCAAGTGTCTCAGTCTTTCCTCATACGATCTTCCTTCCATACCAGGCAACATCCTGGTAAACCTCCTCTGCACCCGTTCCAGTGCCTCCACATTCTTCCTATAGTATGGCGACCAAAACTGCACACAATATTCCAGATGCGGCCGCACCAGAGTCTTATACAACTGCATCATGACCTCAGGACTCCGGAACTCAATTCCTCTACCAATAAAAGCCAGTACGCCATATGCCTTCCTCACCGCACTATTTACCTGGGTGGCAACTTTCAGAGATCTGTGTACATGGACACCAAGATCCCTCTGCTCATCCACACTACCAAGTATCCGACCATTAGCCCAGTACCCCATCTTTTTGTTATTCTTCCCAAAGTGAATCACCTCACACTTAGCTACATTGAATTCCATTTGCCACCTTTCTGCCCAGCTCTGCAGCTTCTCTATATCCTGCTGTAACCTGCCACATCCTTCCTCACTGTCAACAACTCCTCCGACTTTCGTATCATCCGCAAACTTGCTCACCCAACCTTCTAACCCCTCTTCCAGGTCATTTATAAAAATGACAAACAGCAATGGTCCCAAAACAGATCCTTGTGGAACACCGCTAGTGACGGCACTCCATGAAGAAACTTTGCCATCAACTACTACCCTCTGTCTTCTTCCATCCAGCCAATTCCTAATCCAAACCTCCAACTCACCCTCAATGCCATATCTCCATATTTTCTGCAGTAGCCTACCATGGGGAACCTTATCAAACGCCTTACTAAAATCCATATATACCACATCTACCGCTTACCCCTCATCAACCTCCTTCGTCACCTTTTCAAAGAATTCAATAAGGTTTGTGAGGCACGACCTGCCCTTCACAAAACCATGCTGACTATCCTTGATCACATTATTCCTATCCAGATGTGCATAAATCCTATCCCTTACAATTCTCTCTAAGACTTTGCCCACAACAGAAGTGAGACTCACCGGCCTATAGTTACTAGGGTTATCCCTACTCCCCTTTTTGAACAAGGGAACCACATTTGCTATCCTCCAGTCTTCTGGCACTACTCCTGTAGACAAAGAGGACATAAAAATCAAGGCCAATGGCTCTGCAATCTCCTCCCTTGCTTCCCAGAGAATCCTAGGATAAATGCCATCAGGCCCAGGGGACTTATCTATTTTCACCTTTTCCAGGATTTCCAACACCTCTTCTCTACATACCTCAAAGCCATCCATTCGACTTATTTGTGACTCAGTATTCACATCGACGACAATGCCCTGTTCCTGAGTAAATACTGAAGAAAAGTATTCATTCAGTGTCTCCCCAATCTCTTCCGCCTCCACACGCAACTTCCCACTACTATCCTTGACTGGACCTATTCCTACCCTAGTCATTCTTTTATTCCTAACATACCTATAGAAAGCCTTAGGGTTTTCCCTAATCCTACCGACTAAGGACCTTTCATGTCCCCTCCTTGCTGCTCTTAGCTCTCTCTTCAGGTCCTTCCTGGCTACCCTATAACTCTCAATCGCCCCAATTGAACCTTCACATCTCATCTTGAGATAGGCCGCCCTCTTCCATTTAACAAGTTGCAGGGGTAAATGTAGGGGAATGGGTCTGGGTGGGTGCACTTCGGCGGGTCGGTGTGGACTTGTTGGGCCGTAGGGCCTGCTTCCACTCTAAGTAATCTAATCTAATCTAATCCTCTAGGGAGTGATGGGAGTTATTGGTTGATGTTCGGGGGCAAAAAGTGCAGAGCTGGAAAAGCACATCAGGTCAGACAGCATCCAAGGAGCAGGAGAATCGATGTTTCTGGCATAAACCATAGATCTTAAGGAAATGGCGAATTAAATGAATAAGTACTTTGCTTCTATCTTCACTATAGAAGATACAAAAAGCATTTCAGTAATAGTGGTAAGACACTGTTTTGCTGACATTGAAACTTCAGGCCAACTGTGTCTGCATGCTGACTCAGAACTGAGCTCATGCACAGTTCCAGATTGTCTGCATCATCATCCCAATCTCCCTCACCCTCTTCCCTCCTCTCTGAATCTGAACATCACCACCATTCTCCGCACCACCTCCACCAGCCCCAACCACCATCAGACTGGACATTAATCTCTCTCTTCTCCAGGTCACAATCCACCTCTCACCCTCAGACTTTCTCTCCCACCCCCACTCTATCCCTCCAAATCTCAACATCCAGTGAAACTGAGCAGACATGGAAAGAAGATGCATGATTGAAACACTTCAACCAATCGCATTCAACCATGCATGAGCAAGCATCTCCCGAGATAATACTGCATTTACTCCTCAGTGTCAACCCAACTGTAAGTCAGGAAGTAGGAGGGAGGGATGAACACAATGTAATTACAGTCACTAAGGAGGCTGGACTCAGAAAACTGATGATAGGTCTCATCACCTTCTGTCTTCATCCCAGAATCTTAAAAGAGGTTGTTAATTTGGTTGTAGATGCATTAATGCAAATTCTTTGAATTTCCCAAGATTCATTAGACTTCACTCAGTCAGAGATCATTTAGTCTGTCAATGTTTTGCCCCATCCCTTGTCAGTGACCATCACCTCCCGGCCTTTAAACCTCTTCTGGCCCCAAGGCCTATCTGGAATGACTTGATGGCACTAACTGCTGTTTGTAGACTCTTGCTAACACTAACCTCTAGGATACATAAGGTTCACTTGGTACAAGGTTCATTAATTGAAGCCTGCTGTTTTTCTATTACTACAGTATAATAATGTCTATTTAACCCTGACCGTATAATTCATTTCAACAGTCCCTTATTTTGAAAGAGGATGTAAATGCATTAAAGACAGTTCAGAGGAGGTTTACTCAATGAATACTTTGAATGAGTGGCTTGTGCAATTAGGGTTAGGGTTAGGGTTAGGGATAGGGTTAGGGTTAGGGATAACCCTAGTAACTATAGGCCGGTGAGTCTCTCTTCTGTTGTGGGCAAAGTCTTAGAGAGAATTGTAAGGGATAGGATTTATGCACATCTGGATAGGAATAATGTGATCAAGGATAGTCAGCATGGTTTTGTGAAGGGCAGGTCGTGCCTCACAAACCTTATTGAATTCTTTGAGAAGGTGACTAAGGAGGTGGACGAGGGGAAAGTGGTAGATGTGGTGTATATGGATTTTAGTAAGGCGTTTGATAAGGTTCCCCATGATAGGCTACTGCAAAAAATATGGAGGTATGGCATTGAGGGTGAGTTGGAGGTTTGGATTAGGAATTGGCTGGCTGGAAGAAGACAGAGGGTAGTAGTTGATGGTAAAGGTTCATCTTGGAGTGCAGCTACTAGCGGTGTTCCGCAAGGATCTGTTTTGGGACCATTGCTGTTTGTCATTTTTATAAATGACCTGGAGGAGGGGTTAGAAGGTTTGGTGACCCAAGTTTGCGGATGATACGAAAGTCGGTGGAGTTGTTGACAGTGAGGAAGGATACGTCAGGTTACAGTAGGATATAGATAAGCTGCAGTGCTGGGCAGAAAGGTGGCAAATGGAGTTCAATGTAGTTCAGTGTGAGGTGATTCACTTTGGTAAGAGTAACAAAAAGATGGGGTACTGGGCTAATGGTCGGATACTTGGTAGTGTGGATGAGCAGAGGGATCTTGGTGTCCATGTACACAGATCTCTGAAAGTTGCTACCCAGGTAAATAGTGCGGTGAAGAAGGCATATGGCATAATGGCTTTTATTGGTAGAGGAATTGAGTTCCGGAGTCCTGAGGTCATGTTGCAGTTGTATAAGAGTCTGGTGCGGCCGCATCTGGAGTATTGTGTGCAGTTTTGGTCGCCATACTATAGGAAGGATGTGGAGGCACTGGAACGGGTGCAGAGGAGGTTTACCAGGATGTTGCCTGGTATGGTAGAAAGATCGTATGAGGAAAGGCTGAGGCACTTGGGCTGTTTTCATTGGAGAAAAGAAGGTTTAGGGGTGACTTGATAGAGGTGTACAAGATGATTAGGGGTTTAGATAGGGTTGACCATGAGAACCTTTTTCCACGTATGGAGTCAGCTATTACGAGGGGGCATAGCTTTAAATTAAGGTGTAGTAGGTATAGAACAGATGTTAGGGGTAGATTCTTTACTCAGCGAGTCGTGAGTTCATGGAATGCCCTGCCAGTAGCAGTGGTGGACTCTCCCTCTTTATGGGCATTTAAACGGGCATTGGATAGGCATATGGAGGATAATGGGCTAGTGTAGGTTAGGTGGGCTTGGATCGGCGCAACATCGAGGGCCAAAGGGCTTGTACTGCGCTGTATTTTTTCTATGTTTCTATGTTCTAGGACATTGGTTAAGGCACTGCTGGAATATTGTGTGCAATTCCAGTCTCCTTCCTATTGGAAAGATGTTGTGAAACTTGAAAGGATTTAGTAAAGATTTGAAGGGATGTTGCCTGAGTTGGAGAATTTGAGCTATAGGGAGAGGTTGAATAGGCTGGGACTTCTTTCCCTGGAGCGTCAAAGGCTGAGGGGTGATGTTATGGAGGTTTATAAAATCATGAGGGGCATGGATAGGATAAATAAACAAAGTCTTTTCCCTGGGGTGTCGGAGTACAGAACATAGGAGGGCATAGGTTTTGGGTGAGAGGGGAAAGATATAAAAGAGACCTAGGGAGCAACTTTTTCATTCAGAGAGTTTTACGTAAATGGAATGAGCTGTCAGAGGAAGTGGTGGTGGCTAGTACAATTGCAACATCGAAAAGGCATCTGGATGGGTATGTGAATAGGAAGGGTTTGGAGGGATATATGCCAGGTGCTGGCAGGTGGGACTAGATTATTTTGGGATGGCATGGATGAGTTGGATGAAAGGGTCTGTTTCCATGCTGCATATCGCTATGACTCTGTGACACTGTGACACTGCCACCTTTAGTGATCTGTGGATGTGTACACCCAGATCCCTCTGCATGTTAATGCTCCGAAGGGTTCTGCCATTCACTATATAATTGCCAGCTGTATTTAACCTTTCAAAATGCATCACCTCACATTTGTTGAGATTAAACTCCATCTGCTATTTTTCTGCCCATGCCTCCAACTGATCTATGTTCTGTTGTATCCTCTGACAATCCTCCTCATTATCCACAAATCCACCAATCTTTGTATTGTCCCAATCTTTGTATCTTCCACAAACATACTAATTAGACTCGTCACATTTTCCTCCAAATTATTTATAAAGGCCATGAACAGTAGAGGTCCCAGCTCTGATCCCTGTGAACACCACTAGTCACAGCCCTCCATTCTGAAAAGCATCCTCCACCACTCCCCTCTGTCTCCTATGATTGAGTCAGTTCTAAATAGGAAACTCCATCCTGCCAGCTCACCCGCGATACCATGTGACTTCACCTTTTGTACCAGTCTGCCATGAGGGACCTTGTCAAAGGTTTTACTGAAGTCCATGTAGACAACATCAACTGGTTTTCCCTCATCAATCATCTTCATCATCTCCTTAAAAAACGTGGTCCAGTTAGGAAGGCACAACCTCTCCCTCACAAAACCATGCTGTCTGTCACTAATAAATCCATTTTCTTCGAAATGCAAATAGATCTTGTCCGTGTGAATATTTTCCAATCATTTCCCTACACTGACATAATGCTCACAGCTCTGTAATTCCAAGGATTATCCCTGCTACTCTTCTTAAACAATGGGACAACATCAGCTATTCTCCAGGCCTCTGGGACCTCACCTGTGGCCAGAGAGAATACAAAGATGTCTGTCAATGCTGCAGCAATTTGTTCTCTTGTCTCCCTCAATATTCTGGGATCGATCCCATCAGGACCCAGGGACTTATTTACCTTAATACTTTTTAAGACACACAGAATGTCTCCGTGTCCATGTTTAACCTGATGTCATGAGGCTTCATGGGGTCTGGCATTAATGCTGAGCACTTCCAGAGCACAGCCCTCTTGACTGTATCCCACGGAGCTGTTCCCTCTGCTGGCTCTGTCCTGCCAGTGGGACAGGACCTTCCCTGAGATGATCATTGTGTTGTCTGGGGCATTGTCTGTAAAGTGGGATTCTGTGAGTGTGACCAAGTTCGATTGTTGCTCGATTAGTCTGTGAGGAATATACTGCAGGTCAGTTTTAAGTGTTATACAAGAAAGAGTTAACACCTCTTGATTTCTTTCAATTTTAAAATCAAGCGGAACTAAATTTAGTTCTTGTTTGCTTCAATAATCAGAGTACACACCCGATTATTTCTCAATTCAGTAACTGCAGTAACCAGCTGAGTCACCTTCCCAACACACTGCCCAACCAAATACATTGAAAACGGCTTCGGAAAGGCCTGAATTCAAATATGGGAATAAAAGAGAATGGGAACACTGGTGTTAAAAAAGTCTGAAAATATTTAAAACATATCCACTGAGAGTCATAAAGATAACTGTACGTGACACAACAGTGCCACCTAACATTGTTGATCATCTTTCCAGGTTTATGCATGAAAAAGTTGGGAATGTTGTTGAAACAAAAGAAGATGTAGATTGTTGCTAGAACCTTCATTGCAGTTTTTCCTGTGCAATACTTAGTTTTCATCTCAGGGAAACAAATGGCAACAAATCGATCAAAGGAAATAGTAATGGTGAACCACGCAGAACAATCAAAGGTCAAATGGATGAGGACATAGAGAGCACCACAAACAGGAGTGATTTGCAGGAAACACAGTGGATAATAGTAATGTTGAAACTGGTGAAGGATGAGATAAAAAAAACGATGAACAGTAGATCTGACACTGTCATGGCCACCAGATAGCGAGTGCTGCATGGAGAAAGGCCACATTTGCCCCGAGCTAAGATTGTAATCACTGCTAGACTTACTGTAAGAGAAAGGAAAAAAAGAGTCTTGAAGTTATTACTCAAACATTCTCCGTGCCTGAGCCCAGACTGTAGGTAATGACACAAAGATAATGGTTGTTACATGTCATATGAAGTTTAAAGAATCTGAACCTCAGCAGCAAACTCTCTCTAAATGAATCATTTGCACATTTAAAGGACATAGGGAAGAACATGAGTAGCAGATTACTCACAGAAACACGGTCATATACTCAAGGTGGTTTTGGGTCAGCAGCAGTTGATTTCACCTGCTTTCCAGGTTACTCTGACTAACTGGCATTACCCATAAGCCCACAGCACCCACACAAACACACCTGGGATCAGGAAAACAAGGAATATGACACACCTAAAATGGACATTGATCGCAAAATTTCTGTATTTGGTTTTGGAGTCTCCATAGTTCAATTTGCTATCAGACTTCTTTTCCCAAACTGTATGAACTACAGTACAGGGCATTGAATCACCCCACAGTATCCAGGAAGGGATGGTCGCTACGATAACAATGAGCAAATGATAGGGCATTGAGTCCTTTTTTCATGAAGGTATTCAGCAGTGGATCCATCATCATGTGCCAGATTGGATATCCACCTCAATCAGAAAAACTTCAACGTTTGATACGACTCCTTCTACCTGTCCAAGATGGAACAGCACAGCCCTCACACAAATAAAGTCTGAATCCCCACAACACTGGTCATGGTAACGCTCTGGGGTAGAAAGCAGACGTTTTATCTGGGTTGAAGCAAAGTTTGCTGCCTGATATCCAGGCTCACGCTCCCAAGCTCCACTTCTCATCTCTCTCCTTGTGAATGGAGATTCCCTCTCCCAGATTGGGAGTGCACGCTGGGGCGAGACAACCCCACAGTTTACCCAGCATTCTCCATGGAGATCACTCGAATTGTACCACAGCTTGGCGTTACAGCCTAATGAATATTGATCAAAATTGATAGCCAAAGACAAAATAATAATCCCAAATGAAAGCACTTTCATGCAGACCATTATTGTTTGGGGAACATCAAGGGATAACAGCACCTAAGGGCAACTTGGGAAACATCCTGTTGGACAAAATGTTTTAGCCTTTTTTGACGAGCTGCTGCCACGATACTCCAGATCTCAGTGTTTGTCCGATGAGACACTGCACCACGGCACGCTGCATCATTTTACAAATGGCACATTGCACACGTCTTTCTGACAATTCAATAATTCAACAATACACATCATAGTTGGACCCCTGTGCTCAACATTCCTCCCAGTGATCTGTTCTCACAAATACTATGCCCCCAAACATCCACAGACTGACGAAAACTCACAAGATGGTTAACATCATCCGTGCTGACCATTACTTATCCCCGCTAATGACCTGACCTGATAGAGCATGGCACTGGAAAAGGTATAGCAGGTCAGGCAGCATCCCACGAACAAGAGAGTCGACATTTCGGGCAGGAGATTCCCCCCCACCCCACCCCTAGCCAACGGTGGTACAGCACAGCCCTCAGACAAATAAAATCTGAATCCATCTATTGGTCACTGTAACTGTCCTGAAGAAGAGTCCTGCCTGAAACCTTGACTATCTTCCTCCTGAGATGCTGCCTGACCTGCTGTGCCTTTTCCAGGACCACGCTCTGTCTGCAGCCCCCATTGTCTCCACATTCCTAATGACCTGCTGAACCCACCCATTTCCCTGTTGTATCTGGGCTCCCATTTGGAGCGAGCTGCCTGAGCAAGATCCACCAACACAATCCCTTTCCATCAAGGAATGGGAAACACCAGGTGTCACTGCGAGGTGGGTTGTTACAAACCCATCTGACCGATAGCAGGCTGTGAACTACCACAGAGAGAGGGTGGTCTTCTTAAACACTTTCTAGACCAGCCGGGGCCATCAATGTGACCTCAGTGTCAACCCATTCTGGAAAGACAAATAAGAGCAGGACTTAGACACTCATAGTAATGTCTTGGGGTTTTGTTGCTGAACAAAGAGACCTTGGAGTGCAGGTTCATAGTTCCTTGAAAGTCGAGTCACAGGCAGGTTGGATAGTGAAGAAGGCATTTGGTTTACTTTCCTTTATTGGTCAGTGCATTGACTATAATAGTTGATAGGTCATGTGACATCTGTACAGGGCATTGGTTAGGCCACTTTTGGAATACTGTGTGCAAATCTGGTCTCCTTCCTATCGGAAGGATGTTATGAAACTTGAAAGGGTTCAGAAAAGATTTACAAGCATGTTGCCATGGTTTGAAGATTTGAGCTGTAGGCAGAGGCTGAACAGGCTGGGGTTGTTTTCCCTGAGTGTTGGAGGCTGAGGGAAGACCTTATCGAGGTTTATTAAATCATGAGGGGCATGAATAGGACAAATAGACAAGGACTTTACCTGGGCTCGGGGGAGAAATTTAAAAGAGACCTAAGGGGCAACTTGTTCATGCAGAGAGTGGTGCAAGTATGGAATGAACTAACAGAGGAAGTGGTGGCGGCTGGTACAATTGCAACATTTAAGAGGCATCCAGAAGGGTATACAAACAATAAGGGTTTAGTGCTGGGAAATGGGATGTGATTAACTGAGGATACCTGGATGAGTTGGACCAAAGGGACTGTTTCTGTATTGTACATCTCTATGATTCTAGATCTCTCTCTCCGACTCTCCCTCTCTCTCTCCCCCTCTCTCTCTCCCTCTCACACACGCTCTCACACACAGACAAGATATACATCACACACATGTAAATAATGTTTCCGCCTTTCTACGTGATACTTTCCTTTGCGTGGGAAAACAATTTACTCTGCTCATCTAGATTTCCTTTAAACAATGTACTAAGTGAAGTCACAAACCTATCTCAATCAGGATCAGATTGGGTGATCTCACAATCGTTCAGATAGGATTCAAGTTCATGGAGTTGACAGCCCTCACTCAGTCTGTCTGTGTTGCCATTTTCAAGGGACCAAATACAGACAAATTAATATGACGCTCAATGATAAATAATAAAACTTAAACTTTTATTTCATAATTGGGACAGAAATATCAAGTTGGATTCTAAATCAGCCAAGAGGCCAGCCATCGAACTGGCTCATATTCAGACACTTCCCAACTCTTATTGTGGACCCGGGTCAAATCCTATCAATGACAGATGTCAGAACTTCAATTTAATAAACATGTGGAATTATGACTCTAATGTTGGTCATGAAACCCTTGTCAATTGTTGTTAAAACCCATCTGGTTCTCTAATGCCCTTTAGGGATTAGGGCTGTCCTTGTCTTGTCTGGGCTACACGTGACTCCAGACCCACAGCAATTGGTGTGGTTGGTGGAGGTCAGCCATCTAAGCTCCAGGCCCTCACAGCAGGAGGTCCTCAAGATTGTGTCCTAGCCCTAACTATCTTTAGTGACTGTATAACTGACCTTCCCTCAGGCAGAATGTCTTGGGTCCGAGGGTTCGCTAATACTCACACAATGTTCAGCAGCATTCTTCCTTCCTCAGATACTGAAGCACTCCATGTGGCTCTGCAGAAAGATCCTGGCAACTTCAGCTCCTCGGAAACAGCATTAGGGAACTGGAGCCGGAGCTGGATGAACTTCGGATCATTCGGGAGACTGAGGGAGTAATTGAGAGGAGTTACAGGGAGGGAGTCACACCTCAGGTACAGGGGAAAGGTAGATGGGTTACAGTCAGGGGGCAGAAAGGGAACCTGCAGACAGTGCAGGGACCCCCTGTGGCTGTTCCCCTCATTAACAACATACTGATTTCGATAGTGTTGGGAGGGATGGCTTACCAGGGGTAAGCCATGGGGTACAGGTCTCTGGCACAGAGTCTGTCCCTTTTGCTCAGAAAGGAAGGGGAAAGAGAAGCAGAGAATTAGTCATTGGGGACTCAACAGTTTGGGGGAACAGATAGGAGGTTCTGTGGAAACGAGAGAGAATCACATTTGATTTAGTTGCCTCCTAGGTGCCAGGCTCCGTGATGTCTCGGATCGTGTTTTCGGGATCCGTGAGGGGGAGGGGGAGCAGCCCCAAGTCATAGTCCGCATAAGCACCAACGACATAGGTAGGAAAAGGGATGGGGATTTAAGGCTGAAATTCAGGGAGTTAGGTTGAAGCTTAGTGCTAGAACAAACAGAGATGTCATCTCCAGTTTGTTACCCATGCCACATGCTAGCAAAGAATAGAAAAGAATTGAACATGTGTCTACAGGGATGGTGCAGGAGAGAGGGATTTAGATACCTGGATAATTGGGGCTTATTCTGGGGTAGGTTGGTCCTGTACAAACAGGATGGTCTACACCTAAACCACAGGGGTACACTGTCCTGGGGAGGAGGTTTGCTAATGCTCTTCGGGAGGGTCTAACCTAATTCAGCAGGGGGATGGGAACCTGAATTGTAGCTCCAGTGTCCAGGAGGGCGAGAATAGTGAGGTCAGAAATAAGGTTTCAAGGTGGCAGGAATGCATCGGCAGGCAGGAAGGTGATTTCAAGTGTGTCCACTTCAACGTCAGGAGCATCTGGAATAAGGTGGGTGACCTTGCAGCATGGGTTGGTATCTGGGGCGTCGATGTTTTGGCAATTTCAGAGACATGGATGGAGCAGGGACAGGAATTGTTGTTGCAGGTTCCGGGGTTTAGATGTTTCAGTAAGAACAGGGAAAGTGGTAAAAGAGGGGGAGGTGTGGCTATGTTAGACAAGGACAGTATTATGGTGGCAGAAAGGACATTTGATGAGGACTTGTGTACTGAGGTCGAATGGGCTGAGGTTAAAAACAGGAAAGAAGAGATCCCCCTTTTGGGAGTTTTCCATAAGCTTCCAAAAAGTTCCAGAGATGTAGAGGAAAGGATTGCAAAGATGATTCTGGATAGGAGAGAAAGTAACAGGGTCGTTGCTATGGGGGCTTTTGACTTTCCAAATATTGACTGGAAACATTGTCGTTCGAGTACTTTAGATGGGTCAGTTTTTGTCCAATGTGTGATTAGATTAGATTAGATTAGATTACTTACAGTGTGGAAACAGGCCCTTCGGCCCAACAAGTCCACACCGACCCGCTGAAGCGCACCCACCCATACCCATTCCCCTACATTTCCCCCTGCATCTAACACTACGGGCAATTTAGCATGGCCAATTTACCTAACCTGCACATTTTTGGACTGTGGGAGGAAACCGGAGCACCCAGAGGAAACCCACGCAGACACGGGGAGAATGTGCAAACTCCAAAGGAAAGCATGTTGCAGGAGCATTTCCTGACACAGTATATTGACAGGCCAACAAGGGGCGAGGCCACATTGGATTTGGTACTGGGTAATAAACCCGTCCAGGTTTTGATTTGGAGGTAGTTGAGCACCTTGGTGATAGTGACCACAATTAGGTTATGTTTACTTTAGTGATGGAAAGGGACAGGGATATATCGCAGGGAAAGTGATATCGTTGGGGGAAAGGCAATTACGATGTGATTTGGCAAGATTTAGGATGCATAGGATGGGAAGGAAACTGCAGAGGATGGACACAATTGAAATGTGGAGCTTTTTCATGGAACAGCTACTGTGTGTCCTTGATAAGTATGTACCTGTCAGGCAGGGAGGAAGAGGTTGCGCGAGGGAACCGTGATTTACTAAAGAAGTTGTATCTGTTGTCAAGAGGAAGAAGGAGGCTTATGCAAAGATGAGACGTGAAGGGTCAGTTAAGGTGCTTGAGAGTTACAAGTTAGCCAGGAAGGACCAAAAGAGAGAGCTAAGAAGAGCCAGGAGGGGACATGAGTAATCTTTGGCAAGTAGGATCAAGCAAAACCTGAAAGCTTTCTATCGGTATATCAGGAAAAGAAGAATGACTGCAGTAAGATTAGGACCAGTCAAGGACATTAATGGGAAGATATGTGTGAAGTCTGAGGAGTTAGGAGATGCACTAAATGAATATTTTTCATCAGTATTCATATTGGAAAAAGGCAATGTTGTTGAGGAGAATACTGAGGTACAAACTATTAGACTTGATGGGATTGAGGTTCATAAGGAGGAATTCCTTATGAACCTCAATTGTGTTAGCAATTGAATAAGGAGGAACCTCAATTGTGTTAGCAATTCTAGTAAGTGTGAAAATAGATATGTCCCCTGGGTCAGACGGGATTTATCCTAGGACTCTCTGGAAAGCCAATGAGGAGATTGCAGTGCCTTTGGCTTTGATTTTTATGCTGTCATTGTCTTCAGGAATAGTGCCAGAAGACTGAGGGATAGTAAATGTCTCCTTGTTCAAGAAGGGGAGTAGAGACAACCCTGGTAATTATAGACCAGTGAGCCTTACTTTGATTGTGGATAAAGTGTTGGAAAAGGTGATAGGAGTTAGGATTTATAATCATCCAGAAAGGACAAAGTTGATTAGGGATAGTCAACATGGTTTTGTGAAGGGTAGGTCGTGCCTCACAAATCTTATTGAGTTCTTTGAGAAGATGAAAAACAGGTGGATGAGGGTAAGGTGATTGATGTGGTGCATGTGGATTTCAGTCAGTTATTTGATAAGGTTCTCCACGGTATGTCATTGCATAAAATACAGAGACATGGGATTGAGAGTGATTTAGCCTTTCTGCCTCAGAAATTGGTGAGCTGTAAGAAGACAGAGGGTGGTGGTTGATGGGAAATGTTTAACGGGGAGTTACTAGTGGTGTACCGCAAGGATTTGTTTTGGGTCTACTGCTGCTTGCATTTTTATAAATGACATGGATGAGGATATAGAAGGATGTGTTTGTTAAATTTGCGGATGACACGAAGGTCAGTGGAGTTGTGAGTAGTGTGGAAAGATGCTGCAGGTTACAGAGGGACATAGGTGAGCTGCAGAGCTGGAAAATAGAGTTTAATGCAGAAAAGTGTGAGGTGATTCACTTTGGAAGGAGGAACAGGAATACGGAGTACTGGGTTAATGGCAAGATTCTTGGTAGTGTGGTGAGCAGAGAGATCTCAGTGTCTTAGATTACTTACAGTGTGGAAACAGGCCCTTCAGCCAAACAAGTCCACACCGGGCCGCCGAAGCGCAACCCATCCAGACCCATTCCCCTACATTTATCCCTTCACCTAACACTATGGGCAATTTAGCATGGAGAAAGTGAGGACTGCCGATGCTGGAGATCAGAGCTGAAAAAGCGCAGCAGGTCAGGCAGCATCAAAATCAACGTTTCGGGCATAAGCCCTTCTTCAGGCAATTTAGCATGGCCAATTCACCTAACCGGCACATTTTTGGACTGTGGGAGGAAACCGGAGCAAACCCAGGGAGAATGTGTAAACTCCACACAGTCAGTCGCCAGAGGCAGGAATTGAACCCAGGTCTCTGCTGCTGTGAGGCAGCAGTGCTAACCACTGTGCCACCGTATCACCATATCTATACACATAGATCCCAGAAAGTTGCGACCCAGGCTGATAGGGTTGTTAAGAAGGTGTACAGTGTGTTAGCTTCTATGAGTAGAGGATTTGAGCTTCAGAGACATGAGGTCATGTTGCAGCTGCACAAAACACTGGTGTGGCCGCACTTGAAATGTGGTACAGTTCTGGTCGCCATATTATAGGAAGGATGTGGAAGCATTGGAAAGGGTGCAGAGGAGATTTCCCAGGATGTTGCCTGGTATGGAGGGAAGGACTTATGAGGAAAGGCTCAGGGACTTGAAGCTGTTTTTTGTTAGAGAGATGAAGGTTAAGAGGTGACTTTATAGAAACATACAAGATGATCAGAGGATTAGATAGGGTGGACAGTGAGAGCCCTTTTCCTCAGATGGAGATGGCTAGCATGAGGGGACAGAGCTTTAAATTGAGGGGTGATAGATAGAGGACAGATGTCAGAGGTAGTTTCCTTACTCAGAGAGTAGCAAGGGCATGGAATTCCCTACCTGCAACAGTAGTAGACTTGCCAACTTTGACAGCATTTAAATGGTCATTGGATAAACATATGGATGATAACGAAGTCATGTAGGTTAGATGGGCTTGAGATTGGTTTCACAAGTCGACACAACATCGAGGGCCGAAGGGCCTGTACTGCGCTGTCATGTTCTATGTTCTATGTTCCAGGCCTGGGCTGACAATTAACATGCGTGCCACACAAATACAAAACAATTATCACCTCCAAGAAGAGATCACATCGATAACGCCTTGTGACATTCAAGGCTTTGCTGTTGCTGAATCCCCCACAATCAACAAGCTGGGAGTTCCCATTGAGCTGAAAATGAAATGGATTTACAATGTAAGTACTGGGGCTACAAGAGCAGGTCTGGGGGCAGGAACACTGCAGTGAGGGATGTACCTCATGACTCCAAAAGCCTCTCCACCATCTCCAAGGCACACGTCAGGAGTGTGATGGAATACTCCCCACTTGCCTGGATGGAAATATCTCCAAGATCCCTCAAGAAATGGGATCCCAGCATGACCAAGCAGCCATATAAAAGCACAATGTTGCAGACACTCAAAATCTGAAATGAAATCAGAAAGTGCTGGAGAAATTCAGCAAATCTGGCAACACCTGTGGAGAGAAATAGAGAGTTAACCTTTTGAGTCCAATATAAGTCTTCTTCAGAACAGTGCTGATCAGGAGTCATGTCAGACTAGAAACATTCATTCACTTTCTCTCTTCACAGGTACACCAGGCCTGCTGAGTTTCTCCAACATTTTCTCTTCTACAACAAAGTAACCAGTTTGATTAACACCGCATTTACAAACATTCAGTCCATCCACCACCGGTGTTCAGTAGCAGCACTGAGTATCATTGACAATACACACTGCAGAGACTCACCAATGCTCCGTAGACATCTCCTTCAACATCTATGACCACTACCTTCCTAAAGACAAAGGCAGTAGATGTATGAGAACACCATGACCTGGATGTTCCCTTCCAAGCCACTCACCATCCTGACTTGGGTATATATTCCTTCAGTAAAGTCCCTGAAGTCCCAGTGAACCATAGGACTGCTCTCTCATTAGTGAGAAACAGCTGGCCATGAGTTTAACCTGAGGGTCACCGTGCCTCAGGGGAACGGTGAGTTGGGAAGGTAGGACCTTCATGATGATCTCAGCCAGTGTGGGGATTGAACCTGTGCTGTTAACATAGAACATACTATAATACAGCATAGTACAGGCCCTTCAGTCCTCGATGTTGTGCCCACCATTTATCTGACTCTATTGTTCTCTCCTCTATGTGCCTATCCAAGAGTCGCTTAAATTGCACAAAATACGGAGGCATGGGATTGAGGGTGTTTCAGCAGTTTGGATCAGAAGTTGGCTAGTTGAAAGAAGACAGAGGGTGGAGGCTGATGGGAAATGTTCACCCTGGAGTTCGTTACGAGTGGTGTATCGCAAGGATTTGTTTTGTGTCCACTGCTGTTTATCATTTTTATAAATGATCTGGATGAGGGGTAGAAAGAGGGTTCGTAAATTTGCAGATGACACTAAGGTCGGTGGAGTTGTGAATAGTGCTGAAGGATATTGCAGCTAACAGAGGGACAAAGATAAGCTGCAGAGCTAGGCTGCAAAGTGGAAAATGAATTTTAATGTGGAAAAGTGTGAGGTGATTTACTTTGGAAGGAGGAACAGGAATACAGAGTACTGGGTTAATGATAAGATTCTTGTTAGTGTAGATGAGCAGAGAGATCTTGATGTCCATGTACATAGATCCCTGAAAGTTGCCACCCAGGCTGTTGAAGTTGAGGCTGTTTCTGTTCGAGAGAAGAAGGCTGAGAGGTGACTTAATTGAGACATAAAAGATAATCAGAGGGTTAGATAGGGTGGACAGTGAGAGGTCTTTTTCCTCAAATGGTGTTGGCTGGCACAAGGGGACATAGCTTTAAATTGAGGGGTGATATATATAGGACAGATGTCAGGGGTAGTTTCTTTACACAGACAGTAGTAAGGGCATGGAACACTCTGCCTGCAACATTAATAGACTCGCCAACTTTAAGGGCATTAAATGGTCATTAGATAAACATGTGGATAAAAATGGAATAGTGCAGGATAGATAGGCTTCAGATTGGTTCCACAGGCCAGCATAACATCAGCGGCCGAAGGGCCTGTACTGCGTTGTAATGTTCTATGTTCTATGATCTAAATGTCCCTAATGTATCTGACTCTACTCCCACTGCTGGCAGTACATTCCACACACTCACCACTGTCTGTGTTAAGAATCTGCCTCTGACATCTCACCTAAACCTCCCTCTAATCACCTTAAAATTATGGTCCCCCCATGATGACCATTTCCGCCCAAGGAAAAAGTCTCTGTCTATTCCTTCTATCTGTGCCTTTCATCATCCTGTACACCTCTACCAAGTCAGCTCTCATCGTTCTTCACTCCAGTGGGAAAAGCCTTAGCTCCCTCAACCTTTCTTCATAAACATGCCCTCCTGTCCATGCAGTATCCTGGTAAATTTCCTCTGCACCCTCTTGAAAGCTCCCACATCCTTTTTATAATGAGGCAACCAGAACTGAACACAATATTCCAAGTATGGTCTAACCAGGGCTCTGTAGAGCTGTAGCATAACCTCACGGCTCTTAAACTCCATCCCTCTGCTAATGAAAACAAACACACCATACGTCGTCTTAACAATTGTGGGAGGGGTGGAGGGGATGACTTTGAGGGATCGAGAGACATGGAAACCCAAGATCCCTCTGTCCCTCCATACTGCCAAGAATCCTGCCTTTAACCCTGCATTCTGCATTCCAATTTGACCTCCCAAATGAATCACTTCACACTTTTCCAGGTTCAACTCCATTTGACATTTATCAGCCCAGTTCTGCATCCTGAAAAATGTGCTGCTGGAAAAGCGCAGCAGGTCAGGCAGCATCCAACGAGCAGGAGAATCGACGTTTTGGGCATAAGCCCTTCATCAGGAATTCTCCTGCTCCTTAGATTCTGCCTGACCTGCTGCGCTTTTCCAGCAACACATTTTTCAGCTCTGATCTCCAGCATCTGCAGTCCTCACTTTCTCCCAGTTCTGCATCCTGTCAATGTCCCGTTGTAACCTACAGCAGTCCTCCACACTATCCACCACCCCACCAAACTTCATGTCATCGACAAACTTACTAAACAACCTTCCACTTCCTCATCCAGGTCATTTATAAAAATCACAAAGAGCAGAGGTCCCAGAACCGATCTCTGTACAACATCACTGATCACCAAGCTCCAGCCTGAATACTTTCCATCTATACCAGCCTCTGTCTTCTATGGACCAGCCTTTTCTGTATTCAGACAGCCAAATTTCCCTGTATCCTATGCCTCCTTACTTTGTAAATGAGCCTATCATGGGGAACCTTATCAAATGCCTTGCTAAAATCCATGTGCACCACATCCACTGCTCGACTTTCCTCAATGTGTTTTGTCACATCTTCAAAGGATTCAATAAGGTTTGTGAGGCATGACATGCCCCTCACAAAGCCATGCTGACTATCTCTAACCAAGCTATGGTTTTCCAATTAATCATAAATCCTGTCTCTCAGAATCCTCTCCAATAATTTGCCCAACACAAACATAAAACTGACTGGTCTGTAATTCCCAAGATTTCATGCTGTCCTCACAAACGTAAAGTTCCCTCTCAGT
Source organism: Chiloscyllium plagiosum (assembly GCF_037043375.1). NCBI lineage: Eukaryota > Metazoa > Chordata > Chondrichthyes > Orectolobiformes > Hemiscylliidae > Chiloscyllium > Chiloscyllium plagiosum. The sequence goes on along the minus strand of NW_028270160.1, from coordinate 70,618,571 downwards.
AGTGAATATTGAAGGAAATTATTCATTGAGAACCGACACTACCTCCTCTGACACCAGACACAAATTCCCTGCACTCTCCCTGATCGGCCCTACCCTCACTCTGGTCATCCTCTTGTTCCTCACATAAGTGTGCAACACCTTGGGGTTTTCCTACATCCCACCTCCTTAAGCCTTTTCATGCCCCCTCATGGCTGTCATCAGTCCATTCTTCACCAAGGCCTACATCCTGCCTACAACAGTTAAAGACTCACCAGCCTTAAGGACATTTGATTGGTGATTGGATAAACATATGGATGAAAATGGAATAGTGTCAGATAGATGGGCTTCAAATTTTTTCCACAGGTCAGCGCAACATCGAGAGCCGAAGGGCCTGTTCTGCACTCTAATGTTCCATCCTCTATTTTAGTGACCAGTTGATCACTAAAAGGCTGAAGGGTGAGAACAAAGGAGAGACCCGCAGAGACCCAGAGATGGAGAGCAGAAGGAAGACTGAGATTCTGCTCTTCACCATCTCTGGGAGCTTCACCCTCCCGTGGTTCATCGATGTTGTAGATTTCTGAGATTATGTCATTCGAGGCATCAATCCTGATGATTACCCACCGTTTCTGTTAGTGTTCAGTGTTGTTGGTTACATGCTGCAGAGGTTACGTTGTTGTACAAACAGATTTATTTATGCAGCAACGCTGTCTACATTCAGAGGGAAGATCGGTATCACAGTAAAACCTCTGGCTACACAAATTCATTACCTTCTGAATAAATAAAACTCTTCATTGAAGCCAAAGGGATGGCCCCATTGTTCCCAGACTGTGGAATGATATTTTTCATTGACCCGTGGGATATGGGCAGCACTGGCTGGGCCAGTGTTTTTTGCCTGTCCCTAGTTGCGTCTTGAGAAGGTGATGGTGAGCTGTCTTCTCGAACTCACTGCATTCCGTGTGATGTAGGTAGACCCACAATGTGCCCCTTAGGGAGGGAGTTCCAGGACTTTGACCCAATGACACTGAAGGAACGGCGATATGTTTCCAAGTCAGGATTGTGAGTGGTTTGGAGGGGAACTTGCAGGGGGTGGTGTTCCCATGTATCTGCTGCCCTTGTCCTTCTAGATGGAAGTGGTTGGGGGTTTGGAAGGTGCTGGCTGAGGATCATAGGTGAATTTCTGGAGAAATCCTGTGGCTGGTACACACTGTTGTCATGGAGCGTCAGTGGTGGAGGGAGTGGATGCTTGTGGATGTGGTGCCAATCAAACCAAGGCCACTTTGTCCTGGCTGGTGTTGAGCTCTTGAGTGTTGTTGGAGCTGCCCCCATCCAGGCAAATGGGGGACTATTCCATCACATTCCTGACAGAGAGTCCCTGTCCCAGTACGGGATCCTGCTGATTCCCCATCGGAGCACAACCCAGTGGAATTGTCAGGGACAATGGCCTTTCCCACTGTGGAATTCCTGTCAGCTTGAAACCCTGTCTAAATCTCCATCAAAATCAAATCTTTTGGAGTGTTCCGCTGTAATTAGATAGAATAGTTCATCAGAAAATGGTTGTCTATTAAATACGTGGTCTCCCTTCTCAGCAACAATTTAACAGACCCCATACTCCTGCCACAAACAGCCACCTATGAGCTGTCTCAATGTGAGAAATTGTAGCAGGTGATCACATTACATCATCAGACCCCACCCACCAAACATTTAATTATGCAGCAACTTTGTCTCGGTTCAGAGTGAAGTTCAGGAACACAGTAAATACGGCTAGACATTACACCTATTGTTAGAAAAGCTGAGCTATTTTGAGAATGAAATTAAAAAGAACTTCTGGGGTTTACATTTCAAAGAACAGAAACCAGCAAATCCCATTCTAAATGTTGAAAGATTTAATTTAAAATTGTTGAATGTATCACATCCCCATGACACTGGACTCCTTTGTCTATAAATTCTGATATTAAAATCCACAACAACCTGATGAAGGAGCAACGCTCCGAAAGCTAGTGTTTCCAAATCGGCCTGTTGGACTATAACCTGGTGTTGTGTGATTTTTAACTTTGTCCTTTCTAGACAGACTGAGCCTTGGATTTGTATCTGGATACCTTCAGTTCACCGTTACCTGAGTGAAACGATCAGAAGTTATTGTGTTCCTGCTGAACCACAGCAAACACTGGGACAGAAAGAAATATCAGCCCATCTTTATGAATGAGTTTTGTTTCAGATGTCAAAGATTACACAGGAATTTAAAAATAATGTTGCAGAAGATCTACCCTTGGGCAAGAATCCAGTTGTATCCCTTGGACATGAACCAGTGTTTGTATCTGGTTTAGGTCAGGAGAAGCCAACATGCCAGTACGAAGTAACAATCCCAGGCTCAGTCTGTCCAGAGAGGAGAAGGTAATAAACAGCTCACAGGAACAGGGGAAATGTACAGTGCAGGAGGAGGCCTTTCAGCCCAATGCCTTGGTACTAACGGAAAGCAGGGCGCCAGTCTCACCCACTTCCCAGCTGTTGGGATGGAGCCTGTAAAGTTCTGACCCTTAGGCTCCTATCCAAGATTTTATTTAAACTTAGTGAAGGTCTTGTTAGCTTTGAAGCAGTGAGTTCCAAATACTTACTCCCTGTGAGGTGAATAATCATTTTCAACTGCCTTCTAATATTTACATCTCAGGCCCATTGTTCCTGAGCCCCCTGTTAACAGAGATTAACCCGTCATCATGGAAACCAACCGAGTCGCTCCGTGCTAAACTATTTCCCTTTAAATCCATTCTTCCTGAAGTAAAGATCCAAACCTCTGCAGTGTTTCCTCTGTGCCATCTCACCAAAACACTGTTCAGTTGTAGGAACTCTCAACTCCAGCTAATCTCCAACCTCATCAAGCAAAGGCTTTTCTTTCTCCTTCCTAACCGTTTGCTGTGCCTGTGTGAGAACTATGTTTTATTTGTATAGATCACCCAGACTGCCCTGTATCACAACATTCACCAACTGTCTTCAGTTAATGAATATTTCACTTTTCCATGCAGTATACCAGATGGACAATATACAGTCGTATACTCATACCATCTGCCATTTATTTTGTTCACTCACCTTAACATCGTGTTCCCTTTGCAGACTCTTACTGTCCAACTCATTCATTTCCTTTTTGACTTTGTATTAGTGTGAGGACAGTTTGTAAATATGAAGGGCCCAGCACTGATCTCTGACACTCTCCTTGTTATAGTTTGATGACCTGAAACTGACCCATTCTTTCCTGAATCTGTTTCTCGTCATGATTTAATTCTCACTCTAAACTAAAGTAATAACCCCATCACCATGTGTTCTCATATTGGGTTGTAACATTATTTCTGGAATATTATACACTCCTTTAGAAATGTAAACCTGCTGCATCTGCTGACCTCCCCTTATCCATCCTGCTTGATTTATCCCCATAGGATACGGGCTAATGGTCATCATGCTGTATTTTTCATCAAACACTGATCACTTTGCTTCATTTCAACATATTCTGCCCCAACCTCCTCAAAGGGCATTTCAGCAATGTTTTCCCCATGATAAATGTTAGACTAACACATGGATTATTTGCTGCTTTCTGTTTTCCATCATTGGGTTGAGGAAGAGAGTCATCCACTGTAATCTCAGTCAGTGACAGGGATTGACCCTCAGTCAGTGACAGGGATTGAATCTCAGTTAATGACAGGGATTGACCCTCAGTCAGTGACAGGGATTGAACCGCAGTCAGTGACAGGGATTGACCCTCAGTCAGTGACAGGGATTGAACCTCAGTCAGTGACAGAGACTGGACCTCGCTCAGTGACAGGGAATGAATCTCAGTCAGTGACAGGGATTGAATCTCAGTCAGTGACAGGGATTGAACCGCAGTCAGTGACAGGGATTGACCCTCAGTCAGTGACAGGGATTGAACCTCAGTCAGTGAAAGAGACTGGACCTCGCTCAGTGACAGGGAATGAATCTCAGTCAGTGACAGGGATTGACCCTCAGTCAGTGACAGGGATTGAATCTCAGTCAGTGACAGGGATTGATCCTCAGTCAGTGACAGGGATTGATGCTCAGTCAGTGACACGGGTTGACCATCAGTCTGTGACAGGGATGAATCTCAGTCATTGACAGGGATTGAATCTCTGTCAGTGACAGGGATTGACGCTCAGTCAGTGACAGGGATTGAGAGTCAGTCAGTGACAGGGATTGAATTTCAGTCTGTGACAGGGATTGAATCTCAGTCATGACAGTGATTCAATCACAGTCAGTGACAGGGATTCAATCTCAGTCAGTGACAGGGACTGAATCTCAGTCAATGACAGGGATTGAATCACAGTCAGTGACATGGATTGAATCTCAGTCAGTGACAGGGATTGACCCTCTGTCAGTGACAGGGATTGAGCCTCAGTCAGTGACAGGGATTGATCCTCAGTCAGTGACATGGATTGACCCTCAGTCTGAGACAGGGATGTATCTCAGTCAGTGACAGGGATTGAATCTCAGTCAGTGACAGGGATTGACCTGAGACAGTGACAGGGATTGAATTACAATCAGTCACAAGGATTGAGCTTCAGTCAGTGACAGGGATTGACCTGAGACAGTGACAGGGATTGAATTACAATCAGTCACAAGGATTGAGCTTCAGTCAGTGACAGGGATTGAATCTCAGTCAGTGACAGGGATTGAACCTCAGTCAGTGACAGGGATTGAGCATCAGTCAGTGACAGGGATTGACCCTCAGTCAGTGACAGGGATTGATCTTCATTCAGTGACAGGGATTGAATCTCAGTCAGTGACAGGGATTGAGACACAGTCAGAGGCAGGGATTGAATCTCAGTCAGTGACAGGGATTGAGCTTCAGTCAGTGACAGGGATTGAACCGCAGTCAGCGACAGGGACTGAACCTCAGTCAGTGACAGGGGATGAATCTCCGTCAGTGACAGGGATTGACCCTCAGTCAGTGACAGGGATTGAACCTCAGTCAGTGACAGGGATTGATCCTCAGTCAGTGACAGGGATTGACCCTCAGTCCGTGACAGGGATTGATCCTCAGTCAGTGACAGGGATTGAATCTCAGTCAGTGACAGGGATTGACCCTCAGCCAGTGACAGGAATTGAATCTCAATCAGTGACAGGGATTGACCCTCAGTCAGTGACAGGGATTGAATCTCAGTCAGTGACAGAGATTGAATCTCAGTCAGTGACAGGGATTGAATCACAGTCAATGACAGGATTGAGTCTCGGTCAGTGACAGGGATTGAATCTCAGTCAGTGACAGGGATTGAACCTTAGTTAGTGACAGGGATTGAATCACAGTCAGTGACAGGGATTGAATCTCAGTCAGTGACAGTGATTGAATCTCAGTCAATGACAGGGATTGAATCTCAGTCAGTGACAGGGATTGACCCTCAGTCAGTGACAGGGATTGAACCTAAATCAGTGACAGGGATTGAGCTTCAGACAGTGACAGGGATTGAATCTCAGTCAGTCACAGGGATTGAACCTCAGTCAGTGACAGGGATTGAGCATCAGTCAGTGACAGGGATTGACCCTCAGTCAGTGACAGGGATTGAGCTTCATTCAGTGACAGGGATTGAATCTCAGTCAGTGACAGGGATTGAGCCTCATTCTCTGACAGGGATTGATCCACAGTCAGTGACACGGATTGACCCTCAGTCTGTGACTGGGATTGAATCTCAGTCAGTGACAGGGATTGAGCTTCAGTCAGTGACAGGGAATGAATCTCAGTCAGTGACAGGGATTGAAACTTAGTTAGTGACAGGGATTGAATCTCAGTCAGTGACAGGGATTGAACCGCAGTCAGTGACAGGGACTGAACCTCAGTCAGTGACAGGGAATGAATCTCAGTCAGTGACAGAGATTGACCCTCAGTAAGTGACAGGGATTGAACCTCAGTCAGTGACAGGGATTGATCCTCAGTCAGTGACAGGGATTGACCTTCAGTCAGTGACAGGGATTGAGCCTCAGTCAGTGACAGGGATTGATCCTCAGTCAGTGACACGGATTGAATCTCAGTCTGTGACAGGGTTGTATCTCAGTCAGTGACAGGTATTGAATCTCAATCAGTGACAGGGATTCAACCTTAGTTAGTGACAGGGATTGAATCCCAGTAAGTGACAGGGATTGAAACTCAGTCAGTGACAGGGATTGAATCTCAGTCAATGACAGGGATTGAATCTCAGTCAGTGACAGGGATTGAATCTCAGTCAGAGACAGGGATTGAATCTTAGTTAGTGACAGGGATTGAATTTCAGTCAGTGACAGGGATTAACCCTCAGTCAGTGACAGGGATTGAACCTAAATCAGTGACAGGGATTGTGCTTCAGTCAGTTACAGGGATTGAATCTCAGTCAGTGAAAGGGATTGAACCTCCATCAGTGACAGGGATTGACCCTCAGTCAGTGACAGGGATTGAATCTCAGTCAGTGACAGGGATTGACCCTCAGTCAGTGACAGGGATTGAACCGCAGTCAGCGACAGGGACTGAACCTCAGTCAGTGACAGGGATTGAATCTCAGTCAGTGACAGGGATTAACCCTCAGTCAGTGACAGGGATTGAACCTAAATCAGTGACAGGGAGTGTGCTTCAGTCAGTTACAGGGATTGAATCTCAGTCACTGACAGGGATTGAACCTCCATCAGTGACAGGGATTGAGCATCAGTCAATGACAGGGATTGAACCGCAGTCAGCGACAGAGACTGAACCTCAGTCAGTGACAGGGATTGACCCTCAGTCAGTGACAGGGATTGACCCTCAGTCAGTGACAGGGATTGAACCTCAGTCAGTGACAGGGATTGAGCCTCAGTCAGTAACAGGGATTGATCCTCAGTCAGTGACACGGATTGACCATCAGTCTGTGACAGGGATGAATCTCACTCAGTGACAGGGATTGAATCTCAGTCAGTGACAGGGATTGACCCTCAGTCAGTGACAGGGATTGATCCGCAGTCAGTGACAGGGATTGAGCATCAGTCAGTGACAGGGATTGACCCTCAGTCAGTGACAGGGATTGAGCTTCATTCAGTGACAGGGATTGAATCTCAGTCAGTGACAGGGATTGAGCCTCATTCTCTGACAGGGATTGATCCACAGTCAGTGACACGGATTGACCCTCAGTCTGTGACTGGGATTGAATCTCAGTCAGTGACAGGGATTGAGCTTCAGTCAGTGACAGGGAATGAATCTCAGTCAGTGACAGGGATTGAAACTTAGTTAGTGACAGGGATTGAATCTCAGTCAGTGACAGGGATTGAACCGCAGTCAGTGACAGGGACTGAACCTCAGTCAGTGACAGGGAATGAATCTCAGTCAGTGACAGAGATTGACCCTCAGTAAGTGACAGGGATTGAACCTCAGTCAGTGACAGGGATTGATCCTCAGTCAGTGACAGGGATTGACCTTCAGTCAGTGACAGGGATTGAGCCTCAGTCAGTGACAGGGATTGATCCTCAGTCAGTGACACGGATTGAATCTCAGTCTGTGACAGGGTTGTATCTCAGTCAGTGACAGGTATTGAATCTCAATCAGTGACAGGGATTCAACCTTAGTTAGTGACAGGGATTGAATCCCAGTAAGTGACAGGGATTGAAACTCAGTCAGTGACAGGGATTGAATCTCAGTCAATGACAGGGATTGAATCTCAGTCAGTGACAGGGATTGAATCTCAGTCAGAGACAGGGATTGAATCTTAGTTAGTGACAGGGATTGAATTTCAGTCAGTGACAGGGATTAACCCTCAGTCAGTGACAGGGATTGAACCTAAATCAGTGACAGGGATTGTGCTTCAGTCAGTTACAGGGATTGAATCTCAGTCAGTGAAAGGGATTGAACCTCCATCAGTGACAGGGATTGACCCTCAGTCAGTGACAGGGATTGAATCTCAGTCAGTGACAGGGATTGACCCTCAGTCAGTGACAGGGATTGAACCGCAGTCAGCGACAGGGACTGAACCTCAGTCAGTGACAGGGATTGAATCTCAGTCAGTGACAGGGATTAACCCTCAGTCAGTGACAGGGATTGAACCTAAATCAGTGACAGGGAGTGTGCTTCAGTCAGTTACAGGGATTGAATCTCAGTCACTGACAGGGATTGAACCTCCATCAGTGACAGGGATTGAGCATCAGTCAATGACAGGGATTGAACCGCAGTCAGCGACAGAGACTGAACCTCAGTCAGTGACAGGGATTGACCCTCAGTCAGTGACAGGGATTGACCCTCAGTCAGTGACAGGGATTGAACCTCAGTCAGTGACAGGGATTGAGCCTCAGTCAGTAACAGGGATTGATCCTCAGTCAGTGACACGGATTGACCATCAGTCTGTGACAGGGATGAATCTCACTCAGTGACAGGGATTGAATCTCAGTCAGTGACAGGGATTGACCCTCAGTCAGTGACAGGGATTGATCCGCAGTCAGTGACTGGAATTGACCCTCAGTCTGTGACAGGGATTGATCCTCAGTCAGTGACAGGGATTGAGCCTCAGTCAGTGACAGGGATTGACCCTCAGCCAGTGACAGGGATTGAATCTCAATCAGTGACAGGGATTGACCCTCAGTCAGTGACAGGGATTGAATCTCAGTCAGTGACAGAGATTGAATCTCAGTCAGTGACAGGGATTGAATCTCAGTCAATGACAGGATTGAGTCTCGGTCAGAGACAGGGATTGAATCTCAGTCAGTGACAGGGATTGAACCTTAGTTAGTGACAGGGATTGAATCACAGTCAGTGACAGGGATTGAATCTCAGTCAGTGACAGCGATTGAATCTCAGTCAATGACAGGGATTGAATCTCAGTCAGTGACAGGGATTGACCCTCAGTCAGTGACAGGGATTGAACCTAAATCAGTGACAGGGATTGAGCTTCAGACAGTGACAGGGATTGAATCTCAGTCAGTCACAGGGATTGAACCTCAGTCAGTGACAGGGATTGAGCATCAGTCAGTGACAGGGATTGACCCTCAGTCAGTGACAGGGATTGAGCTTCATTCAGTGACAGGGATTGAATCTCAGTCAGTGACAGGGATTGAGACACAGTCAGAGACAGGGATTGAATCTCAGTCAGTGACAGGGATTGAGCCTCATTCTGTGACAGGGATTGATCCACAGTCAGTGACACGGATTGACCCTCAGTCTGTGACAGGGATTGAATGTCAGTCAGTGACAGGGATTGAGCTTCAGTCAGTGACAGGGAATGAATCTCAGTCAGTGACAGGGATTGAAACTTAGTTAGTGACAGGGATTGAATCTCAGTCAGTGACAGGGATTGAACCGCAGTCAGTGACAGGGACTGAACCTCAGTCAGAGACAGGGAATGAATCTCAGTCAGTGACAGGGATTGACCCTCAGTCAGTGACAGGGATTGAACCTCAGTCAGTGACAGGGATTGATCCTCAGACAGTGACAGGGATTGACCTTCAGTCAGTGACAGGGATTGAGCCTCAGTCAGTGACAGGGATTGATCCTGAGTCAGTGACACGGATTGAACCTCAGTCTGTGACAGGGTTGTATCTCAGTCAGTGACAGGGATTGAATCTCAGTCAGTGACAGGGATTGACCCTCAGCCAGTGACAGGTATTGAATCTCAATCAGTGACAGGGATTCAACCTTAGTTAGTGACAGGGATTGAATCCCAGTTAGTGACAGGGATTGAAACTCAGTCAGTGACAGGGATTGAATCTCAGTCAATGACAGGGATTGAATCTCAGTCAGTGACAGGGATTGAATCTCAGTCAGAGACAGGGATTGAATCTTAGTTAGTGACAGGGATTGAATTTCAGTCAGTGACAGGGAATGAATCTCAGTCAGTGACAGGGATTGAATCTCTGTCAGTGACAGGGATTGACCCTCAGTCAGTGACAGGGATTGACCCGCAGTCAGTGACAGGGACTGAACCTCAGTCAGTGACAGGGAATGAATCTCAGTCAGTGACAAGGATTGACCCTCAGTGTGTGACAGGGATTGATTTCAGTCAGTGACACGGATTGACCCTCTGTCTGTGACAGGGATGAATCTCAGTCAGTGACAGGGATTGAATTTCTGTCAGTGACAGGGATTGACCCTCAGCCAGTGACAGGGATTGAATCTCAGTCAGTGACAGGGATTGACCCTCAGTCAGTGACAGGGATTGAACCGCAGTCAGCGACAGGGACTGAACCTAAATAAGTGACAGGGATTGTGCTTCAGTCAGTTACAGGGATTGAAGCTCAGTCACTGACAGGGATTGAACCTCCGTCAGTGACAGGGATTGAGCATCAGTCAATGACAGGGATTGAACCGCAGTCAACGACAGAGACTAAACCTCAGTCAGTGACAGGAATTGACCCTCAGTCAGTGACAGGGATTGACCCTCAGTCAGTGACAGGGATTGAACCTCAGTCAGTGACAGGGATTGAGCCTCAGTCAGTGACAGGGATTGATCCTCAGTCAGTGACACGGATTGACCATCAGTCTGTGACAGGGATGAATCTCACTCAGTGACAGGGATTGACCCTCAGCCAGTGACAGGGATTGAATCTCAATCAGTGACAGGGATTGACCCTCAGTCAGTGACAGGGATTGAATCTCAGTCAATGACAGGATTGAGTCTCGGTCAGAGACAGGGATTGAATCTCAGTCAGTGACAGGGATTGAACCTTAGTTAGTGACAGGGATTGAATCACAGTCAGTGACAGGGATTGAATCTCAGTCAGTGACAGCGATTGAATCTCAGTCAATGACAGGGATTGAATCTCAGTCAGTGACAGGGATTGACCCTCAGTCAGTGACAGGGATTGAACCTAAATCAGTGACAGGGATTGAGCTTCAGACAGTGACAGGGATTGAATCTCAGTCAGTCACAGGGATTGAACCTCAGTCAGTGACAGGGATTGAGCATCAGTCAGTGACAGGGATTGACCCTCAGTCAGTGACAGGGATTGAGCTTCATTCAGTGACAGGGATTGAATCTCAGTCAGTGACAGGGATTGAGACACAGTCAGAGACAGGGATTGAATCTCAGTCAGTGACAGGGATTGAGCCTCATTCTGTGACAGGGATTGATCCACAGTCAGTGACACGGATTGACCCTCAGTCTGTGACAGGGATTGAATGTCAGTCAGTGACAGGGATTCAGCTTCAGTCAGTGACAGGGAATGAATCTCAGTCAGTGACAGGGATTGAAACTTAGTTAGTGACAGTGATTGAATCTCAGTCAGTGACAGGGATTGAACCGCAGTCAGTGACAGGGACTGAACCTCAGTCAGAGACAGGGAATGAATCTCAGTCAGTGACAGGGATTGACCCTCAGTCAGTGACAGGGATTGAACCTCAGTCAGTGACAGGGATTGATCCTCAGACAGTGACAGGGATTGACCTTCAGTCAGTGACAGGGATTGAGCCTCAGTCAGTGACAGGGATTGATCCTCAGTCAGTGACACGGATTGAACCTCAGTCTGTGACAGGGTTGTATCTCAGTCAGTGACAGGGATTGAATCTCAGTCAGTGACAGGGATTGACCCTCAGCCAGTGACAGGTATTGAATCTCAATCAGTGACAGGGATTCAACCTTAGTTAGTGACAGGGATTGAATCCCAGTTAGTGACAGGGATTGAAACTCAGTCAGTGACAGGGATTGAATCTCAGTCAATGACAGGGATTGAATCTCAGTCAGTGACAGGGATTGAATCTCAGTCAGTGACAGGGATTGACCCTCAGTCAGTGACAGGGATTGAATTTCAGTCAGTGACAGGGAATGAATCTCAGTCAGTGACAGGGATTGAATCTCTGTCAGTGACAGGGATTGACCGGCAGTCAGTGACAGGGATTGAACCTCAGTCAGTGACAGGGATTGAGCCTCAGTCAGTGACAGGGATTGATCCTCAGTCAGTGACACGGATTGACCATCAGTCTGTGACAGGGATGAATCTCACTCAGTGACAGGGATTGAATCTCAGTCAGTGACAGGGATTGACCCTCAGTCAGTGACAGGGATTGATCCGCAGTCAGTGACTGGAATTGACCCTCAGTCTGTGACAGGGATTGATCCTCAGTCAGTGACAGGGATTGAGCCTCAGTCAGTGACAGGGATTGACCCTCAGCCAGTGACAGGGATTGAATCTCAATCAGTGACAGGGATTGACCCTCAGTCAGTGACAGGGATTGAATCTCAGTCAGTGACAGAGATTGAATCTCAGTCAGTGACAGGGATTGAATCTCAGTCAATGACAGGATTGAGTCTCGGTCAGAGACAGGGATTGAATCTCAGTCAGTGACAGGGATTGAACCTTAGTTAGTGACAGGGATTGAATCACAGTCAGTGACAGGGATTGAATCTCAGTCAGTGACAGCGATTGAATCTCAGTCAATGACAGGGATTGAATCTCAGTCAGTGACAGGGATTGACCCTCAGTCAGTGACAGGGATTGAACCTAAATCAGTGACAGGGATTGAGCTTCAGACAGTGACAGGGATTGAATCTCAGTCAGTCACAGGGATTGAACCTCAGTCAGTGACAGGGATTGAGCATCAGTCAGTGACAGGGATTGACCCTCAGTCAGTGACAGGGATTGAGCTTCATTCAGTGACAGGGATTGAATCTCAGTCAGTGACAGGGATTGAGACACACTCAGAGACAGGGATTGAATCTCAGTCAGTGACAGGGATTGAGCCTCATTCTGTGACAGGGATTGATCCACAGTCAGTGACACGGATTGACCCTCAGTCTGTGACAGGGATTGAATGTCAGTCAGTGACAGGGATTGAGCTTCAGTCAGTGACAGGGAATGAATCTCAGTCAGTGACAGGGATTGAAACTTAGTTAGTGACAGGGATTGAATCTCAGTCAGTGACAGGGATTGAACCGCAGTCAGTGACAGGGACTGAACCTCAGTCAGAGACAGGGAATGAATCTCAGTCAGTGACAGGGATTGACCCTCAGTCAGTGACAGGGATTGAACCTCAGTCAGTGACAGGGATTGATCCTCAGACAGTGACAGGGATTGACCTTCAGTCAGTGACAGGGATTGAGCCTCAGTCAGTGACAGGGATTGATCCTGAGTCAGTGACACGGATTGAACCTCAGTCTGTGACAGGGTTGTATCTCAGTCAGTGACAGGGATTGACTCTCAGTCAGTGACAGGGATTGACCCTCAGCCAGTGACAGGTATTGAATCTCAATCAGTGACAGGGATTCAACCTTAGTTAGTGACAGGGATTGAATCCCAGTTAGTGACAGGGATTGAAACTCAGTCAGTGACAGGGATTGAATCTCAGTCAATGACAGGGATTGAATCTCAGTCAGTGACAGGGATTGAATCTCAGTCAGAGACAGGGATTGAATCTTAGTTAGTGACAGGGATTGAATTTCAGTCAGTGACAGGGAATGAATCTCAGTCAGTGACAGGGATTGAATCTCTGTCAGTGACAGGGATTGACCCTCAGTCAGTGACAGGGATTGACCCGCAGTCAGTGACAGGGACTGAACCTCAGTCAGTGACAGGGAATGAATCTCAGTCAGTGACAAGGATTGACCCTCAGTGTGTGACAGGGATTGATTTCAGTCAGTGAGACGGATTGACCCTCTGTCTGTGACAGGGATGAATCTCAGTCAGTGACAGGGATTGAATTTCTGTCAGTGACAGGGATTGACCCTCAGTCAGTGACAGGGATTGAATCTCAGTCAGTGACAGGGATTGACCCTCAGTCAGTGACAGGGATTGAACCGCAGTCAGCGACAGGGACTGAACCTAAATCAGTGACAGGGATTGTGCTTCAGTCAGTTACAGGGATTGAAGCTCAGTCACTGACAGGGATTGAACCTCCGTCAGTGACAGGGATTGAGCATCAGTCAATGACAGGGATTGAACCGCAGTCAACGACAGAGACTAAACCTCAGTCAGTGACAGGAATTGACCCTCAGTCAGTGACAGGGATTGACCCTCAGTCAGTGACAGGGATTGAACCTCAGTCAGTGACAGGGATTGAGCCTCAGTCAGTGACAGGGATTGATCCTCAGTCAGTGACACGGATTGACCATCAGTCTGTGACAGGGATGAATCTCACTCAGTGACAGGGATTGAATCTCAGTCAGTGACAGGGATTGAATCTCAGTCAGTGACAAGGATTGAATCTCAGTCAGTGACAGGGATTGACCCTCAGTCCGTGACAGGGATTGATCCTCAGTCAGTGACAGGGATTGAATCTCAGTCAGTGACAGGGATTGACCCTCAGCCAGTGACAGGGATTGAATCTCAATCAGTGACAGGGATTGACCCTCAGTCAGTGACAGGGATTGAATCTCAGTCAGTGACAGAGATTGAATCTCAGTCAGTGACAGGGATTGAATCTCAGTCAATGACAGGATTGAGTCTCGGTCAGTGACAGGGATTGAACCTTAGTTAGTGACAGGGATTGAATCACATTCAGTGACAGGGATTGAATCTCAGTCAGTGACAGCGATTGAATCTCAGTCAATGACAGCGATTGAATCTCAGTCAGTGACAGGGATTGACCCTCAGTCAGTGACAGGGATTGAACCTAAATCAGTGACAGGGATTGAGCTTCAGACAGTGACAGGGATTGAATCTCAGTCAGTCACAGGGATTGAACCTCAGTCAGTGACAGGGATTGAGCATCAGTCAGTGACAGGGATTGACCCTCAGTCAGTGACAGGGATTGAGCTTCATTCAGTGACAGGGATTGAATCTCAGTCAGTGACAGGGATTGAGACACAGTCAGAGACAGGGATTGAATCTCAGTCAGTGACAGGGATTGAGCCTCATTCTGTGACAGCGATTGATCCACAGTCAGTGACACGGATTGACCCTCAGTCTGTGACGGGGATTGAATCTCAGACAGTGACAGTGATTGAGCTTCAGTCAGTGACAGGGAATGAATCTCAGTCAGTGACAGGGATTGAAACTTAGTTAGTGACAGGGATTGAATCTCAGTCAGTGACAGGGATTGAACCGCAGTCAGTGACAGGGACTGAACCTCAGTCAGTGACAGGGAATGAATCTCAGTCAGTGACAGGGATTGACCCTCAGTCAGTGACAGGGATTGAACCTCAGTCAGTGACAGGGATTGATCCTCAGTCAGTGATAGGGATTGACCTTCAGTCAGTGACAGGGATTGAGCCTCAGTCAGTGACAGGGATTGATCCTCAGTCAGTGACACGGATTGACCCTCAGTCTGTGACAGGGTTGTATCTCAGTCAGTGACAGGGATTGAATCTCAGTCAGTGACAGGGATTGACCCTCAGCCAGTGACAGGTATTGAATCTCAATCAGTGACAGGGATTCAACCTTAGTTAGTGACAGGGATTGAATCCCAGTTAGTGACAGGGATTGAAACTCAGTCAGTGACAGGGATTGAATCTCAGTCAATGACAGGGATTGAATCTCAGTCAGTGACAGGGATTGAATCTCAGTCAGAGACAGGGATTGAATCTTAGTTAGTGACAGGGATTGAATTTCAGTCAGTGACAGGGAATGAATCTCAGTCAGTGACAGGGATTGAATCTCTGACAGTGACAGGGATTGACCCTCAGTCAGTGACAGGGATTGAATCTCAGTTAGTGACAGGGATTGAATCTCAGTCAGAGACAGGGATTGAATCTTAGTTAGTGACAGGGATTGAATTTCAGTCAGTGACAGAGAATGAATCTCAGTCAGTGACAGGGATTGAATCTCTGTCAGTGACAGGGATTGACCCTCAGTCAGTGACAGGGATTGAATCTCAGTTAGTGACAGGGATTGACCCTCAGTCAGTGACATGGATTGAATCTCAGTCAGTGACAGGGATTGAGACACAGTCAGAGACAGGGATTGAATCTCAGTCAGTGACAGGGATTGAGCCTCATTCTGTGACAGGGATTGATCCACAGTCAGTGACACGGATTGACCCTCAGTCTGTGACAGGGATTGAATCTCAGTCAGTGAAAGGGATTGAGCTTCAGTCAGTGACAGGGAATGAATCTCAGTCAGGGACAGGGATTGAAACTTAGTAAGTGACAGGGATTGAATCTCAGTCAGTGACAGGGATTCAACCGCAGTCAGTGACAGGGACTGAACCTCAGTCAGTGACAGGGAATGAGTCTCAGTCAGTGACAGGGATTGACCCTCAGTCAGTGACAGGGATTGAACCTCAGTCAGTGACAGGGATTGATCCTCAGTCAGTGACACGGATTGACCCTCAGTCTGTGACAGGGTTGTATCTCAGTCAGTGACAGGGATTGAATCTCAGTCAGTGACAGGGATTGACCCTCAGCCAGTGACAGGTATTGAATCTCAATCAGTGACAGGGATTCAACCTTAGTTAGTGACAGGGATTGAATCCCAGTTAGTGACAGGGATTGAAACTCAGTCAGTGACAGGGATTGAATCTCAGTCAATGACAGGGATTGAATCTCAATCAGTGACAGGGATTGAATCTCAGTCAGAGACAGGGATTGAATCTTAGTTAGTGACAGGGATTGAATTTCAGTCAGTGACAGGGAATGAATCTCAGTCAGTGACAGGGATTGACCCTCAGTCAGTGACAGGGATTGAATCTCAGTTAGTGACAGGGATTGACCTTCAGTCAGTGACATGGATTGAACCGCAGTCAGTGACAGGGACTGAACCTCAGTCAGTGACAGGGAATGATTCTCAGTCAGTGACAGGGATTGATCCTCATACAGTGACAGGGATTGACCTTCAGTCAGTGACAGGGATTGAGCCTCAGTCAGTGACAGGGATTGATCCTCAGTTAGTGACACGGATTGAACCTCAGTCTGTGACAGGGTTGTATCTCAGTCAGTGACAGGGATTGAATCTCAGTCAGTGACAGGGATTGACCCTCAGTCAGTGACAGGGATTGATCCTCATACAGTGACAGGGATTGACCTTCAGTCAGTGACAGGGATTGATCCTCAGTTAGTGACACGGATTGAACCTCAGTCAGTGACAGGGTTGTATCTCAGTCAGTGACAGGGATTGAATCTCAGTCAGTGACAGGGATTGACCCTCAGTCAGTGACAGGGATTGAATCTCAGTTAGTGACAGGGATTGACCTTCAGTCAGTGACATGGATTGAACCGCAGTCAGTGACAGGGACTGAACCTCAGTCAGTGACAGGGAATGATTCTCAGTCAGTGACAAGGATTGACCCTCAGTGAGTGACAGGGATTGATTTCAGTCAGTGACACGGATTGACCCTCTGTCTGTGACAGGGATGAATCTCAGTCAGTGACAGGGATTGAATCCCTGTCAGTGACAGGAATTGACCCTCAGTCAGTGACAGGGATTGAATCTCAGTCAGTGACAGGGATTGAACCGCAGTCAGCGACAGGGACTGAACCTCAGTCAGTGACAGGGATTGAATCTCAGTCAGTGACAGGGATTAACCCTCAGTCAGTGACAGGGATTGAACCTAAATCAGTGACTGGGATTGTGCTTCAGTCAGTTACAGGGATTGAATCTCAGTCACTGAGAGAGATTGAACCTCCGTCAGTGACAGGGATTGAGCATCAGTCAATGACAGGGATTGAACCGCAGTCAGCGACAGAGACTGAACCTCAGTCAGTGACAGGGATTGACCCTCAGTCAGTGACAGGAATTGATCCTCAGTCAGTGACAGGGATTGAACCTCAGTCAGTGACAGGGATTGAATCTCAGTCAGTCACAGGGATTGATCCTCAGTCAGTGACACGGATTGACCATCAGTCTGTGACAGGGATGAATCTCACTCAGTGACAGGGATTGAATCTCAGTCAGTGACAGGGATTGAATCTCAGTCAGTGACAAGGATTGAATCTCAGTCAGTGACAGGGATTGACCCTCAGTCCGTGACAGGGATTGAATCTCAATCAGTGACAGGGATTGACCCTCAGTCAGTGACAGGGATTGAATCTCAGTCAGTGACAGAGATTGAATCTCAGTCAGTGACAGGGATTGAATCTCAGTCAATGACAGGATTGAGTCTCGGTCAGTGACAGGGATTGAACCTTAGTTAGTGACAGGGATTGAATCACAGTCAGTGACAGGGATTGAATCTCAGTCAGTGACAGCGATTGAATCTCAGTCAATGACAGGGATTGAATCTCAGTCAGTGACAGGGATTGACCCTCAGTCAGTGACAGGGATTGAACCTAAATCAGTGACAGGGATTGAGCTTCAGACAGTGACAGGGATTGAATCTCAGTCAGTCACAGGGATTGAACCTCAGTCAGTGACAGGGATTGAGCATCAGTCAGTGACAGGGATTGACCCTCAGTCAGTGACAGGGATTGAGCTTCATTCAGTGACATGGATTGAATCTCAGTCAGTGACAGGGATTGAGACACAGTCAGAGACAGGGATTGAATCTCAGTCAGTGACAGGGATTGAGCCTCATTCTGTGACAGGGATTGATCCACAGTCAGTGACACGGATTGACCCTCAGTCTGTGACAGGGATTGAATCTCAGTCAGTGACAGGGATTGAGCTTCAGTCAGTGACAGGGAATGAATCTCAGTCAGTGACAGGGATTGAAACTTAGTAAGTGACAGGGATTGAATCTCAGTCAGTGACAGGGATTGAACCGCAGTCAGTGACAGGGACTGAACCTCAGTCAGTGACAGGGAATGAGTCTCAGTCAGTGACAGGGATTGACCCTCAGTCAGTGACAGGGATTGAACCTCAGTCAGTGACAGGGATTGATCCTCAGTCAGTGATAGGGATTGACCTTCAGTCAGTGACAGGGATTGAGCCTCAGTCAGTGACAGGGATTGATCCTCAGTCAGTGACACGGATTGACCCTCAGTCTGTGACAGGGTTGTATCTCAGTCAGTGACAGGGATTGAATCTCAGTCAGTGACAGGGATTGACCCTCAGCCAGTGACAGGTATTGAATCTCAATCAGTGACAGGGATTCAACCTTAGTTAGTGACAGGGATTGAATCCCAGTTAGTGACAGGGATTGAAACTCAGTCAGTGACAGGGATTGAATCTCAGTCAATGACAGGGATTGAATCTCAATCAGTGACAGGGATTGAATCTCAGTCAGAGACAGGGATTGAATCTTAGTTAGTGAAAGGGATTGAATTTCAGTCAGTGACAGGGAATGAATCTCAGTCAGTGACAGGGATTGAATCTCTGTCAGTGACAGGGATTGACCCTCAGTCAGTGACAGGGATTGAATCTCAGTTAGTGACAGGGATTGACCCTCAGTCAGTGACATGGATTGAACCGCAGTCAGTGACAGGGACTGAACCTCAGTCAGTGACAGGGAATGATTCTCAGTCAGTGACAAGGATTGACCCTCAGTGAGTGACAGGGATTGATTTCAGTCAGTGACACGGATTGACCCTCTGTCTGTGACAGGGATGAATCTCAGTCAGTGACAGGGATTGAATCCCTGTCAGTGACAGGAATTGACCCTCAGTCAGTGACAGGGATTGAATCTCAGTCAGTGACAGGGATTGAACCGCAGTCAGCGACAGGGACTGAACCTCAGTCAGTGACAGGGATTGAATCTCAGTCAGTGACAGGGATTAACCCTCAGTCAGTGACAGGGATTGAACCTTAATCAGTGACTGGGATTGTGCTTCAGTCAGTTACAGGGATTGAACCTCAGTCAGTGACAGGGATTGAACCTCAGTCAGTGACAGGGATTGATCCTCAGACAGTGACAGGGATTGACCTTCAGTCAGTGACAGGGATTGAGCCTCAGTCAGTGACAGGGATTGATCCTCAGTCAGTGACACGGATTGATCCTCAGTCTGTGACAGGGTTGTATCTCAGTCAGTGACAGGGATTGAATCTCAGTCAGTGACAGGGATTGACCCTCAGCCAGTGACAGGTATTGAATCTCAATCAGTGACAGGGATTCAACCTTAGTTAGTGACAGGGTTTGAATCCCAGTTAGTGACAGGGATTGAAACTCAGTCAGTGACAGGGATTGAATCTCAGTCAATGACAGGGATTGAATCTCAGTCAGTGACAGGGATTGAATCTCAGTCAGAGACAGGGATTGAATCTTAATTAGTGACAGGGATTGAATTTCAGTCAGTGACAGGGAATGAATCTCAGTCAGTGACAGGGATTGAATCTCTGTCAGTGACAGGGATTGACCCTCAGTCAGTGACAGGGATTGACCCGCAGTCAGTGACAGGGACTGAACCTCAGTCAGTGACAGGGAATGAATCTCAGTCAGTGACAAGGATTGACCCTCAGTGTGTGACAGGGATTGATTTCAGTCAGTGACACGGATTGACCCTCTGTCTGTGACAGGGATGAATCTCAGTCAGTGACAGGGATTGAATTTCTGTCAGTGACAGGGATTGACCCTCAGTCAGTTACAGGGATTGAATCTCAGTCAGTGACAGGGATTGACCCTCAGTCAGTGACAGGGATTGAACCGCAGTCAGCGACAGGGACTGAACCTCAGTCAGTGACAGGGATTGAATCTCAGTCAGTGACAGGGATTAACCCTCAGTCAGTGACAGGGATTGAACCTAAATCAGTGACAGGGATTGTGCTTCAATCAGTTACAGGGATTGAAGCTCAGTCACTGACAGGGATTGAACCTCCGTCAGTGACAGGGATTGAGCATCAGTCCATGACAGGGATTGAACCGCAGTCAGCGACAGAGACTAAACCTCAGTCAGTGACAGGAATTGACCCTCAGTCAGTGACAGGGATTGACCCTCAGTCAGTGACAGGGATTGAGTCTCAGTCAGTGACAGGGATTGAGCCTCAGTCAGTGACAGGGATTGATCCTCAGTCAGTGACACGGATTGACCATCAGTCTGTGACAGGGATGAATCTCACTCAGTGACAGGGATTGAATCTCAGTCAGTGACAGGGATTGAATCTCAGTCAGTGACAAGGATTGAATCTCAGTCAGTGACAGGGATTGACCCTCAGTCCGTGACAGGGATTGATCCTCAGTCAGTGACAGGGATTGAATCTCAGTCAGTGACAGGGATTGACCCTCAGCCAGTGACAGGGATTGAATCTCAATCAGTGACAGGGATTGACCCTCAGTCAGTGACAGGGATTGAATCTCAGTCAGTGACAGAGATTGAATCTCAGTCAGTGACAGGGATTGAATCTCAGTCAATGACAGGATTGAGTCTCGGTCAGTGACAGGGATTGAACCTTAGTTAGTGACAGGGATTGAATCACAGTCAGTGACAGGGATTGAATCTCAGTCAGTGACAGCGATTGAATCTCAGTCAATGACAGGGATTGAATCTCAGTCAGTGACAGGGATTGACCCTCAGTCAGTGACAGGGATTGAACCTAAATCAGTGACAGGGATTGAGCTTCAGACAGTGACAGGGATTGAATCTCAGTCAGTCACAGGGATTGAACCTCAGTCAGTGACAGGGATTGAGCATCAGTCAGTGACAGGGATTGACCCTCAGTCAGTGACAGGGATTGAGCTTCATTCAGTGACAGGGATTGAATCTCAGTCAGTGACAGGGATTGAGATACACTCAGAGACAGGGATTGAATCTCAGTCAGTGACAGGGATTGAGCCTCATTCTGTGACAGGGATTGATCCACAGTCAGTGACACGGATTGACCCTCAGTCTGTGACAGGGATTGAATCTCAGAGAGTGACAGTGATTGAGCTTCAGTCAGTGACAGGGAATGAATCTCAGTCAGTGACAGGGATTGAAACTTAGTTAGTGACAGGGATTGAATCTCAGTCAGTGACCGGGATTGAACCGCAGTCAGTGACAGGGACTGAACCTCAGTCAGTGACAGGGAATGAATGTCAGTCAGTGACAGGGATTGACCCTCAGTCAGCGACAGGGATTGAACCTCAGTCAGTGACAGGGATTGATCCTCAGTCAGTGATAGGGATTGACCTTCAGTCAGTGACAGGGATTGAGCCTCAGTCAGTGACAGGGATTGATCCTCAGTCAGTGACACGGATTGACCCTCAGTCTGTGACAGGGTTGTATCTCAGTCAGTGACAGGGATTGAATCTCAGTCAGTGACAGGGATTGACCCTCAGCCAGTGACAGGTATTGAATCTCAATCAGTGACAGGGATTCAACCTTAGTTAGTGACAGGGATGGAATCCCAGTTAGTGACAGGGATTGAAACTCAGTCAGTGACAGGGATTGAATCTCAGTCAATGACAGGGATTGAATCTCAGTCAGTGACAGGGATTGAATCTCAGTCAGAGACAGGGATTGAATCTTAGTTAGTGACAGGGATTGAATTTCAGTCAGTGACAGGGAATGAATCTCAGTTAGTGACAGGGAATGAATCTCAGTCAGTGACAGGGATTGAATCTCTGTCAGTGACAGGGATTGACCCTCAGTCAGTGACAGGGATTGAATCTCAGTTAGTGACAGGGATTGACCTTCAGTCAGTGACATGGATTGAACCGCAGTCAGTGACAGGGACTGAACCTCAGTCAGTGACAGGGAATGTTTCTCAGTCAGTGACAAGGATTGACCCTCAGTGAGTGACAGGGATTGATTTCAGTCAGTGACACGGATTGACCCTCTGTCTGTGACAGGGATGAATCTCAGTCAGTGACAGGGATTGAATCCCTGTCAGTGACAGGAATTGACCCTCAGTCAGTGACAGGGATTGAATCTCAGTCAGTGACAGGGATTGAACCGCAGTCAGCGACAGGGACTGAACCTCAGTCAGTGACAGGGATTGAATCTCAGTCAGTGACAGGGATTAACCCTCAGTCAGTGACAGGGATTGAACCTAAATCAGTGACTGGGATTGTGCTTCAGTCAGTTACAGGGATTGAATCTCAGTCAGTGACAGGGATTGACCCTCAGTCAGTGACAGGGATTGAACCTCAGTCAGTGACAGGGATTGAATCTCAGTCAGTCACAGGGATTGATCCTCAGTCAGTGACACGGATTGACCATCAGTCTGTGACAGGGATGAATCTCACTCAGTGACAGGGATTGAATCTCAGTCAGTGACAGGGATTGAATCTCAGTCAGTGACAAGGATTGAATCTCAGTCAGTGACAGGGATTGACCCTCAGTCCGTGACAGGGATTGAATCTCAATCAGTGACAGGGATTGACCCTCAGTCAGTGACAGGGATTGAATCTCAGTCAGTGACAGAGATTGAATCTCAGTCAGTGACAGGGATTGAATCTCAGTCAATGACAGGATTGAGTCTCGGTCAGTGACAGGGATTGAACCTTAGTTAGTGACAGGGATTGAATCACAGTCAGTGACAGGGATTGAATCTCAGTCAGTGACAGCGATTGAATCTCAGTCAATGACAGGGATTGAATCTCAGTCAGTGACAGGGATTGACCCTCAGTCAGTGACAGGGATTGAACCTAAATCAGTGACAGGGATTGAGCTTCAGACAGTGACAGGGATTGAATCTCAGTCAGTCACAGGGATTGAACCTCAGTCAGTGACAGGGATTGAGCATCAGTCAGTGACAGGGATTGACCCTCAGTCAGTGACAGGGATTGAGCTTCATTCAGTGACATGGATTGAATCTCAGTCAGTGACAGGGATTGAGACACAGTCAGAGACAGGGATTGAATCTCAGTCAGTGACAGGGATTGACCCTCATTCTGTGACAGGGATTGATCCACAGTCAGTGACACGGATTGACCCTCAGTCTGTGACAGGGATTGAATCTCAGTCAGTGACAGGGATTGAGCTTCAGTCAGTGACAGGGAATGAATCTCAGTCAGTGACAGGGATTGAAACTTAGTAAGTGACAGGGATTGAATCTCAGTCAGTGACAGGGATTGAACCGCAGTCAGTGACAGGGACTGAACCTCAGTCAGTGACAGGGAATGAGTCTCAGTCAGTGACAGGGATTGACCCTCAGTCAGTGACAGGGATTGAACCTCAGTCAGTGACAGGGATTGATCGTCAGTCAGTGATAGGGATTGACCTTCAGTCAGTGACAGGGATTGAGCCTCAGTCAGTGACAGGGATTGATCCTCAGTCAGTGACACGGATTGACCCTCAGTCTGTGACAGGGTTGTATCTCAGTCAGTGACAGGGATTGAATCTCAGTCAGTGACAGGGATTGACCCTCAGCCAGTGACAGGTATTGAATCTCAATCAGTGACAGGGATTCAACCTTAGTTAGTGACAGGGATTGAATCCCAGTTAGTGACAGGGATTGAAACTCAGTCAGTGACAGGGATTGAATCTCAGTCAATGACAGGGATTGAATCTCAATCAGTGACAGGGATTGAATCTCAGTCAGAGACAGGGATTGAATCTTAGTTAGTGACAGGGATTGAATTTCAGTCAGTGACAGGGAATGAATCTCAGTCAGTGACAGGGATTGAATCTCTGTCAGTGACAGGGATTGACCCTCAGTCAGTGACAGGGATTGAATCTCAGTTAGTGACAGGGATTGACCCTCAGTCAGTGACATGGATTGAACCGCAGTCAGTGACAGGGACTGAACCTCAGTCAGTGACAGGGAATGATTCTCAGTCAGTGACAAGGATTGACCCTCAGTGAGTGACAGGGATTGATTTCAGTCAGTGACACGGATTGACCCTCTGTCTGTGACAGGGATGAATCTCAGTCAGTGACAGGGATTGAATCCCTGTCAGTGACAGGAATTGACCCTCAGTCAGTGACAGGGATTGAACCTCAGTCAGTGACAGGGATTGAACCGCAGTCAGCGACAGGGACTGAACCTCAGTCAGTGACAGGGATTGAATCTCAGTCAGTGACAGGGATTAACCCTCAGTCAGTGACAGGGATTGAACCTTAATCAGTGACTGGGATTGTGCTTCAGTCAGTTACAGGGATTGAACCTCAGTCAGTGACAGGGATTGAATCTCAGTCAGTCACAGGGATTGATCCTCAGTCAGTGACACGGATTGACCATCAGTCTGTGACAGGGATGAATCTCACTCAGTGACAGGGATTGAATCTCAGTCAGTGACAGGGATTGAATCTCAGTCAGTGACAAGGATTGAATCTCAGTCAGTGACAGGGATTGAATCTCTGTCAGTGACAGGGATTGACCCTCAGTCAGTGACAGGGATTGAACCTGAATCTGTGTCAGGGATTGAACTTCAGTCAGTGACAGGGATTGAATCTCAGTCAGTGAAAGGGATTGAAACTCAGTCACTGAGAGAGATTGAACCTCCGTCAGTGACAGGGATTGAGCATCAGTCAATGACAGGGATTGAACCGCAGTCAGCGACAGAGACTGAACCTCAGTCAGTGACAGGGATTGACCCTCAGTCAGTGACAGGGATTGACCCTCAGTCAGTGACAGGGATTGAACCTCAGTCAGTGACAGGGATTGAATCTCAGTCAGTCACAGGGATTGATCCTCAGTCAGTGACACGGGTTGACCATCAGTCTGTGACAGGGATGAATCTCACTCAGTGACAGGGATTGAATCTCAGTCAGTGACAGGGATTGAATCTCAGTCAGTGACAAGGATTGAATCTCAGTCAGTGACAGGGATTGAATCTCTGTCAGTGACAGGGATTGACCCTCAGTCAGTGACAGGGATTGAATCTCAGTCAGTGAAAGGGATTGAAACTCAGTCAGTGACAGGGATTGAACCCACCTTCAGTGACTGGGATTGAGCATCAGTCAGTGACAGGGATTGAATCTCAGCCAATGACAGGGATTGAATCTCAGTCAGTGACAGGGATTGACCCTCAGTCAGTGACAGGGATTGAACCTAAATCAGTGTCAGGGATTGAGCTTCAGTCAGTGACAGGGATTGAATCTCAGTCAGTGAAAGGGATTGAAACTCACTCAGTGAAAGGGATTGAAGCTCAGTCAGTGACAGGGATTGTGCATCAGTCAGTGACAGGGATTGAATCTCAGTCAGTGACAGGGATTGAGCTTCAGTCAGTGACAGGGAATGAATCTCAGTCAGTGACAGGGATTGAAACTTAGTAAGTGACAGGGATTGAATCTCAGTCAGTGACAGGGATTGAACCGCAGTCAGTGACAGGGACTGAACCTCAGTCAGTGACAGGGAATGAGTCTCAGTCAGTGACAGGGATTGACCCTCAGTCAGTGACAGGGATTGAACCTCAGTCAGTGACAGGGATTGACCCTCAGCCAGTGACAGGTATTGAATCTCAATCAGTGACAGGGATTCAACCTTAGTTAGTGACAGGGATTGATCCTCAGTCAGTGACACGGATTGACCCTCAGTCTGTGACAGGGTTGTATCTCAGTCAGTGACAGGGATTGAATCTCAGTCAGTGACAGGGATTGACCCTCAGCCAGTGACAGGTATTGAATCTCAATCAGTGACAGGGATTCAACCTTAGTTAGTGACAGGGATTGAATCCCAGTTAGTGACAGGGATTGAAACTCAGTCAGTGACAGGGATTGAATCTCAGTCAATGACAGGGATTGAATCTCAATCAGTGACAGGGATTGAATCTCAGTCAGAGACAGGGATTGAATCTTAGTTAGTGACAGGGATTGAATTTCAGTCAGTGACAGGGAATGAATCTCAGTCAGTGACAGGGATTGAATCTCTGTCAGTGACAGGGATTGACCCTCAGTCAGTGACAGGGATTGAATCTCAGTTAGTGACAGGGATTGACCCTCAGTCAGTGACATGGATTGAACCGCAGTCAGTGACAGGGACTGAACCTCAGTCAGTGACAGGGAATGATTCTCAGTCAGTGACAAGGATTGACCCTCAGTGAGTGACAGGGATTGATTTCACTCAGTGACACGGATTGACCCTCTGTCTGTGACAGGGATGAATCTCAGTCAGTGACAGGGATTGAATCCCTGTCAGTGACAGGAATTGACCCTCAGTCAGTGACAGGGATTGAATCTCAGTCAGTGACAGGGATTGAACCGCAGTCAGCGACAGGGACTGAACCTCAGTCAGTGACAGGGATTGAATCTCAGTCAGTGACAGGGATTGAATCTCAGTTAGTGACAGGGATTGAACCTTAATCAGTGACTGGGATTGTGCTTCAGTCAGTTACAGGGATTGAACCTCAGTCAGTGACAGGGATTGAATCTCAGTCAGTCACAGGGATTGATCCTCAGTCAGTGACACGGATTGACCATCAGTCTGTGACAGGGATGAATCTCACTCAGTGACAGGGATTGAATCTCAGTCAGTGACAGGGATTGAATCTCAGTCAGTGACAAGGATTGAATCTCAGTCAGTGACAGGGATTGAATCTCTGTCAGTGACAGGGATTGACCCTCAGTCAGTGACACGGATTGAACCTGAATCTGTGTCAGGGATTGAACTTCAGTCAGTGACAGGGATTGAATCTCAGTCAGTGAAAGGGATTGAAACTCAGTCACTGAGAGAGATTGAACCTCCGTCAGTGACAGGGATTGAGCATCAGTCAATGACAGGGATTGAACCGCAGTCAGCGACAGAGACTGAACCTCAGTCAGTGACAGGGATTGACCCTCAGTCAGTGACAGGGATTGACCCTCAGTCAGTGACAGGGATTGAACCTCAGTCAGTGACAGGGATTGAATCTCAGTCAGTCACAGGGATTGATCCTCAGTCAGTGACACGGGTTGACCATCAGTCTGTGACAGGGATGAATCTCACTCAGTGACAGGGATTGAATCTCAGTCAGTGACAGGGATTGAATCTCAGTCAGTGACAAGGATTGAATCTCAGTCAGTGACAGGGATTGAATCTCTGTCAGTGACAGGGATTGACCCTCAGTCAGTGACAGGGATTGAACCTGAATCAGTGTCAGGGATTGAGCTTCAGTCAGTGACAGGGATTGAATCTCAGTCAGTGAAAGGGATTGAAACTCAGTCAGTGAAAGGGATTGAACCCACCTTCAGTGACTGGGATTGAGCATCAGTCAGTGACAGGGATTGAATCTCAGCCAATGACAGGGATTGAATCTCAGTCAGTGACAGGGATTGACCCTCAGTCAGTGACAGGGATTGAACCTAAATCAGTGTCAGGGATTGAGCTTCAGTCAGTGACAGGGATTGAATCTCCGTCAGTGAAAGGGATTGAAACTCACTCAGTGAAAGGGATTGAAGCTCAGTCAGTGACAGGGATTGTGCATCAGTCAGTGACAGGGATTGAATCTCAGTCAATGACAGGGATTGAATCTCAGTCAATGACAGGATTGAGTCTCGGTCAGTGACAGGGATTGAATCTCAGTCAGTGACAGCGATTGAACCTTAGTTAGTGACAGGGATTGAATCACAGTCAGTGACAGGGATTGAATCACAGTCAGTGACAGGGATTGAATCTCAGTCAGTGACAGCGATTGAATCTCAGTCAATGACAGGGATTGAATCTCAGTCATTGACAGGGATTGACCCTCAGTCAGTGACAGGGATTGAACCTAAATCAGTGACAGGGATTGAGCTTCAGACAGTGACAGGGATTGAATCTCAGTCAGTCACAGGGATTGAACCTCAGTCAGTGACAGGGATTGAGCATCAGTCAGTGACAGGGATTGACCCTCAGTCACTGACAGGGATGGTGCTCCATTCAGTGACAGGGATTGAATCTCAGTCAGTGACAGGGATTGAGACACAGTCAGAGACAGGGATTGAATCTCAGTCAGTGACAGGGATTGAGCCTCATTCTGTGACAGGGATTGATCCACAGTCAGTGACACGGATTGACCCTCAGTCTGTGACAGGGATTGAATCTCAGTCAGTGACAGGGATTGAGCCTCAGTCAGTGACAGGGATTGAACCGCAGTCAGTGACAGGGACTGAACCTCAGTCAGTGACAGGGAATGAATCTCAGTCAGTGACAGGGATTGACCCTCAGTCAGTGACAGAGATTGAACCTCAGTCAGTGACAGGGATTGATCCTCAGTCAGTGATAGGGATTGACCTTCAGTCAGTGACAGGGACTGAGCCTCAGTCAGTCACAGGGATTGATCCTCAGTCAGTGACACGGATTGAACCTCAGTCTGTGACAGGGTTGTATCTCAGTTATTGACAGGAATTGAATCTCAGTCAGTGACAGGGATTGACCCTCAGCCAGTGACAGGTATTGAATCTCAATCAGTGACAGGGATTCAACCTTAGTTAGTGACAGGGATTGAATCCCAGTTAGTGACAGG
The DNA here is from genome assembly GCF_037043375.1 of Chiloscyllium plagiosum. NCBI lineage: Eukaryota > Metazoa > Chordata > Chondrichthyes > Orectolobiformes > Hemiscylliidae > Chiloscyllium > Chiloscyllium plagiosum. Next base: position 70,589,590 of record NW_028270160.1, on the reverse strand, counting down.
GATTGAAACTCAGTCAGTGACAGGGATTGAATCTCAGTCAATGACAGGGATTGAATCTCAGTCAGTGACAGGGATTGAATCTCAGTCAGAGACAGGGATTGAATCTCAGTTAGCGACAGTGATTGAATTTCAGTCAGTGACAGGGAATGAATCTCAGTCAGTGACAGGGATTGAATCTCTGTCAGTGACAGGGATTGACCCTCAGTCAGTGACAGGGATTGAATCTCAGTTAGTGACAGGGATTGACCCTCAGTCAGTGACATGGATTGAACCGCAGTCAGTGACAGGGACTGAACCTCAGTCAGTGACTGGGAATGATTCTCAGTCAGTGACAAGGATTGACCCTCAGTGAGTGACAGGGATTGATTTCAGTCAGTGACACGGATTGACCCTCTGTCTGTGACAGGGATGAATCTCAGTCAGTGACAGGGATTGAATCTCTGTCAGTGACAGGGATTGACCCTCAGTCAGTGACAAGGATTGAATCTCAGTCAGTGACAGGGATTGAACCGCAGTCAGCGACAGACACTGAACCTCGGTCAGTGACAGGGATTGAATCTCAGTCAGTGACAAGGATTGAATCTCAGTCAGTGACAGGGATTGAATCTCTGTCAGTGACAGGGATTGACCCTCAGTCAGTGACAGGGATTGAACCTGAATCAGTGTCAGGGATTGAACTTCAGTCAGTGACAGGGATTGAATCTCAGTCAGTGAAAGGGATTGAAACTCAGTCAGTGAAAGGGATTGAACCTCATTCAGTGACTGGGATTGAGCATCAGTCAGTGACAGGGATTGAATCTCAGCCAATGGCAGGGATTGAATCTCAGTCAGTGACAGGGATTGACCCTCAGTCAGTGACAGGGATTGAACCTAAATCAGTGTCAGGGATTGAGCTTCAGTCAGTGACAGGGATTGAATCTCAGTCAGTGAAAGGGATTGAAACTCACTCAGTGAAAGGGATTCAAACTCAGTCAGTGACAGGGATTGTGCATCAGTCAGTGACAGGGATTGAATCTCAGTCAATGACAGGGATTGAATCTCAGTCAATGACAGGATTGAGTCTCGGTCAGTGACAGGGATTGAATCTCAGTCAGTGACAGCGATTGAACATTAGTTAGTGACAGGGATTGAATCACAGTCGGTGACAGGGATTGAATCTCAGTCAGTGACAGCGATTGAATCTCAGTCAATGACAGGGATTGAATCTCAGTCAGTGACAGGGATTGACCCTCAGTCAGTGACAGGGATTGAACCTAAATCAGTGACAGGGATTCAGCTTCAGACAGTGACAGGGATTGAATCTCAGTCAGTCACAGGGATTGAACCTCAGTCAGTGACAGGGATTGAGCATCAGTCAGTGACAGGGATTGACCCTCAGTCAGTGACAGGGATGGAGCTTCATTCAGTGACAGGGATTGAATCTCAGTCAGTGACAGGGATTGAGACACAGTCAGAGACAGGGATTGAATCTCAGTCAGTGACAGGGATTGAGCCTCATTCTGTGACAGGGAGTGATCCACAGTCAGTGACACGGATTGACCCTCAGTCTGTGACAGGGATTGAATCTCAGTCAGTGACAGGGATTGAGCTTCAGTCAGTGACAGGGAATGAATCTCAGCCAGTGACAGGGATTGAACCGCAGTCAGTGACAGGGACTGAACCTCAGTCAGTGACAGGGAATGTATCTCAGTCAGTGACAGGGATTGACCCTCAGTCAGTGACAGAGATTGAACCTCAGTCAGTGACAGGAATTGATCCTCAGTCAGTGATAGGGATTGACCTTCAGTCAGTGACAGGGACTGAGCCTCAGTCAGTGACAGGGATTGATCCTCAGTCAGTGACACGGATTGAACCTCAGTCTGTGACAGGGTTGTATCTCAGTTATTGACAGGAATTGAATCTCTGTCAGTGACAGGGATTGACCCTCAGCCAGTGACAGGTATTGAATCTCAATCAGTGACAGGGATTCAACCTTAGTTAGTGACAGGGATTGAATCCCAGTTAGTGACAGGGATTGAAACTCAGTCAGTGACAGGGATTGAATCTCAGTCAATGACAGGGATTGAATCTCAGTCAGTGACAGGGATTGAATCTCAGTCAGAGACAGGGATTGAATCTCAGTTAGCGACAGGGATTGAATTTCAGTCAGTGACAGGGAATGAATCTCAGTCAGTGACAGGGATTGAATCTCTGTCAGTGACAGGGATTGACCCTCAGTCAGTGACAGGGATTGAATCTCAGTTAGTGACAGGGATTGACCCTCAGTCAGTGACATGGATTGAACCGCAGTCAGTGACAGGGACTGAACCTCAGACAGTGACTGGGAATGATTCTCAGTCAGTGACAAGGATTGACCCTCAGTGAGTGACAGGGATTGATTTCAGTCAGTGACACGGATTGACCCTCTGTCTGTGACAGGGATGAATCTCAGTCAGTGACAGGGATTGAATCTCTGTCAGTGACAGGGATTGACCCTCAGTCAGTGACAAGGATTGAATCTCAGTCAGTGACAGGGATTGAACCGCAGTCAGCGACAGGGACTGAACCTCAGTCAGTGACAGGGATGGAATCTCAGTCAGTGACAGGGATTAACCCTCAGTCAGTGACAGGGATTGAACCTTAATCATTGACAGGGATTGTGCTTCAGTCAGTTAGAGGGATTGAATCTCAGTCACGGAGAGAGATTGAACCTCCGTCAGTGACAGGGATTGAGCATCAGTCAATGACAGGGATTGAACCGCAGTCAGCGACAGAGACTGAACCTCAGTCAGTGACAGGGATTGACCCTCAGTCAGTGACAGGGATTGACCCTCAGTCAGTGACAGGGATTGAACCTCAGTCAGTGACAGGGATTGAGCCTCAGTCAGTGACAGGGATTGATCCTCAGTCAGTGACACGGATTGACCATCAGTCTGTGACAGGGATGAATCTCACTCAGTGACAGGGATTGAATCTCAGTCAGTGACAGGGATTGAATCTCAGTCAGTGACAGGGATTAAATCTCAGTCAGTGACAAGGATTGAATCTCAGTCAGTGACAGGGATTGAATCTCTGTCAGTGACAGGGATTGAACCTGAATCAGTGTCAGGGATTGAGCTTCAGTCAGTGACAGGGATTGAAACTCAGTCAGTGAAAGGGATTGAAACTCAGTCAGTGAAAGGGATTGAAACTCAGTCAGTGACAGGGATTGATCCTCAGTCAGTGACAGGGATTGAATCTCAGTCAGTGACAAGGATTGAACCTGAATCAGTGTCAGGGATTGAGCTTCAGTCAGTGACAGGGATTGAATCTCAGTCAGTGAAAGGGATTGAAACTCAGTCAGTGAAAGGGATTGAAACTCAGTCAGTGACAGGGATTGAGCTTCATTCAGTGACAGGGATTGTGCATCAGTCAGTGACAGGGATTGACCCTCAGTCAGTGACAGGGATTGAACCTAAATCAGTGACAGGGATTCAGCTTCAGACAGTGACAGGGATTGAATCTCAGTCAGTGACAGGGATTGATTCTCAGTCAGTGACAGGGATTGACCCACAGTTAGTGACACGGATTGAAGCTCAGTCAGTGACAGGGATTGACCCTCAGTCAGTGACAGGGTTTGAACCGCAGTCAGTGACTGAGACTGAACCTCAGTCAGTGACAGGAAATGAATCTGAGTCAGTGACAGGGATTGAGCCTCAGTCAGTGACACGGATTGACATTCAGCCAGTGACAGGGATTGAATCTCAATCAGTGACAGGGATTGAGCTTCAGTCAGTGACAGGGATTGAATCTCAGTCAATGACAGGGATTGAATCTCAGTCGATGACAGGGATTGAATCTCAGTCAGTGACAGCGATTGAATCTCAGTCAATGACAGGGATTGAATCTCAGTCAGTGACAGGGATTGACCTTCAGTCAGTGACAGGGATTGAGCCTCAGTCAGTGACAGGGATTGATCCTCAGTCAGTGACACGGATTGAACCTCAGTCTGTGACAGGGTTGTATCTCAGTCAGTGACAGGGATTGAATCTCAGTCAGTGACAGGGATTGACCCTCAGCCAGTGACAGGTATTGAATCTCAATCAGTGACAGGGATTCAACCTTAGTTAGTGACAGGGATTGAATCCCAGTTAGTGACAGGGATTGAAACTCAGTCAGTGACAGGGATTGAATCTCAGTCAATGACAGGGATTGAATCTCCGTCAGTGACAGGGATTGAATCTCAATCAGAGTCAGGGGTTGAATCTTAGTTAGCGACAGGGATTGAATTTCAGTCAGTGACAGGGAATGAATCTCAGTCAGTGACAGGGATTGAATCTCTGTCAGTGACATAGATTGACCCTCAGTCAGTGACAGGGATTGAATCTCAGTTAGTGACAGGGATTGACCCTCTGTCAGTGACAGGGATTGAACCGCAGTCAGTGACAGGGACGGAACCTCAGTCAGTGACAGGGACGGAACCTCAGTCAGTGACAGGGAATGATTCTCAGTCAGTGACAAGGATTGACCATCAGTGAGTGACAGGGATTGATTTCAGTCAGTGACACGGATTGACCCTCAGTCAATGACAGGGATTGAATCTCAGTCAGTGACAGGGATTGAATCTCAGTCAGAGACAGGGATTGAATCTTAGTTAGCGACAGGGATTGAATTTCAGTCAGTGACAGGGACTGAACCTCAGTCAGTGACAGGGAATGATTCTCAGTGAGTGACAGGAATTGATTTCAGTCAGTGACACGGATTGACCCTCTGTCTGTGACAGGGATGAATCTCAGTCAGTGACAGGGATTGAATCTCTGTCAGTGACAGGGATTGACCCTCAGTCAGTGACAGGGATTGAATCTCAGTCAGTGACAGGGATTAACCCTCAGTCAGTGACAGGGATTGAACCTAAATCAGTGACAGGGATTATGCTTCAGTCAGTTACAGGGATTGAATCTCAGTCACGGAGAGAGATTGAACCTCCGTCAGTGACAGGGATTGAGCATCAGTCAATGACAGGGATTAAACCGCAGTCAGCGACAGAGACTGAACCTCAGTCAGTGACAGGGATTGACCCTCAGTCAGTGACAGGGATTGACCCTCAGTCAGTGACAGGGATTGAACCTCAGTCAGTGACAGGGATTGAGCCTCAGTCAGTGACAGGGATTGATCCTCAGTCAGTGACACGGATTGACCATCAGTCTGTGACAGGGATGAATCTCACTCAGTGACAGGGATTGAATCTCAGTCAGTGACAGGGATTGAATCTCAGTCAGTGACAAGGATTGAATCTCAGTCAGTGACAGGGATTGAATCTCTGTCAGTGACAGGGATTGACCCTCAGTCAGTGACAGGGATTGAACCTGAATCAGTGTCAGGGATTGAGCTTCAGTCAGTGACAGGGATTGAAACTCAGTCAGTGAAAGGGATTGAAATTCAGTCAGTGAAAGGGATTGAAACTCAGTCAGTGACAGGGATTGACCCTGAGTCAGTGACATGGATTGAACCGCAGTCAGTGACAGGGACTGAACCTCAGTCAGTGACAGGGAATGATTCTCAGTCAGTGACAAGGATTGACCCTCAGTGAGTGACAGGGATTGATTTCAGTCAGTGACACGGATTGACCCTCTGTCTGTGACAGGGATGAATCTCAGTCAGTGACAGGGATTGAATCTCTGTCAGTGACAGGGATTGACCCTCAGTCAGTGACAGGGATTGAATCTCAGTCAGTGACAGGGATTGACCCGCAGTCAGCGACAGGGACTGAACCTCAGTCAGTGACAGGGATTGAATCTCAGTCAGTGACAGGGATTAACCCTCAGTCAGTGACAGGGATTGAACCTAAATCAGTGACAGGGATTGTGCTTCAGTCAGTTACAGGGATTGAATCTCAGTCACGGAGAGAGATTGAACCTCCGTCAGTGACAGGGATTGAGCATCAGTCAATGACAGGGATTGAACCGCAGTCAGCGACAGAGAGTGAACCTCAGTCAGTGACAGGGATTGACCCTCAGTCAGTGACAGGGATTGACCCTCAGTCAGTGACAGGGATTGAACCTCAGTCAGTGACAGGGATTGAACCTCAGTCAGTGACAGGGGTTGATCCTCAGTCAGTGACACGGATTGACCATCAGTCTGTGACAGGGATGAATCTCACTCAGTGACAGGGATTGAATCTCAGTCAGTGACAGGGATTAACCCTCAGTCAGTGACAGGGATTGAATCTCAGTCAGTGACAAGGATTGAATCTCAGTCAGTGACAGGGATTGACCCTCAGTCAGTGACAGGGATTGAAACTCAGTCAGTGACAGGGATTGATCCTCAGTCAGTGATAGGGATTGACCTTCAGTCAGTGACAGGGATTGAGCCTCAGTCAGTGACAGGGATTGATTCTCAGTCAGTGACACGGATTGACCCTCAGTCTGTGACAGGGTTGTATCTCAGTCAGTGACAGGGATTGAATCTCAGTCAGTGACAGGGATTGACCCTCAGCCAGTGACAGGTATTGAATCTCAATTAGTGACAGGGATTCAACCTAAGTTAGTGACAGGGATTGAATCCCAGTTAGTGACAGGGATTGAAACTCAGTCAGTGACAGGGATTGAATCTCAGTCAATGACAGGGATTGAATCTCAGTCAGTGACAGGGATTGAATCTCAGTCAGAGACAGGGATTGAATCTTAGTTAGTGACAGGGATTGAATTTCAGTCAGTGACATGGAATGAATCTCAGTCAGTGACAGGGATTGAATCTCTGACAGTGACAGGGATTGACCCTCAGTCAGTGACAGGGATTGAGCCTCAGTCAGTGACAGGGATTGATTCTCAGTCAGTGACACGGATTGACCCTCAGTCTGTGACAGGGTTGTATCTCAGTCAGTGACAGGGATTGAATCTCAGTCAGTGACAGGGATTGACCCTCAGCCAGTGACAGGTATTGAATCTCAATTAGTGACAGGGATTCAACCTTAGTTAGTGACAGGGATTGAATCCCAGTTAGTGACAGGGATTGAAACTCAGTCAGTGACAGGGATTGAATCTCAGTCAATGACAGGGATTGAATCTCAGTCAGTGACAGGGATTGAATCTCAGTCAGAGACAGGGATTGAATCTTAGTTAGTGACAGGGATTGAATTTCAGTCAGTGACATGGAATGAATCTCAGTCAGTGACAGGGATTGAATCTCTGACAGTGACAGGGATTGACCCTCAGTCAGTGACAGGGATTGAATCTCAGTTAGTGACAGGGATTGAATCTCAGTCAGAGACAGGGATTGAATCTTAGTTAGTGACAGGGATTGAATTTCAGTCAGTGACAGGGAATGAATCTCAGTCAGTGACAGGGATTGAATCTCTGTCAGTGACAGGGATTGACCCTCAGTCAGTGACAGGGATTGAATCTCAGTTAGTGACAGGGATTGACCTTCAGTCAGTGACATGGATTGAACCGCAGTCAGTGACAGGGACTGAACCTCAGTCAGTGACAGGGAATGATTCTCAGTCAGTGACAAGGATTGACCCTCAGTGAGTGACAGGGATTGATTTCAGTCAGTGACACGGATTGACCCTCTGTCTGTGACAGGGATGAATCTCAGTCAGTGACAGGGATTGAATCCCTGTCAGTGACAGGAATTGACCCTCAGTCAGTGACAGGGATTGAATCTCAGTCAGTGACAGGGATTGAACCGCAGTCAGCGACAGGGACTGAACCTCAGTCAGTGACAGGGATTGAATCTCAGTCAGTGACAGGGATTAACCCTCAGTCAGTGACAGGGATTGAACCTAAATCAGAGACTGGGATTGTGCTTCAGTCAGTTACAGGGATTGAATCTCAGTCACTGAGAGAGATTGAACCTCCGTCAGTGACAGGGATTGAGCATCAGTCAATGACAGGGATTGAACCGCAGTCAGCGACAGAGACTGAACCTCAGTCAGTGACAGGGATTGACCCTCAGTCAGTGACAGGGATTGACCCTCAGTCAGTGACAGGGATTGAACCTCAGTCAGTGACAGGGATTGAATCTCAGTCAGTCACAGGGATTGATCCTCAGTCAGTGACACGGATTGACCATCAGTCTGTGACAGGGATGAATCTCACTCAGTGACAGGGATTGAATCTCAGTCAGTGACAGGGATTGAATCTCAGTCAGTGACAAGGATTGAATCTCAGTCAGTGACAGGGATTGACCCTCAGTCCGTGACAGGGATTGAATCTCAATCAGTGACAGGGATTGACCCTCAGTCAGTGACAGGGATTGAATCTCAGTCAGTGACAGAGATTGAATCTCAGTCAGTGACAGGGATTGAATCTCAGTCAATGACAGGATTGAGTCTCGGTCAGTGACAGGGATTGAACCTTAGTTAGTGACAGGGATTGAATCACAGTCAGTGACAGGGATTGAATCTCAGTCAGTGACAGCGATTGAATCTCAGTCAATGACAGGGATTGAATCTCAGTCAGTGACAGGGATTGACCCTCAGTCAGTGACTGGGATTGAACCTAAATCAGTGACAGGGATTGAGCTTCAGTCAGTGACAGGGATTGAATCTCAGTCAATGACAGGGATTGAATCTCAGTCAGTGACAGGGATTGAATCTCAGTCAGTGACAAGGATTGAATCTCAGTCAGTGACAGGGATTGAATCTCTGTCAGTGACAGGGATTGACCCTCAGTCAGTGACAGGGATTGAACCTGAATCAGTGTCAGGGATTGAGCTTCAGTCAGTGACAGGGATTGAAACTCAGTCAGTGAAAGGGATTGAAATTCAGTCAGTGAAAGGGATTGAAACTCAGTCAGTGACAGGGATTGACCCTGAGTCAGTGACATGGATTGAACCGCAGTCAGTGACAGGGATTGAACCTCAGTCAGTGACAGGGATTGAACCTCAGTCAGTGACAGGGAATGATTCTCAGTCAGTGACAAGGATTGACCCTCAGTGAGTGACAGGGATTGATTTCAGTCAGTGACACGGATTGACCCTCTGTCTGTGACAGGGATGAATCTCAGTCAGTGACAGGGATTGAATCTCTGTCAGTGACAGGGATTGACCCTCAGTCAGTGACAGGGATTGAATCTCAGTCAGTGACAGGGATTGACCCGCAGTCAGCGACAGGGACTGAACCTCAGTCAGTGACAGGGATTGAATCTCAGTCAGTGACAGGGATTAACCCTCAGTCAGTGACAGGGATTGAACCTAAATCAGTGACAGGGATTGTGCTTCAGTCAGTTACAGGGATTGAATCTCAGTCACGGAGAGAGATTGAACCTCCGTCAGTGACAGGGATTGAGCATCAGTCAATGACAGGGATTGAACCGCAGTCAGCGACAGAGAGTGAACCTCAGTCAGTGACAGGGATTGACCCTCAGTCAGTGACAGGGATTGACCCTCAGTCAGTGATAGGGATTGAACCTCAGTCAGTGACAGGGATTGAACCTCAGTCAGTGACAGGGATTGATCCTCAGTCAGTGACACGGATTGACCATCAGTCTGTGACAGGGATGAATCTCACTCAGTGACAGGGATTGAATCTCAGTCAGTGACAGGGATTGTATCTCAGTCAGTGACAGGGATTGAATCTCAGTCAGTGACAAGGATTGAATCTCAGTCAGTGACAGGGATTGAATCTCTGTCAGTGACAGGGATTGACCCTCAGTCAGTGACAGGGATTGAACCTGAATCAGTGTCAGGGATTGAGCTTCAGTCAGTGACAGGGATTGAATCTCAGTCAGTGAAAGGGATTGAAACTCAGTCAGTGAAAGGGATTGAAACTCAGTCAGTGACAGGGATTGATCCTCAGTCAGTGACACGGATTGACCATCAGTCTGTGACAGGGATGAATCTCACTCAGTGACAGGGATTGAATCTCAGTCAGTGACAGGGATTGAATCTCAGTCAGTGACAAGGATTGAACCTGAATCAGTGTCAGGGATTGAGCTTCAGTCAGTGACAGGGATTGAATCTCAGTCAGTGTAAGGGATTGAATCTCAGTCAGTGAAAGGGATTGAAACTCAGTCAGTGACAGGGATTGAGCATCAGTCAGTGACAGGGATTGACCCTCAGTCAGTGACAGGGATTGAGCTTCATTCAGTGACAGGGATTGAATCTCAGTCAGTGACAGGGGTTACCCTCAGTCAGTGACAGGAATTGGATCTCAGTCAGTGACAGGGATTGAACCTCAGTCAGTGACAGGGATTGAATCTCAGTCAGTGACAGGGATTGATTCTCAGTCAGTGACAGGGAATTGACCCTCAGTCAGTGACAGGGATTGAAGCTCAGTCAGTGACAGGGATTGACCCTCAGTCAGTGACAGGGTTTGAACCGCAGTCAGTGACTGAGACTGAACCTCAGTCAGTGACAGGGAATGAATCTGAGTCAGTGACAGGGATTGAGCCTCAGTCAGTGACACGGATTGACATTCAGCCAGTGACAGGGATTGAATCTCAGTTAGTGACAGGGATTGACCCTCAGTCAGTGACATGGATTGAACCGCAGTCAGTGACAGGGACTGAACCTCAGTCAGTGACAGGGAATGATTCTCAGTCAGTGACAAGGATTGACCCTCAGTGAGTGACAGGGATTGATTTCAGTCAGTGACACGGATTGACCCTCTGTCTGTGACAGGGATGAATCTCAGTCAGTGACAGGGATTGAATCTCTGTCAGTGACAGGGATTGACCCTCAGTCAGTGACAGGGATTGAATCTCAGTCAGTGACAGGGATTGACCCGCAGTCAGCGACAGGGACTGAACCTCAGTCAGTGACAGGGATTGAATCTCAGTCAGTGACAGGGATTAACCCTCAGTCAGTGACAGGGATTGAACCTAAATCAGTGACAGGGATTGTGCTTCAGTCAGTTACAGGGATTGAATCTCAGTCACGGAGAGAGATTGAACCTCCGTCAGTGACAGGGATTGAGCATCAGTCAATGACAGGGATTGAACCGCAGTCAGCGACAGAGAGTGAACCTCAGTCAGTGACAGGGATTGACCCTCAGTCAGTGACAGGGATTGACCCTCAGTCAGTGATAGGGATTGAACCTCAGTCAGTGACAGGGATTGAACCTCAGTCAGTGACAGGGATTGATCCTCAGTCAGTGACACGGATTGACCATCAGTCTGTGACAGGGATGAATCTCACTCAGTGACAGGGATTGAATCTCAGTCAGTGACAGGGATTGTATCTCAGTCAGTGACAGGGATTGAATCTCAGTCAGTGACAAGGATTGAATCTCAGTCAGTGACAGGGATTGAATCTCTGTCAGTGACAGGGATTGACCCTCAGTCAGTGACAGGGATTGAACCTGAATCAGTGTCAGGGATTGAGCTTCAGTCAGTGACAGGGATTGAATCTCAGTCAGTGAAAGGGATTGAAACTCAGTCAGTGAAAGGGATTGAAACTCAGTCAGTGACAGGGATTGATCCTCAGTCAGTGACACGGATTGACCATCAGTCTGTGACAGGGATGAATCTCACTCAGTGACAGGGATTGAATCTCAGTCAGTGACAGGGATTGAATCTCAGTCAGTGACAAGGATTGAACCTGAATCAGTGTCAGGGATTGAGCTTCAGTCAGTGACAGGGATTGAATCTCAGTCAGTGTAAGGGATTGAATCTCAGTCAGTGAAAGGGATTGAAACTCAGTCAGTGACAGGGATTGAGCATCAGTCAGTGACAGGGATTGACCCTCAGTCAGTGACAGGGATTGAGCTTCATTCAGTGACAGGGATTGAATCTCAGTCAGTGACAGGGGTTACCCTCAGTCAGTGACAGGAATTGGATCTCAGTCAGTGACAGGGATTGAACCTCAGTCAGTGACAGGGATTGAATCTCAGTCAGTGACAGGGATTGATTCTCAGTCAGTGACAGGGAATTGACCCTCAGTCAGTGACAGGGATTGAAGCTCAGTCAGTGACAGGGATTGACCCTCAGTCAGTGACAGGGTTTGAACCGCAGTCAGTGACTGAGACTGAACCTCAGTCAGTGACAGGGAATGAATCTGAGTCAGTGACAGGGATTGAGCCTCAGTCAGTGACACGGATTGACATTCAGCCAGTGACAGGGATTGAATCTCAATCAGTGACAGGGATTGAGCTTCAGTCAGTGACAGGGATTGAATCTCAGTCAATGACAGGGAATGAATCTCAGTCAATGACAGGATTGAGTCTCGGTCAGTGACAGGGATTGAATCTCAGTCAGTGACAGGGATTGAACCTTAGTTAGTGACAGGGATTGAATCACAGTCAGTGACAGGGATTGAGTCTCAGTCAGTGACAGCGATTGAATCTCAGTCAATGACAGGGATTGACCCTCATCAGTGACAGGGATTGAACCTAAATCAGTGACAGGGATTCAGCTTCAGACAGTGACAGGGATTGAATCTCAGTCAGTCACAGGGATTGAACCTCAGTCAGTGACAGGGATTGAGCATCAGTCAGTGACAGGGATTGAACCTCAGTCAGTGACAGGGATTGAGCTTCATTCAGTGACAGGGATTGAATCTCAGTCAGTGACAGGGATTGAGACACAGTCAGAGACAGGGATTGAATCTCAGTCAGTGACAGGGATTGAGCCTCATTCTGTGACAGGGATTGATCCACAGTCAGTGACACGGATTGACCCTCAGTCTGTGACAGGGATTGAATCTCAATCAGTGACAGGGATTGAGCTTCAGTCAGTGACAGGGATTGAATCTCAGTCAATGACAGGGATTGAATCTCAGTCAATGACAGGATTGAGTCTCGGTCAGTGACAGGGATTGAATCTCAGTCAGTGACAGGGATTGAACCTTAGTTAGTGACAGGGATTGAATCACAGTCAGTGACAGGGATTGAATCTCAGTCAGTGACAGCGATTGAATCTCAGTCAATCACAGGGATTGAATCTCAGTCAGTGACAGGGATTGACCCTCAGTGAGTGACAGGGATTGATTTCAGTCAGTGACACGGATTGACCCTCTGTCTGTGACAGGGATGAATCTCAGTCAGTGACAGGGATTGAATCTCTGTCAGTGACAGGGATTGACCCTCAGTCAGTGACAAGGATTGAATCTCAGTCAGTGACAGGGATTGAACCGCAGTCAGCGACAGGGACTGAACCTCAGTCAGTGATAGGGATTGAATCTCAGTCAGTGACAGGGATTAACCCTCAGTCAGTGACAGGGATGGAACCTTAATCAGTGACAGGGATTGTGCTTCAGTCAGTTACAGGGATTGAATCTCAGTCACGGAGAGAGATTGAACCTCCGTCAGTGACAGGGATTGAGCATCAGTCAATGACAGGGATTGACCCTCAGTCAGTGACAGGGATTGACCCTCAGTCAGTGACAGGGATTGAACCTCAGTCAGTGACAGGGATTGAGCCTCAGTCAGTGACAGGGATTGATCCTCAGTCAGTGACACGGATTGACCATCAGTATGTGACAGGGATGAATCTCACTCAGTGACAGGGATTGAATCTCAGTCAGTGACAGGGATTGAATCTCAGTCAGTGACAAGGATTGAATCTCAGTCAGTGACAGGGATTGAATCTCTGTCAGTGACAGGGATTGACCCTCAGTCAGTGACAGGGATTGAACCTGAATCAGTGTCAGGGATTGAGCTTCAGTCAGTGACAGGGATTGAAACTCAGTCAGTGAAAGGGATTGAAACTCAGTCAGTGAAAGGGATTGAAACTCAGTCAGTGACAGGGATTGATCCTCAGTCAGTGACACGGATTGACCATCAGTCTGTGACAGGGATGAATCTCACTCAGTGACAGGGATTGAATCTCAGTCAGTGACAGGGATTGAATCTCAGTCAGTGAAAGGGATTGAAACTCAGTCAGTGAAAGGGATTGAAACTCAGTCAGTGACAGGGATTGAGCTTCATTCAGTGACAGGGATTGAATCTCAGTCAGTGACAGGGATTGAGCTTCATTCAGTGACAGGAATTGGATCTCAGTCAGTGACAGGGATTGAACCTCAGTCAGTGACAGGGATTGAATCTCAGTCAGTGACAGGGATTGATTCTCAGTCAGTGACAGGGATTGACCCACAGTCAGTGACACGGATTGAAGCTCAGTCAGTGACAGGGATTGACCCTCAGTCAGTGACAGGGTTTGAACCGCAGTCAGTGACTGAGACTGAACCTCAGTCAGTGACAGGGATTGAGCCTCAGTCAGTGACACGGATTGACATTCAGCCAGTGACAGGGATTGAATCTCAATCAGTGACAGGGATTGAGCTTCAGTCAGTGACAGGGATTGAATCTCAGTCAGTGACAGGGATTGAGCATCAGTCAGTGAAAGGGAATGAATCTCAGTCAATGACAGGGATTGAATCTCAGTCGATGACAGGATTGAGTCTCGGTCAGTGACAGGGATTGAATCTCAGTCAGTGACAGGGATTCAACCATAGTTAGTGACAGGGATTGAATCACAGTCAGTGACAAGGATTGAATCTCAGTCAGTGACAGCGATTGAATCTCAGTCAATGACAGGGATTGAATCTCAGTCAGTGACAGGGATTGACCCTCAGTCAGTGACAGGGTTTGAACCTAAATCAGTGACAGGGATTGAGCTTCAGACAGTGACAGGGAATGAATCTCAGTCAGTGACAGGGATTGAGCATCAGTCAGTGACAGGGATTGACCCTCAGTCAGTGACGGGGATTGAGCTTCATTCAGTGACAGGGATTGAATCTCAGTCAGTGACAGGGATTGAGACACAGTCAGAGACAGGGATTGAATCTCAGTCAGTGACAGGGATTGAGCCTCATTCTGTGACAGGGATTGATCCACAGTCAGTGACACGGATTGACCCTCAGTCTGTGACAGGGATTGAATCTCAGTCAGTGACAGGGATTGAGCTTCAGTCAGTGACAGGGAATGAATCTCAGTCAGTGACAGGGATTGAAACTTAGTTAGTGACAGGGATTGAATCTCAGTCAGTGACAGGGATTGAACCGCAGTCAGTGACAGGGACTGAACCTCAGTCAGTGACAGGGAATGAATCTCAGTCAGTGACAGGGATTGACCCTCAGTCAGTGACAGGGATTGAACCTCAGTCAGTGACAGGGATTGATCCTCAGTCAGTGACACGGATTGAACCTCAGTCTGTGACAGGGTTGTATCTCAGTCAGTGACAGGGATTGACCCTCAGCCAGTGACAGGTATTGAATCTCAATCAGTGACAGGGATTCAACCTTAGTTAGTGACAGGGATTGAATCCCAGTTAGTGACAGGGATTGAAACTCAGTCAGTGACAGGGATTGAATCTCAGTCAATGACAGGGATTGAATCTCAGTCAGTGACAGGGATTGAATCTCAATCAGAGACAGGGGTTGAATCTTATTTAGCGACAGGGATTGAATTTCAGTCAGTGACAGGGAATGAATCTCAGTCAGTGACAGGGATTGAATCTCTGTCAGTGACATAGATTGACCCTCAGTCAGTGACAGGGATTGAACCTCAGTCAGTGACAGGGATTGACCCTCAGTCAGTGACAGGGATTGAACCGCAGTCAGTGACAAGGATTGAATCTCAGTCAGTGACAGGGATTGAATCTCTGTCAGTGACAGGGATTGACCCTCAGTCAGTGACAGGGATTGAACCTGAATCAGTGTCAGGGATTGAGCTTCAGTCAGTGACAGGGATTGAATCTCAGTCAGTGAAAGGGATTGAAACTCAGTCAGTGAAAGGGATTGAAACTCAGTCAGTGACAGGGATTGATCCTCAGTCAGTGACACGGATTGACCTTCAGTCAGTGACAGGGATGAATCTCACTCAGTGACAGGGATTGAATCTCAGTCAGTGACAGGGATTGAATCTCAGTCAGTGACAAGGATTGAACCTGAATCAGTGTCAGGGATTGAGCTTCAATCAGTGACAGGGATTGAATCTCAGTCAGTGAAAGGGATTGAAACTCAGTCAGTGAAAGGGATTGAAACTCAGTCAGTGACAGGGATTGAGCATCAGTCAGTGACAGGGATTGACCCTCAGTCAGTGACAGGGATTGAGCTTCATTCAGTGACAGGGATTGAATCTCAGTCAGTGACAGGGATTGAACTTCAGTCAGTGACAGGAATTGGATCTCAGTCAGTGACAGGGATTGAACCTCAGTCAGTGACAGGGATTGAATCTCAGTCAGTGACAGGGATTGATTCTCAGTCAGTGACAGGGATTGACCCACAGTCAGTGATACGGATTGAAGCCCAGTCAGTGACAGGGATTGACCCTCAGTCAGTGACAGGGTTTGAACCGCAGTCAGTGACTGAGACTGAACCTCAGTCAGTGACAGGGAATGAATCTGAGTCAGTGACAGGGATTGAGCTTCAGTCAGTGACAGGGATTGATTTCAGTCAGTGACAGGGATTGAGCCTCAGTCAGTGACACGGATTGACATTCAGCCAGTGACAGGGATTGAATCTCAATCAGTGACAGGGATTGAGCTTCAGTCAGTGACAGGGATTGAATCTCAGTCAGTGACAGGGATTGAGCATCAGTCAGTGAAAGGGAATGAATCTCAGTCAATGACAGGGATTGAATCTCAGTCGATGACAGGATTGAGTCTCGGTCAGTGACAGGGATTGAATCTCAGTCAGTGACAGGGATTCAACCATAGTTAGTGACAGGGATTGAATCACAGTCAGTGACAGGGATTGAATCTCAGTCAGTGACAGGGATTGAGCATCAGTCAGTGAAAGGGAATGAATCTCAGTCAATGACAGGGATTGAATCTCAGTCGATGACAGGATTGAGTCTCGGTCAGTGACAGGGATTGAATCTCAGTCAGTGACAGGGATTCAACCATAGTTAGTGACAGGGATTGAATCACAGTCAGTGACAAGGATTGAATCTCAGTCAGTGACAGCGATTGAATCTCAGTCAATGACAGGGATTGAATCTCAGTCAGTGACAGGGATTGACCCTCAGTCAGTGACAGGGTTTGAACCTAAATCAGTGACAGGGATTGAGCTTCAGACAGTGACAGGGAATGAATCTTAGTCAGTGACAGGGATTGAGCATCAGTCAGTGACAGGGATTGACCCTCAGTCAGTGACGGGGATTGAGCTTCATTCAGTGACAGGGATTGAATCTCAGTCAGTGACAGGGATTGAGACACAGTCAGAGACAGGGATTGAATCTCAGTCAGTGACAGGGATTGAGCCTCATTCTGTGACAGGGATTGATC
Source organism: Chiloscyllium plagiosum (assembly GCF_037043375.1). NCBI lineage: Eukaryota > Metazoa > Chordata > Chondrichthyes > Orectolobiformes > Hemiscylliidae > Chiloscyllium > Chiloscyllium plagiosum. The sequence continues at coordinate 70,572,464 of NW_028270160.1, read as the reverse complement.
CACAGTCAGTGACACGGATTGACCCTCAGTCTGTGACAGGGATTGAATCTCAGTCAGTGACAGGGATTGAGCTTCAGTCAGTGACAGGGAATGAATCTCAGTCAGTGACAGGCATTGAAACTTAGTTAGTGACAGGGATTGAATCTCAGTCAGTGACAGGGATTGAACCGCAGTCAGTGACAGGGACTGAACCTCAGTCAGTGACAGGGAATGAATCTCAGTCAGTGACAGGGATTGACCCTCAGTCAGTGACAGGGATTGAACCTCAGTCAGTGACAGGGATTGATCCTCAGTCAGTGACACGGATTGAACCTCAGTCTGTGACAGGGTTGTATCTCAGTCAGTGACAGGGATTGACCTCAGCCAGTGACAGGTATTGAATCTCAATCAGTGACGGGATTCAACCTTAGTTAGTGACAGGGATTGAATCCCAGTTCGTGACAGGGTTTGAAACTCAGTCAGTGACAGGGATTGAATCTCAGTCAATGACAGGGATTGAATCTTAGTCAGTGACAGGGATTGAATCGCAATCAGAGACAGGGGTTGAATCTTAGTTAGCGACAGGGATTGAATTTCAGTCAGTGACAGGGAATGAATCTCAGTCAGTGACAGGGATTGAATCTCTGTCAGTGACATAGATTGACCCTCAGTCAGTGACAGGGATTGAACCTCAGTCAGTGACAGGGATTGACCCTCAGTCAGTGACAGGGATTGAACCGCAGTCAGTGACAAGGATTGAATCTCAGTCAGTGACAGGGATTGAATCTCTGTCAGTGACAGGGATTGACCCTCAGTCAGTGACAGGGATTGAACCTGAATCAGTGTCAGGGATTGAGCTTCAGTCAGTGACAGGGATTGAATCTCAGTCAGTGAAAGGGATTGAAACTCAGTCAGTGAAAGGGATTGAAACTCATTCAGTGACAGGGATTGATCCTCAGTCAGTGACACGGATTGACCTTCAGTCAGTGACAGGGATGAATCTCACTCAGTGACAGGGATTGAATCTCAGTCAGTGACAGGGATTGAATCTCAGTCAGTGACAAGGATTGAACCTGAATCAGTGTCAGGGATTGAGCTTCAGTCAGTGACAGGGATTGAATCTCAGTCAGTGAAAGGGATTGAAACTCAGTCAGTGAAAGGGATTGAAACTCAGTCAGTGACAGGGATTGAGCATCAGTCAGTGACAGGGATTGACCCTCAGTCAGTGACAGGGATTGAGCTTCATTCAGTGACAGGGATTGAATCTCAGTCAGTGACAGGGATTGAACTTCAGTCAGTGACAGGAATTGGATCTCAGTCAGTGACAGGGATTGAACCTCAGTCAGTGACAGGGATTGAATCTCAGTCAGTGACAGGGATTGATTCTCAGTCAGTGACAGGGATTGACCCACAGTCAGTGACACGGATTGAAGCTCAGTCAGTGACAGGGATTGACCCTCAGTCAGTGACAGGGTTTGAACCGCAGTCAGTGACTGAGACTGAACCTCAGTCAGTGACAGGGAATGAATCTGAGTCAGTGACAGGGATTGAGCTTCAGTCTGTGACAGGGTTTGAATCTCAGTCAGGGTAAGGGATTGAAACTCAGTCAGTGAAAGGGATTGAAACTCAGTCAGTGACAGGGATTGAGCATCAGTCAGTGACAGGGATTGACCCTCAGTCAGTGACAGGGATTGAGCTTCATTCAGTGACAGGGATTGAATCTCAGTCAGTGACAGGGGTTACCCTCAGTCAGTGACAGGAATTGGATCTCAGTCAGTGACAGGGATTGAACCTCAGTCAGTGACAGGGATTGAATCTCAGTCAGTGACAGGGATTGATTCTCAGTCAGTGACAGGGAATTGACCCTCAGTCAGTGACAAGGATTGAAGCTCAGTCAGTGACAGGGATTGACCCTCAGTCAGTGACAGGGTTTGAACCGCAGTCAGTGACTGAGACTGAACCTCAGTCAGTGACAGGGAATGAATCTGAGTCAGTGACAGGGATTGAGCCTCAGTCAGTGACATGGATTGACATTCAGCCAGTGACAGGGATTGAATCTCAATCAGTGACAGGGATTGAGCTTCAGTCAGTGACAGGGATTGAATCTCAGTCAATGACAGGGAATGAATCTCAGTCAATGACAGGATTGAGTCTCGGTCAGTGACAGGGATTGAATCTCAGTCAGTGACAGGGATTGAACCTTAGTTAGTGACAGGGATTGAATCACAGTCAGTGACAGGGATTGAGTCTCAGTCAGTGACAGCGATTGAATCTCAGTCAATGACAGGGATTGAATCTTAGTCAGTGACAGGGATTGACCCTCAGTCAGTGACAGGGATTGAACCTAAATCAGTGACAGGGATTCAGCTTCAGACAGTGACAGGGATTGAATCTCAGTCAGTCACAGGGATTGAACCTCAGTCAGTGACAGGGATTGAGCATCAGTCAGTGACAGGGATTGACCCTCAGTCAGTGACAGGGATTGAGCTTCATTCAGTGACAGGGATTGAATCTCAGTCAGTGACAGGGATTGAGACACAGTCAGAGACAGGGATTGAATCTCAGTCAGTGACAGGGATTGAGCTTCATTCTGTGACAGGGATTGATCCACAGTCAGTGACACGGATTGACCCTCAGTCTGTGACAGGGATTGAATCTCAATCAGTGACAGGGATTGAGCTTCAGTCAGTGACAGGGATTGAATCTCAGTCAATGACAGGGATTGAATCTCAGTCAATGACAGGATTGAGTCTCGGTCAGTGACAGGGATTGAATCTCAGTCAGTGACAGGGATTGAACCTTAGTTAGTGACAGGGATTGAATCACAGTCAGTGACAGGGATTGAATCTCAGTCAGTGACAGCGATTGAATCTCAGTCAATCACAGGGATTGAATCTCAGTCAGTGACAGGGATTGACCCTCAGTGATTGACACAGATTGATTTCAGTCAGTGACACGGATTGACCCTCTGTCTGTGACAGGGATGAATCTCAGTCAGTGACAGGGATTGAATCTCTGTCAGTGACAGGGATTGACCCTCAGTCAGTGACAAGGATTGAATCTCAGTCAGTGACAGGGATTGAACCGCAGTCAGCGACAGGGACTGAACCTCAGTCAGTGACAGGGATTGAATCTCAGTCAGTGACAGGGATTAACCCTCAGTCAGTGACAGGGATTGAACCTTAATCAGTGACAGGGATTGTGCTTCAGTCAGTTACAGGGATTGAATCTCAGTCACGGAGAGAGATTGAACCTCCGTCAGTGACAGGGATTGAGCATCAGTCAATGACAGGGATTGACCCTCAGTCAGTGACAGGGATTGACCCTCAGTCAGTGACAGGGATTGAACCTCAGTCAGTGACAGGGATTGAGCCTCAGTCAGTGACAGGGATTGATCCTCAGTCAGTGACACGGATTGACCATCAGTATGTGACAGGGATGAATCTCACTCAGTGACAGGGATTGAATCTCAGTCAGTGACAGGGATTGAATCTCAGTCAGTGACAAGGATTGAATCTCAGTCAGTGACAGGGATTGAATCTCTGTCAGTGACAGGGATTGACCCTCAGTCAGTGACAGGGATTGAACCTGAATCAGTGTCAGGGATTGAGCTTCAGTCAGTGACAGGGATTGAAACTCAGTCAGTGAAAGGGATTGAAACTCAGTCAGTGAAAGGGATTCAAACTCAGTCAGTGACAGGGATTGATCCTCAGTCAGTGACACGGATTGACCATCAGTCTGTGACAGGGATGAATCTCACTCAGTGACAGGGATTGAATCTCAGTCAGTGACAGGGATTGAATCTCAGTCAGTGACAAGGATTGAACCTGAATCAGTGTCAGGGATTGAGCTTCAGTCAGTGACAGGGATTGAATCTCAGTCAGTGAAAGGGATTGAAACTCAGTCAGTGAAAGGGATTGAAACTCAGTCAGTGACAGGGATTGAGCTTCATTCAGTGACAGGGATTGAATCTCAGTCAGTGACAGGGATTGAGCTTCATTCAGTGACAGGAATTGGATCTCAGTCAGTGACAGGGATTGAACCTCAGTCAGTGACAGGGATTGAATCTCAGTCAGTGACAGGGATTGATTCTCAGTCAGTGACAGGGATTGACCCACAGTCAGTGACACGGATTGAAGCTCAGTCAGTGACAGGGATTGACCCTCAGTCAGTGACAGGGTTTGAACCGCAGTCAGTGACTGAGACTGAACCTCAGTCAGTGACAGGGATTGAGCCTCAGTCAGTGACACGGATTGACATTCAGCCAGTGACAGGGATTGAATCTCAATCAGTGACAGGGATTGAGCTTCAGTCAGTGACAGGGATTGAATCTCAGTCAGTGACAGGGATTGAGCATCAGTCAGTGAAAGGGAATGAATCTCAGTCAATGACAGGGATTGAATCTCAGTCGATGACAGGATTGAGTCTCGGTCAGTGACAGGGATTGAATCTCAGTCAGTGACAGGGATTCAACCATAGTTAGTGACAGGGATTGAATCACAGTCAGTGACAAGGATTGAATCTCAGTCAGTGACAGCGATTGAATCTCAGTCAATGACAGGGATTGAATCTCAGTCAGTGACAGGGATTGACCCTCAGTCAGTGACAGGGTTTGAACCTAAATCAGTGACAGGAATTGAGCTTCAGACAGTGACAGGGAATGAATCTCAGTCAGTGACAGGGATTGAGCATCAGTCAGTGACAGGGATTGACCCTCAGTCAGTGACGGGGATTGAGACACAGTCAGAGACAGGGATTGAATCTCAGTCAGTGACAGGGATTGAGACACAGTCAGAGACAGGGATTGAATCTCAGTCAGTGACAGGGATTGAGCCTCATTCTGTGACAGGGATTGATCCACAGTCAGTGACACGGATTGACCCTCAGTCTGTGACAGGGATTGAATCTCAGTCAGTGACAGGGATTGAGCTTCAGTCAGTGACAGGGAATGAATCTCAGTCAGTGACAGGGATTGAAACTTAGTTAGTGACAGGGATTGAATCTCAGTCAGTGACAGGGATTGAACCGCAGTCAGTGACAGGGACTGAACCTCAGTCAGTGACCGGGAATGAATCTCAGTCAGTGACAGGGATTGACCCTCAGTCAGTGACAGGGATTGAACCTCAGTCAGTGACAGGGATTGATCCTCAGTCAGTGACACGGATTGAACCTCAGTCTGTGACAGGGTTGTATCTCAGTCAGTGACAGGGATTGACCCTCAGCCAGTGACAGGTATTGAATCTCAATCAGTGACAGGGATTCAACCTTAGTTAGTGACAGGGATTGAATCCCAGTTAGTGACAGGGATTGAAACTCAGTCAGTGACAGGGATTGAATCTCAGTCAATGACAGGGATTGAATCTCAGTCAGTGACAGGGATTGAATCTCAATCAGAGACAGGGGTTGAATCTTATTTAGCGACAGGGATTGAATCTCAATCAGTGACAGGGAATGAATCTCAGTCAGTGACAGGGATTGAATCTCTGTCAGTGACATAGATTGACCCTCAGTCAGTGACAGGGATTGAACCTCAGTCAGTGACAGGGATTGACCCTCAGTCAGTGACAGGGATTGAACCGCAGTCAGTGACAAGGATTGAATCTCAGTCAGTGACAGGGATTGAATCTCTGTCAGTGACAGGGATTGACCCTCAGTCAGTGACAGGGATTGAACCTGAATCAGTGTCAGGGATTGAGCTTCAGTCAGTGACACGGATTGAATCTCAGTCAGTGAAAGGGATTGAAACTCAGTCAGTGAAAGGGATTGAAACTCAGTCAGTGACAGGGATTGAGCTTCATTCAGTGACAGGGATTGAATCTCAGTCAGTGACAGGGATTGAGCTTCATTCAGTGACAGGAATTGGATCTCAGTCAGTGACAGGGATTGAACCTCAGTCAGTGACAGGGATTGAATCTCAGTCAGTGACAGGGATTGATTCTCAGTCAGTGACAGGGATTGACCCACAGTCAGTGACACGGATTGAAGCTCAGTCAGTGACAGGGATTGACCCTCAGTCAGTGACAGGGTTTGAACCGCAGTCAGTGACTGAGACTGAACCTCAGTCAGTGACAGGGATTGAGCCTCAGTCAGTGACACGGATTGACATTCAGCCAGTGACAGGGATTGAATCTCAATCAGTGACAGGGATTGAGCTTCAGTCAGTGACAGGGATTGAATCTCAGTCAGTGACAGGGATTGAGCATCAGTCAGTGAAAGGGAATGAATCTCAGTCAATGACAGGGATTGAATCTCAGTCGATGACAGGATTGAGTCTCGGTCAGTGACAGGGATTGAATCTCAGTCAGTGACAGGGATTCAACCATAGTTAGTGACAGGGATTGAATCACAGTCAGTGACAAGGATTGAATCTCAGTCAGTGACAGCGATTGAATCTCAGTCAGTGACAGGGATTGACCCTCAGTCAGTGACAGGGTTTGAACCTAAATCAGTGACAGGGATTGAGCTTCAGACAGTGACAGGGAATAAATCTCAGTCAGTGACAGGGATTGAGCATCAGTCAGTGACAGGGATTGACCCTCAGTCAGTGACGGGGATTGAGCTTCATTCAGTGACAGGGATTGAATCTCAGTCAGTGACAGGGATTGAGACACAGTCAGAGACAGGGATTGAATCTCAGTCAGTGACAGGGATTGAGCCTCATTCTGTGACAGGGATTGATCCACAGTCAGTGACACGGATTGACCCTCAGTCTGTGACAGGGATTGAATCTCAGTCAGTGACAGGGATTGAGCTTCAGTCAGTGACAGGGAATGAATCTCAGTCAGTGACAGGGATTGAAACTTAGTTAGTGACAGGGATTGAATCTCAGTCAGTGACAGGGATTGAACCGCAGTCAGTGACAGGGACTGAACCTCAGTCAGTGACAGGGAATGAATCTCAGTCAGTGACAGGGATTGACCCTCAGTCAGTGACAGGGATTGAACCTCAGTCAGTGACAGGGATTGATCCTCAGTCAGTGACACGGATTGAACCTCAGTCTGTGACAGGGTTGTATCTCAGTCAGTGACAGGGATTGACCCTCAGCCAGTGACAGGTATTGAATCTCAATCAGTGACAGGGATTCAACCTTAGTTAGTGACAGGGATTGAATCCCAGTTAGTGACAGGGATTGAAACTCAGTCAGTGACAGGGATTGAATCTCAGTCAATGACAGGGATTGAATCTCAGTCAGTGACAGGGATTGAATCTCAATCAGAGACAGGGGTTGAATCTTATTTAGCGACAGGGATTGAATTTCAGTCAGTGACAGGGAATGAATCTCAGTCAGTGACAGGGATTGAATCTCTGTCAGTGACATAGATTGACCCTCAGTCAGTGACAGGGATTGAACCTCAGTCAGTGACAGGGATTGACCCTCAGTCAGTGACAGGGATTGAACCGCAGTCAGTGACAAGGATTGAATCTCAGTCAGTGACAGGGATTGAATCTCTGTCAGTGACAGGGATTGACCCTCAGTCAGTGACAGGGATTGAACCTGAATCAGTGTCAGGGATTGAGCTTCAGTCAGTGACAGGGATTGAATCTCAGTCAGTGAAAGGGATTGAAACTCAGTCAGTGAAAGGGATTGAAACTCAGTCAGTGACAGGGATTGATCCTCAGTCAGTGACACGGATTGACCTTCAGTCTGTGACAGGGATGAATCTCACTCAGTGACAGGGATTGAATCTCAGTCAGTGACAGGGATTGAATCTCAGTCAGTGACAAGGATTGAACCTGAATCAGTGTCAGGGATTGAGCTTCAGTCAGTGACAGGGATTGAATCTCAGTCAGTGAAAGGGATTGAAACTCAGTCAGTGAAAGGGATTGAAACTCAGTGAGTGACAGGGATTGATTTCAGTCAGTGACAGGGATTGACCCTCAGTCAGTGACAGGGATTGAGCTTCATTCAGTGACAGGGATTGAATCTCAGTCAGTGACAGGGATTGAACTTCAGTCAGTGACAGGAATTGGATCTCAGTCAGTGACAGGGATTGAACCTCAGTCAGTGACAGGGATTGAATCTCAGTCAGTGACAGGGAGTGATTCTCAGTCAGTGACAGGGATTGACCCACAGTCAGTGACACGGATTGAAGCTCAGTCAGTGACAGGGATTGACCCTCAGTCAGTGACAGGGTTTGAACCGCAGTCAGTGACTGAGATTGAACCTCAGTCAGTGACAGGGAATGAATCTGAGTCAGTGACAGGGATTGAGCTTCAGTCAGTGACAGGGATTGATTTCAGTCAGTGACAGGGATTGAGCCTCAGTCAGTGACACGGATTGACATTCAGCCAGTGACAGGGATTGAATCTCAATCAGTGACAGGGATTGAGCTTCAGTCAGTGACAGGGATTGAATCTCAGTCAGTGACAGGGATTGAGCATCAGTCAGTGAAAGGGAATGAATCTCAGTCAATGACAGGGATTGAATCTCAGTCGATGACAGGATTGAGTCTCGGTCAGTGACAGGGATAGAATCTCAGTCAGTGACAGGGATTCAACCATAGTTAGTGACAGGGATTGAATCTCAGTCAGTGACAGGGATTGAGCATCAGTCAGTGAAAGGGAATGAATCTCAGTCAATGACAGGGATTGAATCTCAGTCGATGACAGGATTGAGTCTCGGTCAGTGACAGGGATTGAATCTCAGTCAGTGACAGGGATTCAACCATAGTTAGTGACAGGGATTGAATCACAGTCAGTGACAAGGATTGAATCTCAGTCAGTGACAGCGATTGAATCTCAGTCAATGACAGGGATTGAATCTCAGTCAGTGACAGGGATTGACCCTCAGTCAGTGACAGGGTTTGAACCTAAATCAGTGACAGGGATTGAGCTTCTGACAGTGACAGGGAATGAATCTTAGTCAGTGACAGGGATTGAGCATCAGTCAGTGACAGGGATTGACCCTCAGTCAGTGACGGGGATTGAGCTTCATTCAGTGACAGGGATTGAATCTCAGTCAGTGACAGGGATTGAGCCTCATTCTGTGACAGGGATTGATCCACAGTCAGTGACAGGGATTGACCCTCAGTCAGTGACGGGGATTGAGCTTCAGACAGTGACAGGGAATGAATCTTAGTCAGTGACAGGGATTGAATCTCAGTCAGTGACAGGGATTGACCCTCAGTCAGTGATGGGGATTGAGCTTCATTCAGTGACAGGGATTGAATCTCAGTCAGTGACAGGGATTGAACCGCAGTCAGTGACAGGGACTGAACCTCAGTCAGTGACAGGGATGAATCTCAGTCAGTGACAGGGATTGAATCTCAGTCAGTGACAAGGATTGAACCTGAATCAGTGTCAGGGATTGAGCTTCAGTCAGTGACAGGGATTGAATCTCAGTCAGTGAAAGGGATTGAAACTCAGTCAGTGAAAGGGATTGAAACTCAGTCAGTGACAGGGATTGAGCATCAGTCAGTGACAGGGATTGACCCTCAGTCAGTGACAGGGATTGAGCTTCATTCAGTGACAGGGATTGAATCTCAGTCAGTGACAGGGATTGAACTTCAGTCAGTGACAGGAATTGGATCTCAGTCAGTGTCAGGGATTGAACCTCAGTCAGTGACAGGGATTGAATCTCAGTCAGTGACAGGGATTGATTCTCAGTCAGTGACAGGGATTGACCCACAGTCAGTGACACGGATTGAAGCTCAGTCAGTGACAGGGATTGACCCTCAGTCAGTGACAGGGTTTGAACCGCAGTCAGTGACTGAGACTGAACCTCAGTCAGTGACAGGGAATGAATCTGAGTCAGTGACAGGGATTGAGCTTCAGTCAGTGACAGGGATTGATTTTAGTCAGTGACAGGGATTGAGCCTCAGTCAGTGACACGGATTGACATTCAGCCAGTGACAGGGATTGAATCTCAATCAGTGACAGGGATTGAGCTTCAGTCAGTGACAGGGATTGAATCTCAGTCAGTGACAGGGATTGAGCATCAGTCAGTGAAAGGGAATGAATCTCAGTCAATGACAGGGATTGAATCTCAGTCGATGACAGGATTGAGTCTCGGTCAGTAACAGGGATTGAATCTCAGTCAGTGACAGGGATTCAACCATAGTTAGTGACAGGGATTGAATCACAGTCAGTGACAGGGATTGAATCTCAGTCAGTGACAGGGATTGAGCATCAGTCAGTGAAAGGGAATGAATCTCAGTCAATGACAGGGATTGAATCTCAGTCGATGACAGGATTGAGTCTCGGTCAGTGACAGGGATTGAATCTCAGTCAGTGACAGGGATTCAACCATAGTTAGTGACAGGGATTGAATCACAGTCAGTGACAAGGATTGAATCTCAGTCAGTGACAGCGATTGAATCTCAGTCAATGACAGGGATTGACCCTCAGTCAGTGACAGGGTTTGAACCTAAATCAGTGACAGGGATTGAGATTCAGACAGTGACAGGGAATGAATCTTAGTCAGTGACAGGGATTGAGCATCAGTCAGTGACAGGGATTGACCCTCAGTCAGTGACGGGGATTGAGCTTCATTCAGTGACAGGGATTGAATCTCAGTCAGTGACAGGGATTGAGACACAGTCAGAGACAGGGATTGAATCTCAGTCAGTGACACGGATTGACCCTCAGTCTGTGACAGGGATTGAATCTCAGTCAGTGACAGGGAATGAATCTGAGTCAGTGACAGGGATTGAGCTTCAGTCAGTGACAGGGATTGATTTCAGTCAGTGACAGGGATTGAGCCTCAGTCAGTGACACGGATTGACATTCAGCCAGTGACAGGGATTGAATCTCAATCAGTGACAGGGATTGAGCTTCAGTCAGTGACAGGGATTGAATCTCAGTCAGTGACAGGGATTGAGCATCAGTCAGTGAAAGGGAATGAATCTCAGTCAATGACAGGGATTGAATCTCAGTCGATGACAGGATTGAGTCTCGGTCAGTAACAGGGATTGAATCTCAGTCAGTGACAGGGATTCAACCATAGTTAGTGACAGGGATTGAATCACAGTCAGTGACAGGGATTGAATCTCAGTCAGTGACAGGGATTGAGCATCAGTCAGTGAAAGGGAATGAATCTCAGTCAATGACAGGGATTGAATCTCAGTCGATGACAGGATTGAGTCTCGGTCAGTGACAGGGATTGAATCTCAGTCAGTGACAGGGATTCAACCATAGTTAGTGACAGGGATTGAATCACAGTCAGTGACAAGGATTGAATCTCAGTCAGTGACAGCGATTGAATCTCAGTCAATGACAGGGATTGACCCTCAGTCAGTGACAGGTTTTGAACCTAAATCAGTGACAGGGATTGAGCTTCAGACAGTGACAGGGAATGAATCTTAGTCAGTGACAGGGATTGAGCATCAGTCAGTGACAGGGATTGACCCTCAGTCAGTGACGGGGATTGAGCTTCATTCAGTGACAGGGATTGAATCTCAGTCAGTGACAGGGATTGAGACACAGTCAGAGACAGGGATTGAATCTCAGTCAGTGACAGGGATTGAGCCTCATTCTGTGACAGGGATTGATCCACAGTCAGTGACACGGATTGACCCTCAGTCTGTGACAGGGATTGAATCTCAGTCAGTGACAGGGATTGATTTTAGTCAGTGACAGGGATTGAGCCTCAGTCAGTGACACGGATTGACATTCAGCCAGTGACAGGGATTGAATCTCAATCAGTGACAGGGATTGAGCTTCAGTCAGTGACAGGGATTGAATCTCAGTCAGTGACAGGGATTGAGCATCAGTCAGTGAAAGGGAATGAATCTCAGTCAATGACAGGGATTGAATCTCAGTCGATGACAGGATTGAGTCTCGGTCAGTGACAGGGATTGAATCTCAGTCAGTGACAGGGATTCAACCATAGTTAGTGACAGGGATTGAATCACAGTCAGTGACAGGGATTGAATCTCAGTCAGTGACAGCGATTGAATCTCAGTCAATGACAGGGATTGAATCTCAGTCAGTGACAGGGATTGACCCTCAGTCAGTGACAGGGATTGAACCTAACTCAGTGACAGGGATTGAGCTTCAGACAGTGACAGGGAATGAATCTCAGTCAGTGACAGGGATTGAGCATCAGTCAGTGATAGGGATTGACCCTCAGTCAGTGACAGGGATTGAGCTTCATTCAGTGACAGGGATTGAATCTCAGTCAGTGACATGGATTGAACCGCAGTCAGTGACAGGGACTGAACCTCAGTCAGTGACAGGGAATGATTCTCAGTCAGTGACAAGGATTGACCCTCAGTGAGTGACAGGGATTGATTTCAGTCAGTGACACGGATTGACCCTCTGTCTGTGACAGGGATGAATCTCAGTCAGTGACAGGGATTGAATCTCTGTCAGTGACAGGGATTGACCCTCAGTCAGTGACAGGGATTGAATCTCAGTCAGTGACAGGGATTGAACCGCAGTCAGCGACAGACACTGAACCTCGGTCAGTGACAGGGATTGAATCTCAGTCAGTGACAGGGATTAACCCTCAGTCAGTGACAGGGATTGAACCTAAATCATTGACAGGGATTATGCTTCAGTCAGTTACAGGGATTGAGCCTCAGTCAGTGACAGGGATTGATCCTCAGTCAGTGACAGGGATTGACCCTCAGCCAGTGACAGGTATTGAATCTCAATCAGTGACAGGGATTCAACCTTAGTTAGTGACAGGGATTGAATCCCAGTTAGTGACAGGGATTGAAACTCAGTCAGTGACAGGGATTGAATCTCAGTCAATGACAGGGATTGAATCTCAGTCAGTGACAGGGATTGAATCTCAGTCAGAGACAGGGATTGAATCTTAGTTAGCGACAGGGATAGAATTTCACTCAGTGACAGGGAATGAATCTCAGTCAGTGACAGGGATTGAATCTCTGTCAGTGACAGGGATTGACCCTCAGTCAGTGACATGGATTGAACCGCAGTCAGTGACAGGGACTGAACCTCAGTCAGTGACAGGGAATGATTCTCAGTCAGTGACAAGGATTGAACCTCAGTCAGTGACAGGGATTGAGCCTCAGTCAATGGCAGGGATTGAACCGCAGTCAGTGACAGAGACTGAACCTCAGTCAGTGACAGGGATTGACCCTCAGTCAGTGACAGGGATTGAACCTCAGTCAGTGACAGGGATTGAGCCTCAGTCAGTGACAGGGATTGATCCTCAGTCAGTGACAAGGATTGAATCTCAGTCAGTGACAGGGATTGAATCTCTGTCAGTGACAGGGATTGACCCTCAGTCAGTGACAGGGATTGAACCTGAATCAGTGTCAGGGATTGAGCTTCAGTCAGTGACAGGGATTGAATCTCAGTCAGTGAAAGGGATTGAAACTCAGTCAGTGAAAGGGATTGAAACTCAGTCAGTGACAGGGATTGATTCTCAGTCAGTGACACGGATTGACCTTCAGTCTGTGACAGGGATGAATCTCACTCAGTGACAGGGATTGAATCTCAGTCAGTGACAGGGATTGAATCTTAGTTAGCGACAGGGATAGAATTTCACTCAGTGACAGGGAATGAATCTCAGTCAGTGACAGGGATTGAATCTCTGTCAGTGACAGGGATTGACCCTCGGTCAGTGACATGGATTGAACCGCAGTCAGTGACAGGGACTGAACCTCAGTCAGTGACAGGGAATGATTCTCAGTCAGTGACAAGGATTGACCCTCAGTGAGTGACAGGGATTGATTTAAGTCAGTGCCACGGATTGACCCTCTGTCTGTGACAGGGATGAATCTCAGTCAGTGACAGGGATTGAATCTCTGTCAGTGACAGGGATTGACCCTCAGTCAGTGACAGGGATTGAATCTCAGTCAGTGACAAGGATTGAACCTGAATCAGTGTCAGGGATTGAGCTTCAGTCAGTGACAGGGATTGAATCTCAGTCAGTGAAAGGGATTGAAACTCAGTCAGTGAAAGGGATTGAAACTCAGTCAGTGACAGGGATTGAGCATCAGTCAGTGACAGGGATTGACCCTCAGTCAGTGACAGGGATTGAGCTTCATTCAGTGACAGGGATTGAATCTCAGTCAGTGACAGGGATTGAAGCTCAGTCAGTGACAGGGATTGACCCTCAGTCAGTGAGAGGGAATGAATCTGAGTCAGTGACAGGGATTGAGCTTCAGTCAGTGACAGGGATTGATTTCAGTCAGTGACAGGGATTGAGCCTCAGTCAGTGACACGGATTGACATTCAGCCAGTGACAGGGATTGAATCTCAATCAGTGACAGGGATTGAGCTTCAGTCAGTGACAGGGATTGAATCTCAGTCAGTGACAGGGATTGAGCATCAGTCAGTGAAAGGGAATGAATCTCAGTCAATGACAGGGATTGAATCTCAGTCGATGACAGGATTGAGTCTCGGTCAGTGACAGGGATTGAATCTCAGTCAGTGACAGGGATTCAACCATAGTTAGTGACAGGGATTGAATCACAGTCAGTGACAGGGATTGAATCTCAGTCAGTGACAGCGATTGAATCTCAGTCAATGACAGGGATTGAATCTCAGTCAGTGACAGGGATTGACCCTCAGTCAGTGACAGGGATTGAACCTAACTCAGTGACAGGGATTGAGCTTCAGACAGTGACAGGGAATGAATCTCAGTCAGTGACAGGGATTGAGCATCAGTCAGTGACAGGGATTGACCCTCAGTCAGTGACAGGGATTGAGCTTCATTCAGTGACAGGGATTGAATCTCAGTCAGTGACAGGGATTGAGACACACTCAGAGACAGGGATTGAATCTCAGTCAGTGACAGGGATTGAGCCTCATTCTGTGACAGGGATTGATCCACAGTCAGTGACACGGATTGACCCTCAGTCTGTGACAGGGATTGAATCTCAGTCAGTGACAGGGATTGAGCTTCAGTCAGTGACAGGGAATGAATCTCAGTCAGTGACAGGGATTGAAACTTAGTTAGTGACAGGGATTGAATCTCAGTCAGTGACAGGGATTGAACCGCAGTCAGTGACAGGGACTGAACCTCAGTCAGTGACAGGGAATGAATCTCAGTCAGTGACAGGGATTGACCCTCAGTCAGTGACAGGGATTGAACCTCAGTCAGTGACAGGGAGTGATCCTCAGTCAGTGACAGGGATTGATCCTCAGTCAGTGACACGGATTGAACCTCAGTCTGTGACAGGGTTGTATCTCAGTCAGTGACAGGGTTTGAATCTCAGTCAGTGACAGGGATTGACCCTCAGCCAGTGACAGGTATTGAATCTCAATCAGTGACAGGGATTCAACCTTAGTTAGTGACAGGGATTGAATCCCAGTTAGTGACAGGGATTGAAACTCAGTCAGTGACAGGGATTGAATCTCAGTCAGTGACAGGGATTGAATCTCAGTCAGTGACAGGTATTGAATCTCAATCAGAGACAGGGGTTGAATCTTAGTTAGCGACAGGGATTGAATTTCAGTCAGTGACAGGGAATGAATCTCAGTCAGTGACAGGGATTGAATCTCTGTCAGTGACATAGATTGACCCTCAGTCAGTGACAGGGATTGAATCTCAGTTAGTGACAGGGATTGACCCTCAGTCAGTGACAGGGATTGAACCGCAGTCAGTGACAGGGACTGAACCTCAGTCAGTGACAGGGAATGATTTTCAGTCAGTGACAAGGATTGACCCTCAGTGAGTGACAGGGATTGATTTCAGTCAGTGACACGGATTGACCCTCAGTCAATGACAGGGATTGAATCTCAGTCAGTGACAGGGATTGAATCTCAGTCAGAGACAGGGATTGAATCTTAGTTAGCGACAGGGATTGAATTTCAGTCAGTGACAGGGAATGAATCTCAGTCAGTGACAGGGATTGAATCTCTGTCAGTGACAGGGATTGACCCTCAGTCAGTGACAGGGATTGAATCTCAGTTAGTGACAGGGATTGACCCTCAGTCAGTGACATGGATTGAACCGCAGTCAGTGACAGGGACTGAACCTCAGTCAGTGACAGGGAATGATTCTCAGTCAGTGACAAGGATTGACCCTCAGTGAGTGACAGGGATTGATTTCAGTCAGTGACACGGATTGACCCTCTGTCTGTGACAGGGATGAATCTCAGTCAGTGACAGGGATTGAATCTCTGTCAGTGACAGGGATTGACCCTCAGTCAGTGACAGGGATTGAATCTCAGTCAGTGACAGGGATTGACCCGCAGTCAGCGACAGGGACTGAACCTCAGTCAGTGACAGGGATTGAATCTCAGTCAGTGACAGGGATTAACCCTCAGTCAGTGACAGGGATTGAACCTAAATCAGTGACAGGGATTGTGCTTCTGTCAGTTACAGGGATTGAATCTCAGTCACGGAGAGAGATTGAACCTCCGTCAGTGACAGGGATTGAGCATCAGTCAATGACAGGGATTGAACCGCAGTCAGGGACAGAGACTGAACCTCAGTCAGTGACAGGGATTGACCCTCAGTCAGTGACAGGGATTGACCCTCAGTCAGTGACAGGGATTGAACCTCAGTCAGTGACAGGGATTGATCCTCAGTCAGTGACACGGATTGACCATCAGTCTGTGACAGGAATGAATCTCACTCAGTGACAGGGATTGAATCTCAGTCAGTGACAGGGATTGAATCTCTGTCAGTGACAGGGATTGACCCTCAGTCAGTGACAGGGATTGAACCTGAATCAGTGTCAGGGATTGAGCTTCAGTCAGTGACAGGGATTGAAACTCAGTCAGTGAAAGGGATTGAAACTCTTTCAGTGAAAGGGATTGAAACTCAGTCAGTGACAGGGATTGACCCTCAGTCAGTGACATGGATTGAACCGCAGTCAGTGACAGGGACTGAACCTCAGTCAGTGACAGGGAATGATTCTCAGTCAGTGACAAGGATTGACCCTCAGTGAGTGACAGGGATTGAGCTTCATTCAGTGACAGGGATTGAATCTCAGTCAGTGACAGGGATTGAACTTCAGTCAGTGACAGGAATTGGATCTCAGTCATTGACAGGGATTGAACCTCAGTCAGTGACACGGATTGAAGCTCAGTCAGTGACAGGGATTGACCCTCAGTCAGTGACAGGGTTTGAACCGCAGTCAGTGACTGAGACTGAACCTCAGTCAGTGACAGGGAATGAATCTGAGTCAGTGACAGGGATTGTGCCTCAGTCAGTGACACGGATTGACATTCAGCCAGTGACAGGGATTGAATCTCAATCAGTGACAGGGATTGAGCTTCAGTCAGTGAAAGGGAATGAATCTCAGTCAATGACAGGGATTGAATCTCAGTCGATGACAGGATTGAAACTCAGTCAGTGACAGGGATTGATTCTCAGTCAGTGACACGGATTGACCTTCAGTCTGTGACAGGGATGAATCTCACTCAGTGACAGGGATTGAATCTCAGTCAGTGACAGGGATTGAATCTCAGTCAGTGACAAGGATTGAACCTGAATCAGTGTCAGGGATTGAGCTTCAGTCAGTGACAGGGATTGAATCTCAGTCAGTGAAAGGGATTGAAACTCAGTCAGTGAAAGGAATTGAAACTCAGTCAGTGACAGGGATTGAGCATCAGTCAGTGACAGGGATTGACCCTCAGTCAGTGACAGGGATTGAGCTTCATTCAGTGACAGGGATTGAATCTCAGTCAGTGACAGGGATTGAACTTCAGTCAGTGACAGGAATTGGATCTCAGTCAGTGACAGGGATTGAACCTCAGTCAGTGACAGGGATTGAATGTCAGTCAGTGACAGGGATTGATTCTCAGTCAGTGACAGGGATTGAAGCTCAGTCAGTGACAGGGATTGACCCTCAGTCAGTGACAGGGAATGAATCTGAGTCAGTGACAGGGATTGAGCTTCAGTCAGTGACAGGGATTGATTTCAGTCAGTGACAGGGATTGAGCCTCAGTCAGTGACACGGATTGACATTCAGCCAGTGACAGGGATTGAATCTCAATCAGTGACAGGGATTGAGCTTCAGTCAGTGACAGGGATTGAATCTCAGTCAGTGACAGGGATTGAGCATCAGTCAGTGAAAGGGAATGAATCTCAGTCAATGACAGGGATTGAATCTCAGTCGATGACAGGATTGAGTCTCGGTCAGTGACAGGGATTGAATCTCAGTCAGTGACAGGGATTCAACCATAGTTAGTGACAGGGATTGAATCACAGTCAGTGGCAGGGATTGAATCTCAGTCAGTGACAGCGATTGAATCTCAGTCAATGACAGGGATTGAATCTCAGTCAGTGACAGGGATTGACCCTCAGTCAGTGACAGGGATTGAACCTAAATCAGTGACAGGGATTGAGCTTCAGACAGTGACAGGGAATGAATCTCAGTCAGTGACAGGGATTGAGCATCAGTCAGTGACAGGGATTGACCCTCAGTCAGTGACAGGGATTGAGCTTCATTCAGTGACAGGGATTGAATCTCAGTCAGTGACAGGGATTGAGACACACTCAGAGACAGGGATTGAATCTCAGTCAGTGACAGGGATTGAGCCTCATTCTGTGACAGGGATTGATCCACAGTCAGTGACACGGATTGACCCTCAGTCTGTGACAGGGATTGAATCTCAGTCAGTGACAGGGATTGAGCTTCAGTCAGTGACAGGGAATGAATCTCAGTCAGTGACAGGGATTGAAACTTAGTTAGTGACAGGGATTGAATCTCAGTCAGTGACAGGGATTGAACCGCAGTCATGACAGGGACTGAACCTCAGTCAGTGACAGGGAATGAATCTCAGTCAGTGACAGGGATTGAATCTCAGTCAGTGACAGGGATTGAGCATCAGTCAGTGAAAGGGAATGAATCTCAGTCAATGACAGGGATTGAATCTCAGTCGATGACATGATTGAGTCTCGGTCAGTGACAGGGATTGAATCTCAGTCAGTGACAGGGATTCAACCATAGTTAGTGACAGGGATTGAATCACAGTCAGTGACAGGGATTGAATCTCAGTCAGTGACAGCGATTGAATCTCAGTCAATGACAGGGATTGAATCTCAGTCAGTGACAGGGATTGACCCTCAGTCAGTGACAGGGATTGAACCTAACTCAGTGACAGGGATTGAGCTTCAGACAGTGACAGGGAATGAATCTCAGTCAGTGACAGGGATTGAGCATCAGTCAGTGACAGGGATTGACCCTCAGTCAGTGACAGGGATTGAGCTTCATTCAGTGACAGGGATTGAATCTCAGTCAGTGACAGGGATTGAGACACACTCAGAGACAGGGATTGAATCTCAGTCAGTGACAGGGATTGAGCCTCATTCTGTGACAGGGATTGATCCACAGTCAGTGACACGGATTGACCCTCAGTCTGTGACAGGGATTGAATCTCAGTCAGTGACAGGCATTGAGCTTCAGTCAGTGACAGGGAATGAATCTCAGTCAGTGACAGGGATTGAAACTTAGTTAGTGACAGGGATTGAATCTCAGTCAGTGACAGGGATTGAACCGCAGTCAGTGACAGGGACTGAACCTCAGACAGTGACAGGGAATGAATCTCAGTCAGTGACAGGGATTGACCCTCAGTCAGTGACAGGGATTGAACCTCAGTCAGTGACAGGGAGTGATCCTCAGTCAGTGATAGGGATTGACCTTCAGTCAGTGACAGGGAATGAGCCTCAGTCAGTGACAGGGATTGATCCTCAGTCAGTGACACGGATTGAACCTCAGTCTGTGACAGGGTTGTATCTCAGTCAGTGACAGGGATTGAATCTCAGTCAGTGACAGGGATTGACCCTCAGCCAGTGACAGGTATTGAATCTCAATCAGTGACAGGGATTCAACCTTAGTTAGTGACAGGGATTGAAACTCAGTCAGTGACAGGGATTGAATCTCAGTCAATGACAGGGATTGAATCTCAGTCAGTGACAGGTATTGAATCTCAATCAGAGACAGGGGTTGAATCTTAGTTAGCGACAGGGATTGAATTTCAGTCAGGGACAGGGAATGAATCTCAGTCAGTGACAGGGATTGAATCTCTGTCAGTGACATAGATTGACCCTCAGTCAGTGACAGGGATTGAATCTCAGTTAGTGACAGGGATTGACCCTCAGTCAGTGACAGGGATTGAACCGCAGTCAGTGACAGGGACTGAACCTCAGTCAGTGACAGGGAATGATTTTCAGTCAGTGACAAGGATTGACCCTCAGTGAGTGACAGGGATTGATTTCAGTCAGTGACACGGATTGACCCTCAGTCAATGACAGGGATTGAATCTCAGTCAGTGACAGGGATTGAATCTCATTCAGAGACAGGGATTGAATCTTAGTTAGCGACAGGGATTGAATTTCAGTCAGTGACAGGGAATGAATCTCAGTCAGTGACAGGGATTGAATCTCTGTCAGTGACAGGGATTGACCCTCAGTCAGTGACAGGGATTGAATCTCAGTTAGTGACAGGGATTGACCCTCAGTCAGTGACATGGATTGAACCGCAGTCAGTGACAGGGACTGAACCTCAGACAGTGACAGGGAATGATTCTCAGTCAGTGACAAGGATTGACCCTCAGTGAGTGACAGGGATTGATTTCAGTCAGTGACACGGATTGACCCTCTGTCTGTGACAGGGATGAATCTCAGTCAGTGACAGGGATTGAATCTCTGTCAGTGACAGGGATTGACCCTCAGTCAGTGACAGGGATTGAATCTCAGTCAGTGACAGGGATTGAACCGCAGTCAGCGACAGACACTGAACCTCAGTCAGTGACAGAGATTGAATCTCAGTCAGTGACAGGGATTAACCCTCAGTCAGTGACAGGGATTGAACCTAAATCAGTGACAGGGATTGTGCTTCTGTCAGTTACAGGGATTGAATCTCAGTCACGGAGAGAGATTGAACCTCCGTCAGTGACAGGGATTGAGCATCAGTCAATGACAGGGATTGAACCGCAGTCAGCGACAGAGACTGAACCTCAGTCAGTGACAGGGATTGACCCTCAGTCAGTGACAGGGATTGACCCTCAGTCAGTGACAGGGATTGAACCTCAGTCAGTGACAGGGATTGATCCTCAGTCAGTGACACGGATTGACCATCAGTCTGTGACAGGAATGAATCTCACTCAGTGACAGGGATTGAATCTCAGTCAGTGACAGGGATTGAATCTCTGTCAGTGACAGGGATTGACCCTCAGTCAGTGACAGGGATTGAACCTGAATCAGTGTCAGGGATTGAGCTTCAGTCAGTGACAGGGATTGAAACTCAGTCAGTGAAAGGGATTGAAACTCTTTCAGTGAAAGGGATTGAAACTCAGTCAGTGACAGGGATTGACCCTCAGTCAGTGACATGGATTGAACCGCAGTCAGTGACAGGGACTGAACCTCAGTCAGTGACAGGGAATGATTCTCAGTCAGTGACAAGGATTGACCCTCAGTGAGTGACAGGGATTGAGCTTCATTCAGTGACAGGGATTGAATCTCAGTCAGTGACAGGGATTGAACTTCAGTCAGTGACAGGAATTGGATCTCAGTCATTGACAGGGATTGAACCTCAGTCAGTGACAGGGATTGAATCTCAGTCAGTGACAGGGATTGATTCTCAGTCAGTGACAGGGATTGACCCACAGTCAGTGACACGGATTGAAGCTCAGTCAGTGACAGGGATTGACCCTCAGTCAGTGACAGGGTTTGAACCGCAGTCAGTGACTGAGACTGAACCTCAGTCAGTGACAGGGAATGAATCTGAGTCAGTGACAGGGATTGTGCCTCAGTCAGTGACACGGATTGACATTCAGCCAGTGACAGGGATTGAATCTCAATCAGTGACAGGGATTGAGCTTCAGTCAGTGAAAGGGAATGAATCTCAGTCAATGACTGGGATTGAATCTCAGTCGATGACAGGATTGAAACTCAGTCAGTGACAGGGATTGATTCTCAGTCAGTGACACGGATTGACCTTCAGTCTGTGACAGGGATGAATCTCACTCAGTGACAGGGATTGAATCTCAGTCAGTGACAGGGATTGAATCTCAGTCAGTGACAAGGATTGAACCTGAATCAGTGTCAGGGATTGAGCTTCAGTCAGTGACAGGGATTGAATCTCAGTCAGTGAAAGGGATTGAAACTCAGTCAGTGAAAGGGATTGAAACTCAGTCAGTGACAGGGATTGAGCATCAGTCAGTGACAGGGATTGACCCTCAGTCAGTGACAGGGATTGAGCTTCATTCAGTGACAGGGATTGAATCTCAGTCAGTGACAGGGATTGAACTTCAGTCAGTGACAGGAATTGGATCTCAGTCAGTGACAGGGATTGAACCTCAGTCAGTGACAGGGATTGAATGTCAGTCAGTGACAGGGATTGATTCTCAGTCAGTGACAGGGATTGACCCTCAGTCAGTGACAGGGAATGAATCTGAGTCAGTGACAGGGATTGAGCTTCAGTCAGTGACAGGGATTGATTTCAGTCAGTGACAGGGATTGAGCCTCAGTCAGTGACACGGATTGACATTCAGCCAGTGACAGGGATTGAATCTCAATCAGTGACAGGGATTGAGCTTCAGTCAGTGACAGGGATTGAATCTCAGTCAGTGACAGGGATTGAGCATCAGTCAGTGAAAGGGAATGAATCTCAGTCAATGACAGGGATTGAATCTCAGTCGATGACAGGATTGAGTCTCGGTCAGTGACAGGGATTGAATCTCAGTCAGTGACAGGGATTCAACCATAGTTAGTGACAGGGATTGAATCACAGTCAGTGACAGGGATTGAATCTCAGTCAGTGACAGCGATTGAATCTCAGTCAATGACAGGGATTGAATCTCCGTCAGTGACAGGGATTGACCCTCAGTCAGTGACAGGGATTGAACCTAAATCAGTGACAGGGATTGAGCTTCAGACAGTGACAGGGAATGAATCTCAGTCAGTGACAGGGATTGAGCATCAGTCAGTGACAGGGATTGACCCTCAGTCAGTGACAGGGATTGAGCTTCATTCAGTGACAGGGATTGAGACACACTCAGAGACAGGGATTGAATCTCAGTCAGTGACAGGGATTGAGCCTCATTCTGTGACAGGGATTGATCCACAGTCAGTGACACGGATTGACCCTCAGTCTGTGACAGGGATTGAATCTCAGTCAGTGACAGGGATTGAGCTTCAGTCAGTGACAGGGAATGAATCTCAGTCAGTGACAGGGATTGAAACTTAGTTAGTGACAGGGATTGAATCTCAGTCAGTGACAGGGATTGAACCGCAGTCATGACAGGGACTGAACCTCAGTCAGTGACAGGGAATGAATCTCAGTCAGTGACAGAAATTGACCCTCAGTCAGTGACAGGGATTGAACCTCAGTCAGTGACAGGGATTGATCCTCAGTCAGTGATAGGGATTGACCTTCAGTCAGTGACAGGGAATGAGCCTCAGTCAGTGACACGGATTGACCTTCAGTCTGTGACAGGGATGAATCTCACTCAGTGACAGGGATTGAATCTCAGTCAGTGACAGGGATTGAATCTCAGTCAGTGACACGGATTGACCTTCAGTCTGTGACAGGGATGAATCTCACTCAGTGACAGGGATTGAATCTCAGTCAGTGACAGGGATTGAATCTCAGTCAGTGACAAGGATTGAACCTGAATCAGTGTCAGGGATTGAGCTTCAGTCAGTGACAGGGATTGAATCTCAGTCAGTGAAAGGGATTGAAACTCAGTCAGTGAAAGGGATTGAAACTCAGTCAGTGACAGGGATTGAGCATCAGTCAGTGACAGGAATTGACCCTCAGTCAGTGACAGGGATTGAGCTTCATTCAGTGACAGGGATTGAATCTCAGTCAGTGACAGGGATTGAACTTCAGTCAGTGACAGGAATTGGATCTCAGTCAGTGACAGGGATTGAACCTCAGTCAGTGACAGGGATTGAATGTCAGTCAGTGACAGGGATTGATTCTCAGTCAGTGACAGGGATTGAAGCTCAGTCAGTGACAGGGATTGACCCTCAGTCAGTGACAGGGAATGAATCTGAGTCAGTGACAGGGATTGAGCTTCAGTCAGTGACAGGGATTGATTTCAGTCAGTGACAGGGATTGAGCCTCAGTCAGTGACACGGATTGACATTCAGCCAGTGACAGGGATTGAATCTCAATCAGTGACAGGGATTGAGCTTCAGTCAGTGACAGGGATTGAATCTCAGTCAGTGACAGGGATTGAGCATCAGTCAGTGAAAGGGAATGAATCTCAGTCAATGACAGGGATTGAATCTCAGTCGATGACAGGATTGAGTCTCGGTCAGTGACAGGGATTGAATCTCAGTCAGTGACAGGGATTCAACCATAGTTAGTGACAGGGATTGAATCACAGTCAGTGACAGGGATTGAATCTCAGTCAGTGACAGCGATTGAATCTCAGTCAATGACAGGGATTGAATCTCAGTCAGTGACAGGGATTGACCCTCAGTCAGTGACAGGGATTGAACCTAAATCAGTGACAGGGATTGAGCTTCAGACAGTGACAGGGAATGAATCTCAGTCAGTGACAGGGATTGAGCATCAGTCAGTGACAGGGATTGACCCTCAGTCAGTGACAGGGATTGAGCTTCATTCAGTGACAGGGATTGAATCTCAGTCAGTGACAGGGATTGAGACACACTCAGAGACAGGGATTGAATCTCAGTCAGTGACAGGGATTGAGCCTCATTCTGTGACAGGGATTGATCCACAGTCAGTGACACGGATTGACCCTCAGTCTGTGACAGGGATTGAATCTCAGTCAGTGACAGGGATTGAGCTTCAGTCAGTGACAGGGAATGAATCTCAGTCAGTGACAGGGATTGAAACTTAGTTAGTGACAGGGATTGAATCTCAGTCAGTGACAGGGATTGAACCGCAGTCATGACAGGGACTGAACCTCAGTCAGTGACAGGGAATGAATCTCAGTCAGTGACAGGGATTGACCCTCAGTCAGTGACAGGGATTGAACCTCAGTCAGTGACAGGGATTGATCCTCAGTCAGTGATAGGGATTGACCTTCAGTCAGTGACAGGGAATGAGCCTCAGTCAGTGACAGGGATTGATCCTCAGTCAGTGACACGGATTGACCATCAGTCTGTGACAGGAATGAATCTCACTCAGTGACAGGGATTGAATCTCAGTCAGTGACAGGGATTGAATCTCTGTCAGTGACAGGGATTGACCCTCAGTCAGTGACAGGGATTGAACCTGAATCAGTGTCAGGGATTGAGCTTCAGTCAGTGACAGGGATTGAAACTCAGTCAGTGACAAGGATTGAATCTCAGTCAGTGACAGGGATTGAATCTCTGTCAGTGACAGGGATTGACCCTCAGTCAGTGACAGGGATTGTACCTGAATCAGTGTCAGGGATTGAGCTTCAGTCAGT